>NC_092735.1:41130962-41430962 GCF_047496885.1 Scyliorhinus torazame
AGATTTATTCCTGAAATGCGGAAGTTGAGGCAGAAAAATGTCAGAAACGAGATCCCGCATTTTCCGCTCTTTGTTCCCGAAAAGTTGCAGCTGCGACTGGGAAAGTTTCCCCAAACTCAACCTACCTTTCCCGGGAGAGAGGGAGCTTCCCAATCCGGGGGGGGGGATTCCCAACCTTCCCAATCCGGGGGGGGGGGGGGATTCCCAATCCGGGGGGGGAAGGGGTTTGGTGACAGTTTCGGGAAGAATGTCAGGAATGGGATGAGTCAGCGGAGGCGGAGCTGCCGCTGGGCGCGGGGGAGAATTCCTCTTCCCGGCCCGGGCACTGGATCCAGCGGGCCCGGGGATTGGGCACTGGATCCAGCGGCCCGGGGATTGGGCACTGGATCCAGCGGCCCGGGGATTGGGCACTGGATCCAGCGGCCCGGGGATTGGGCACTGGATCCAGCGGGCCCCGGGGATTGGGCACTGGATCCAGCGGCCCGGGGATTGGGCACTGGATCCAGCGGCCCGGGGATTGGGCACTGGATCCAGCGGCCCGGGGATTGGGCACTGGATCCAGCGGCCCGGGGATTGGGCACTGGATCCAGCGGCCCGGGGATTGGGCACTGGATCCAGCGGCCCGGGGATTGGGCACTGGATCCAGCGGCCCGGGGATTGGGCACTGGATCCAGCGGCCCGGGGATTGGGCACTGGATCCAGCGGCCCGGGGATTGGGCACTGGATCCAGCGGCCCGGGGATTGGGCACTGGATCCAGCGGCCCGGGGATTGGGCACTGGATCCAGCGGCCCCGGGGATTGGGCACTGGATCCAGGGGCCCGGGGATTGGGCACTGGATCCAGGGGCCCGGGGATTGGGCACTGGATCCAGCGGGCCCGGGGATTGGCACTGGATCCAGCGGCCCCGGGGATTGGGCACTGGATCCAGCGGCCCGGGGATTGGGCACTGGATCCAGCGGCCCGGGGATTGGGCACTGGATCCAGCGGCCCGGGGATTGGGCACTGGATCCAGCGGCCCGGGGATTGGGCACAGGATCCAGCGGCCCGGGGATTGGGCACCGGATCCAGCGGCCCGGGGATTGGGCACCGGATCCAGCGGCCCGGGGATTGGGCACTGGATCCAGGGGCCCGGGGATTGGGCACTGGATCCAGCGGCCCGGGATTGGGCACCGGATCCAGCGGCCCGGGGATTGGGCACCGGATCCAGCGGCCCGGGGATTGGGCACCGGATCCAGCGGCCCGGGGATTGGGCACTGGATCCAGCGGCCCGGGGATTGGGCACTGGATCCATCGGCACGGGGATTGGGCACTGGATCCATCGGCACGGGGATTGGGCACTGTATCCAGTGGCCCAGGGATTGGGCACAGGATCCAGCGGCCCGGGGATTGGGCACTGGATCCATCGGCACGGGGATTGGGCACTGGATCCAGCGGCCCCAGGGATTGGGCACTGGATCCAGCGGCCCGGGGATATTGGCACTGGATCCAGCGGCCCGGGGATTGGGCACTGGATCCAGCGGCCCGGGGATTGGGCACCGGATCCAGCGGCCCGGGGATTGGGCACCGGATCCAGCGGCCCGGGGATTGGGCACTGGGTCCATCGGCACGGGGATTGGGCACTGGATCCAGCGGCCCGGGGATTGGGCACTGGATCCAGCGGCCCGGGGATTGGGCACCGGATCCAGCGGCCCGGGGCTTGGGCACAGATCCAGAGGCCCGGGGATTGGGCACCAGATCCAGCGGCCCGGGGCTTGGGCACTGGATCCAGCGGCCCGGGGCTTGGGCACTGGATCCAGCGGCCCGGGGATTGGGCACCGGAAGCAGCGGCCCGGGGATTGGGCACTGGATCCAGCGGCCCGGGGATTGGGCACTGGATCCAGCGCCTGGGGATTGGGCACTTTCTGGGGGATTTGGGAATAACGACACAGAACATTCCCGGAATGTTGGGCGAGTCTGTTTTCTCCTCACCGTGCGAGATCTGTGGAAAATAGTTACATTTATATAGCGCCCTTCTACACGTCACCTCCCAGAGCGGTTCCTGGTCCGTAGAGCACTTTAGAAGTGAAGTGTGTTCAATGTTATAATAGCAGAAATAGAGATTCCAACTTCTTTCCAAAACAAACTAAAGGTAAGTTGTGAAGGTCCCAAACTGAGGTCTGGGGTCAGGTTCCAACACCACCCACAGCAGCTCAGGCTGAGGTGTGAGGCCATTCAGGCTGTTTGACTGGGGAAGGCATTTGAAAAATACATTGCATCCATTTTTACCTACCTGCTTAAGTAATAGTTTGACTATTACAAATAGACACTCCCTAAATGGGGAAACGATTTATTTGTGGGTCACGAACACTATCGATAACGTCTCTCGATTATTGGCAATCAGTGCCTAAGCTCATGGTCACTGGGTCCTAGTACTGAATCTGTACTCCATATATCTCCCATGTCTGCGTGGATTTCCTCCGGGTGCTCCGGTTTTCCTCCCACAAGTCCTGAAAGACGTGCTGTTAGGTGAATTGGACATTCTGAATTCTCCCTCTGTGTACCCGTACTGGCGCGGGAATGTGGCGACTATTATCATAGAATTTACTGTGCAGAAGGAGGCCATTCGGCCCATCGAGTCTGCACCGGCTCTTGGAAAAAGCACCCTACCCAAGGTCAATACCTCCACCCTATCCCCATAACCCAATAACCCCACCCAAACACTAAGGGCAATTTTGGACACTAAGGGGCAATTTATCATGGCTAATCCACCTAACCTGCACATCTTTGGACTGTGGGGGGAAACCGGAGCACCCGGAGGAAACCCACGCACACACGGGATGGATGTGCAGACTCCGCACAGACAGTGACCCAAGCCGGAATCGAACCTGGACCCTGGAGCTGTGAAGCAATTGTGCTATCCACAATGCTACCGTGCTGCCAAAGGATAACTAGGGGCTTTTCACAGTAACTTCATTGCAGTGTTAATGTAAGCCTACTTATGACACTAATAAAAATTATTCTTATTATTGGTGAAATCAGGTCCCATACTCAGTGAATTTTAAACATAGAGAAACAGGGATAAAATTGTGTAGGACCCTGGGTCAGGTATGTGCTTAGTTCCGATCTCTGAACTGTTAAAAGGATATAGAAACAGTGCAGAAAGTGCAAAAAACATCCACAAAGATGCTACTAGAACAAAGAACATTATAACTATTGAGGAAAGATACAAGTTCGGCCAATTTTCTTTTGATAAGAAAAACTTTGAAAAGACCTGACAGGTCTTCAAAATTATGAATGGGTTGTACAGGGTAGATGTGGAGGGAATGTTTCGGATTCACATCTGAGTGGTTACAATGTGTGATTTGTTACCACAGGAAATGGGTGAGGCCAGTAGGTTGGATGCTTTCAAAACAAAAAGAGTATCAGAGATGTTTACAGCATGGAAAAAGGCCCTACGGCCCAGCTGGTCCATGCCGCCCAGTTTCTATCACTCAGCTAGTCCCACTTGCCCGCATTTGGCCCATATCCCTCTATACCCCCCTGCCCATGTAACTGTCTAACTATTTTTTAAAGGAAAAAATTGTAGCCACCTCTACCACTGCCTCTGGCAGCTCGTTCCAGATGCTCACCTCCCTCTGTGTGAAGACATTTCCCCTCTGGTCTCTTTTGTAAATCTCCCCCTCTCATCTTAAACCTATGCCCTCTAGTTCTAGACTCCTCTACCTTTTGGAAAAAATGTTGACTATCTACCTTATCGATGCCCCTCATTAGTTTATAGACCTCGATAAGATCACCCCTAAGCCTCCTACGCTCCAGGGGAAAAAGTCCCAGCCTATCCGGCCTCTCCTTATAACTCAGACCATCAAGTCCTGGGAGCATCCTCGTCAATCTCTTCTGCACTCTTTCTAGTTTAACAATATCCTTCCTATAATAGGGGTGACCAGAACTGAACACAGTATTCCATGTGTGGTCTTACCAATGTCTTGTACAACTTCAACAAGACGTCCCAACCCCTGTATTCAATATTCTGACCTTAAAAACTAGTGTACTGAATGCCTTCTTCACCACCCTGTCCACCTGCGACTCTACCTATTCCAATGCTCACTGACCTGAATTATATCTTGATTCCTTGTTTTCAAATCCCATGTCTTTGCCGCTCCCTATATCTGTAATCTCCCCTAGCCCCGCAGCACTCTGAGATCTCGGCTCCTCCAGCTCCAATGCCTGTTGAGCATTCCCAGTTTTATTTAAGTGTTCTGTCATTGGTAGCTTTGCCTTCAGCTCCCATGGCTCCAACATCTGAGTTCCCTCTTGCTCCTCTTTAACTCTCTTTCCCCCTTTTGAGGCACTCCTTAAAATCTACTTTTTGACCAAGTTTTTGGTCATCCACCCTGGGAGCTATTTTAACATTCCGCTAGCTGTATAAACTCAAGGGTGTTGTTGTCACTCATTGCCTGAATTCAGTCACATTTCTCCCCAAACTATACTAATCATTGTGTACCATTCCAAATGTGCTTGAAAATTACTAACTTTACTGAACATGCAACTTTTATTTTACCTTTAACTTTCTCTGGCAATGTCAGTTGAAGTCTCCAATAATGTTCTCTCACCTTGGGCTATCCTCCAGGCTAGTCCTTCCACACAGTAATTCTGAGTCACTTTTTGGACAGATGTCTCTCTGGATCTTGCAATCAGTATTTTAAAGATCCTCTGGAACTCTGCAGAGGCCACATTCCATTTGAAATGGTCAATGATGTTCTTGTGAATAACAAAGGGTCGGTTTGCTTTTGCAAACTTGTCCAGCTGACCTCAGGTTGGTGTCCTCCTTCCCGCCAACTTCAACAAGTGCAGCTAGATGGATGGATCTGTGGGGATGGTACAGATCCTGGAGCCTGCAATGGGAAATCCTGGGAACTGGAGCAAAGGGATAAAGGGACAGGACTTGGGCAAATCAGGACAATGAGATCCCTCTGCGGTGATTCGCTGTTTGCTCCCTGTGTGTGTATGGCTGTTGCTAGGAGACCTCATTGATCCTCTGTCACGTCAGAGCAGGTCTGGGGGGGGGGATCTGGACAGAGTCCCGGGGTCGGGGCAGCAGCAACTTGTTGGATTCTGGAAGCCACACCGAGGTGCATCATTCAAAGCCGGAGTGGAAGCCAGAGCAGGTGTTGGAAGGAGACAGAGCCTCTGTTCCTCGGGTAACTCGAGTGGGCCACGAAATGATGCTGTACCTGGCTCTATTTCTCTGCCTGCCCCTCGCCACAGCCCGCTCCTGCCGCCTTGGTAAGTGAAGCGAATAATGAGTTTCTGGTGGACGCAGAGGAAGACGGCGGGGACAGAAATAGGTGAGCTGGAGGGTTTCAATCAACCCACCCTTTGTGTCAAATAGATACTTGAATAATAATAATGTAGAAATAGCAGCTCAAGGCCAAGTTTGCTGGGGGGGGGGGGGGGGGGGGGTAAGAAGATGAAGGAGTATGTCCAGGGGACTAGGGGCTTTTCACAATAACTTCATTGCAGTGTTAATGTAAACCTACTTGTGACAATAAAGATTACTATGTCTGCTCAGTGGAGGACTATTATCAACACATCTAAAGCATTAATGTCTAATGACAGGACAGGACAAGAAGGAGGGCCTTGGGTAACGTGTGAAAGGCTGGGGGAGTAACTCAGTTTATACCATAAATAATACTTTTAATGTTGGAAACAAGCAGCTCGAAATAAAGGAAAAATTTTAAGTAGCACAATAAGTTTTTGTTTTGGTAATGAAGGGTTGACACCATGGTTAGTTAGCACTATTTCTACGTTAAAGATATCTTGCTTTAATTTTAATTTAAGTGAAATACTCTGGACTTATCAGTTTTTATTTTGTTTTACAGATGTAGGGAAAGAGGGCCTCGTTCCCACTGAGGGCTCCAGGCTCCTATAGTTGGTTAGCAGCCTTGCTGGATGGTTTGGTACCTCAGCGTACCATCTTGGATGCACCAAGTGGTCATTTTCAGTTAAATCTAAACTGTCGACAACAAGATCCATTTGATGACCTCGCAGTCGCTGCCAGTGTCACAGCAGCTTTTCCGTGACATCATAAAGGAGTTGGGGCTGTCCTTACCATAATTATCACTGTTACTCTTAATACAAACCAACAAATATCTTAATCACAAAGATCATTGTTCCCAGTTTATCATAACATGACCAAAATAATATATACCACTGATTTAAAAGTCTATTTACTGTCTTATGAGTGAGTTGGCAATGAGATAGAAAGCAGGGAATAGTAACAAATAGCTATTTATCAGACTGGAGGGAAGTATAGAGAGGATTTGGTATTAGGATCACAGCTACTTTGGTTATATAGGTTTGTGGACTTTTTGTGTGTATAGAACATAATTTTAAAGTGTGCAGATGAACAAAACAAAGTTTAGACGATGAGAAAGAGATTTACTACAATTGTATCAGAGATGTGGGACTCCAGTTAAGCGGATGAGCGAGAGAATTTGGGTTTCCTCGCCATAGGGTAGAGAAAATAAAGGGAGTTTTAATTTTAAAAAATTTAGAGTACCCAACTTTTTTTCCAATTAAGGGGCAATTTAGCGTGGCCAATCCACCTTCCCTGCAGATCTTTGGGTTGTGGGGGGTGAGACGCAGACAGACACGGGGAAAATGTGCAAACTACACGGACAGTGACCCGGGGCCAGGGACTGTGCCACCGTGACACCCCATCAACGGAGATTTAAGACCAAAGTTTGAACTTCTGAAAGGGTTTGATAAGAATAAATAAGGAAGAACTGTTTCCACTGGGAAGAAAGTTAGTAAATGCCAAAAGAGTCTGAGGGGGAGATGAGATTTTTATTATTCAATCAGTTTTTGATGTTTTGAAATGTGCTACCTCAAAGACTGGCGGAAGCAAATGAATAGTAATATTCAAAAGAGAATTGGATAAATACTTGATGGGAATAAATGGAGGGCTATGAAGAAAATGTGCAGTGAGAGTGGGACATTGGCACAGTGGTTAGCATTGCTGCCCTCACCATGTCAGGGACCCGGGTTCAATTCTGGCCTTGGGCTCATTGTATGTGTGGAGTTTGTACGTTCTCCTGTGTCTGTGTAGGTTTCCTCCAGGCGCTCCGGTTTCACTTCCTGTATCATAAAAAAACAAGTTTTTATTGATTTTCATGTCCCCATGTATGTGTAAAAGTAATTGTGACAGGACATTGTGCATGGGCAGTCGACAGAGCAGAGTGTCTCTATGCCACTCAGTCACAATCTTAGTCTTGTTGCTCAGGGAAGATGCTGAGTAGAAACTTCCTCAAAAGGGGTGGTACGGTGGTTAGCACTGCTGCCCTCACAGTGCTGGGGACCCGGGTTCAATTCCAGGCATGGGTAACTGTCTGTGCGGAGTCTGCACGTCCTCGCCGTGCCAGTGTGGGTTTCCTCCAGGTGCTCCAGATTCCCCCCACTGTCCAAAGATGTGCAAGATGATCAATGCATGGTGTTACGGGGATAGGGTGGGAGAATGGGTCTAGGTCCAGTGCTCTTTTGGAGGGTTGGTGTAGATTCAATGGGCTGAATGGCCCCCTTCGGTAATGTACGGATTCTATGATAGCAACACAACTGGGATACGGGATACTAGACTGGTTGATATGGGAGCAGCCTGTCCATGTGGCCATTTGTTGTGTAGCTCAGAAATGTGGACCTAAATCAAAGTGAGTTTATCACATTGCATGTTTCTGAATATTTTTTTTTAAAAAATTGCTGCTTCTTACTTGTCAATAAAATGGGTCCTCTTTGCATTTGTCTTTAGGTTTTAAGCATTCACCAAGTTCTCACTATCAACTTTAATTATTAATGTAATGTTCGCAAACAATAAATATCAATAAAAATGTGTTCTAATTTGTGAATATTGTGCAACATTTCAGGAGGCCAAAAGTGACTCTGATGGTTTTGTGAAAGTGGTTGACTTCGACAGCCTGCCCCTAAATTACCACGATGAGGAGAATGAAGAAGAACTGGTTGGAGACAAAATCTTCCACAAATACGAAAAAATTGATAAGGTAAGCAAATCTCGCATTGATACAATGGGTAACGGGTTAACAGTAGAGCCTCTGATTAAAATGAGACTGTTGTTAGGAATCGTAGGTATTCATTATCCAGCTCTGCCTGTGGCATCAACAGTTTAGTTTCTAGAACAGGAATAATATGGAAAATTGAACTGAGAAATGGATGAGAAAATATTTATTAGTATAGACTATTGGATTTTAAATTGAGGTAAATGCAAATATTGTCTGTTTTGGGTCTCCTGATGTTTGCAAACATCACAAACAATCCGGGAGGAGCTTATAACTATATTTGCAAATTTGCTCAGATGTGATGCCAGATGCTGGTCCCCACAGTTTAGGACGGGTGTGAGAAGGTGCGGAGAAGATTGACCAGGCTGGTTCCAGGGAAGAGGGATTTTAGCTACAAGGTTAATTTGTCCATTCTCCTCTGAGCAATTTTGGGAGAGTTGATCGAGGTCCTGTATACATAATGATGCAGGTTTAGATAAGATTGATAAAGGAAAAAAACCTAATCAGATGATGGTACAAGGATTAGGGAAACTGAATTTTGGGACAGAGTTAGGGGGGACCTCTACCTTTTACTTTCACATTCACACAGAGTGGCAATGACCTGGAACATGCTGCCTATGAGGGTGCTGAAAGTGAGGTGATCAATGATTTATCGTTATTTCTCACGATAAAATGAGCTGTTACTCGTCGGATTGAGTGCATGAGATCAGGAAGCTTTTCTCTTTACAAGCCCAGGGGATTGATTTCCTGCGGGGCTCCGGGTCCGGTCCTGCTGCAGGGCTCCGGGTCTGCGTGTCCGGGGCTGCGTGTCCGGGCTCTGCTGCAGGGCTCCGGGTCTGCGTGTCCGGGTCTGCGTGTCCGGGCTCTGCTGCAGGGCTCCGGGTCTGCGTGTCCGGGTCTGCATGTCCGGGTCTGCGTGTCCGGGGCTACGTGTCCGGGTCTGCGTGTCCGGGGCTGCGTGTCCGGGCTCTGCTGCAGGGCTCCGGGTCTGCGTGTCCGGGTCTGCGTGTCCGGGGCTGCGTGTCCGGGCTCTGCTGCAGGGCTCCGGGTCTGCGTGTCCGGGTCTGCGTGTCCGGGCTCTGCTGCAGGGCTCCGGGTCTGCGTGTCCGGGTCTGCATGTCCGGGTCTGCGTGTCCGGGTCTGCGTGTCCGGGTCTGCGTGTCCGGGGCTACGTGTCCGGGGCTACGTGTCCGGGGCTGCGTGTCCGGGGCTGCGTGTCCAGGGCTGCGTGTCCAGGGCTGCGTGTCCGGGTCTGCGTGTCCGGGTCTGCGTGTCCGGGTCTGCGTGTCCGGGCTCTGCTGCAGGGCTCCGGGTCTGCGTGTCCGGGGCTGCGTGTCCGGGGCTGCGTGTCCGGGGCTGCGTGTCCGGGGCTGCGTGTCCGGGGCTGCGTGTCCGGGGCTGCGTGTTCGGGGCTGCGTGTCCGGGGCTGCGTGTCCGGGGCTGCGTGTCCGGGGCTGCGTGTCCGGGGCTGCGTGTCCGGGGTTGCGTGTCCGGGGCTGCGTGTCCGGGGCTGCGTGTCCGGGGCTGTGTGTCCGGGGTTGCGTGTCCGGGGCTGCGTGTCCGGGGCTGCGTGTCCGGGGTTACGTGTCCGGGGCTGCGTGTCCGGGCTCTGCTGCAGTGTCATGCCCAGTGTGATTAAGTAAAAGAAGTGAAAACTGGCATTACTGCTAATCTTCAGCAAACGGTTTCTGCTCACTTCGCTGCACTTCTCATCTCTGATGTTCTGGTTGCTGCTGAATGGTAACAATTAGAAGTTCCAAATGTCTCCAGGTCCTGTTGTTGAAGACAGGCAAAACTGTACTTTCAAATTGCAACTGGACACCCACAAACCTTCCAGTCTGTACAGAGTTCAGAGACCAGCAACCTCACTGAGCTCTTGGTGAATACAGAGTTCAGAGTTCAGAGACCAGCACCCTCACTGGACTCTTGGTGAATACAGAGTTCAGAGTTCAGAGACCAGCACCCTCATTGAGCTCTCGGTGAATGCAGAGTTCAGAGTTCAGAGACCAGCACCCTCGCTGAGCTCTTGGTGAATACAGAGTTCAGAGTTCAGAGACCAGCACCCTCATTGAGCTCTCGGTGAATGCAGAGTTCAGAGTTCAGAGACCAACACCCTCACTTGGTGTCAGCCGAGACTTTACCAGAGAATTAGAAAGATTTAACATGACTGCCTTGATTTTGCTTTCAACACCCTTATTTATAAAACAAGTATCCCAAATGCTTTCCTGACGGCTAAGATCAAAGCACCACAAGCCGGACCCAGACCTTCCTGTCGCTGCCATTTCAACTCCCCGTCCTGCCCTCACATGTCCGTTCTTGGCCTGCTGCAATGTTCCAGTGAAGCCCAACGCAAACTGGGGGAACAGCACCTCATCTTCCGTTTAGACACGTTACAGCCTTCCGGACTTAAACATTGAGTTCAACAACATCAGACTGTGAACTCTCTCCTCCACCTTCACCCCATTTTTATTTCTATCAATTTATCTTCACTTCTTCCATCGATCTGTTCCCTGTTTCAGGTTATCCTTTGACACTTCACTTACTTTTGTTCTGGCATCAACACATTCTGATCTCTTAATGTGCCACAACAGCACTCTTCCTAGCCTTGATCACCATCATGTACATTTCATTGTCTTTCTGTGCATGGCATCTTTGCCAATCTCCACCTAGAGGGTGTCTCCACCATGGGATGGCACAGTGGTTAGCACTGCTGCCTCACAGCTCCAGGGACCCGGGTTCAATTCCGACCTCGGTGATTGTGGAGTTTGCACATTTTTCCCGTGTCTACATGGGTTTCCTCCGGGTGCTCCAGTTTCCTCCCACAGTCCAAAGATTGAGCAGGGATCGAACCCGGGACCTCGGCATTGTGAGGGATCAGTGCTAACCACTGCGCCACCGTGCTGCCCTCCCACAGTCCAAGGAAGTGCAGGTTGGGTGGGGTTACAGGGATTGGGCCTGAGTGGGGTGAGGGTCAGTGCAGACCCGATGTGCCAAATGACCTTCCTCTGCACTGACAAAATTCTATGGTTCTACTGCTGACCCTCTATGCCCCCCCCCCCCTCCCCCCACCCCAACAGTATAAATCTGATCCTATTTCCAGTTCTCTCCAGATTTCATCCAAACTCTAAATACGCCCAATGCTGTCGGACTTGCTGAGATTGTCCAGTATTTTCTGTTTTTGCTTTCCAAACTGCTTAACTGCCTTATTCCAAACCCCCCCCCCCCATTTGAATTGTACTGTCTCTGTTCCCCCAAGGGGCAGCCTTATCCATGTACGTTGTATCTGACATGGGTTTGGTTAATTGTATCCTCCAACCTGCGACTATCTTGCCCACAATACTGTTTCATGATGTTTTGACCGATTAGACACAAATGTGAAACAGACTTTACATTGGCAATGGTCAGTGAGAACAGCTCCTGAAGCAAGATTTATAGATATAAACATATTAAAAATTCAGATACAATATCTCTAGCAGATGTTTTGGAGAAGAAACAAAAATGGTAATGTTATGAAGTATATAAATCTTTGACTTGTGAAGAAATTGCCAGAAGCATGACATTGGTGAAAATGTGGATGTAACCAGAATTTATTCACCAACTGAGCGAGCTGGGGGTCTGAGTAAGAAACTGGCTTGGGTCACATGAAATTAGAGTTAGCACTTAAGCAAACATACTATGAGAGGGCATCAGTAAACAGGGTGCTAAATGAAAACTTGAAGCATAAAAACATTGTTGAAGTACCCTTCAGTAATTCTCAATCCCACCCCCTCCACCCCCGTCCATAACCAAGAATATTTGTTCATCCTGACAGCCCTCCTATTCAATACGGTCTAGTGCTTCCAACAGGAGCAGGGGTTCCTTCGGCTGGTATCCTCGGCCCAACCATCGTCAGCTGTTTTATCAATAACCTCTCCATTCGTATAAGGTCAGAAGTGGGGGATGTTTATGGTTGTTGATTTTGCACCATGTTCAGCACTATTCGTGAATTCTCGGACACTGAAGACGTCCATGTGCAAATGCAGCAAAACCTGGATAATATCCAGGCTTGGGCAGATAAGTGGCAAGGACCATTCATGTCACACAAGTGCCAGGCAATTCCCATTTTCACCAAGAGCGAACAGAATCATCTCCCCATGATATTGGCATCATCACTGAATTAATTCCCCACTATCAGCATCTTTTAAAAAAAATTTAGAGTACCCAATTCTTTTTTTTCAATTAAGGGGCAATTTAGCGTGGCCAATCCACCTAGCCTGCACATCTTTCAGTTGTGGGGCTGAAACCCACGCAGACACGGGGAGAATGTGCAAACTCCACATGGACAGTGACCCAGAGCCGGGATTCGCACCCGGGTACTCAGCGCCGCAGTCCCAGTGCTAACCACTGCGCCACATGCCGCCCCCCACTATCAGCATTTTGGGGGGTTGCCATTGACCAGACACTGAACTGGACTAGCTGTATAAATACTGTGGCTGCAATAGCAGAATTCTGCGGAGAGTAACTCATCTCATGCCCCCCAAAGCCTATTCATCATCAGTAAGGCACAAGTCCGGGATGTGATGGCATACTTTCCACTTGCCTGGATGAGTGCAGCTCCAACAACACTCAAGAAACTCAACATCATCCAGGACAAAGCAGCGAGCTTGATTGTGCCCCATCCACCAACATAAACATCTATTCCTTCCACTACCAATGCACAATGGCAACAGTGTGTACCATCTGCAAGGTTCACTGTAGGAACTCACCAAGGCTCCTTTGAAAGCACCTTCCAAGCTCATGACCTCTGCCATGTAGAAAGGCAAGGGCAGCAGACACATGGGAACACCGCCATCTGCAAGTTCCCCTCCAAGGCCCACATCATCTGACTTGGAAATATACCAGTTGTTCCTTCACTGTCGCTGGGTCAAAATCCTGGAACTCCCTCCCTAACAGCACTGTGGGTGTACCTACTCCACATGAACTGCGGCAGTTTAAGAAGGCAGCAACTCATCACCACCTTCTTAAAGATAATTAGGGTTGGACAATGAATACTGACCTATGCAGCAATTCCCACATCCCATGAATTAATTAAAAAAGGGTGGGCATTCTAGTTGCAATTATTTGTACAACTGAGGGCCTTTGTTAGGCTAGTTCAGAGGGCAAATGTAAACACATTTTTGCAGAGGTGTCCTGTACAGAAAAACATTGTAAACAGCTGGATTTCCCGAACTGAGCAATACTCAGCACATTTTTCATTGAATTCATAGGATCTCAGAATCATTACGGTGCAGAAGGAGGCCATTCGGCCCATCCTGTCTGCACCAGCTCTCTAAACGAACATCGTGACTTAGTGCCCGTCCCCTGCCTTTTCCCCGCACCCCTGCACATTGTTTCTATTCAAATAATCGTCTAATGGTCTCTCGAATGCCTCAATTGAACCTGCCTCCACCACACTCACAGACAGTACATTCAAGACCACAGCCACTAGCTCTGTGATAAAGTTTTATCTTGTATTCCATTTGCTTGTTTTGCAAATCACTCCAAATCTTTGCCTTTCGTTCTTGATCCTTTTATGAGCGGGAACAGTGTCTCCTTATCTACCCTGTCCAGCCTCTTCATTATTTTGAACACCTCTATTAAATCTCCTCTTGTCCGCCCCTCTCCAATCTACCCTCACACATGAAGTTTCCCATCCCTGCAAACCTCTTCTGCACTCTCTCCAATTCTTTCCCATCCTTCCTATGGTGTGGCGTCCTGAACTGTGCACGATACTCCAGCTGAGGTCTAAGTTGGTGTCTTTATAAGTTCAGCATAACCTCCTTACTGCCGTACTCTGTTAATAAAGCTCAGGAAACTGTATGTTTCCTTTTTATTAACTGCTATCTGCACCTGTCCTGCCACCTTCAATGATCGATGCACGTATACACCAAGGTCCCTTTTCCTCCTGCATCCTTTTAAGAATGTTACCCCTTAGTTTATATTGTCGCTCCATGTTCTTCCTACCAAAATGCATCAACTCACATTTCTCTGCATTGATCTTCACCTGCCACCGAGCTGCTCACTCCAACATGCTGATGAAAAGGACAATGTCCGCTCCACAGCCTACAATACTTCCAAGTTTTGTGTCATCCTCAAATTTTGAAATTGTCCCCTGCAAGGGGACTTTCGGTGGTGGCATGTAGGGGGAAGTCGTACACAAAAGTGGCTCCTGCAAGGGTGTGCAAATGTTTGGGGGCGGGGAGGTGAGAGGAAAGGGGTTTGGGGGGGGGGGGGGTGGGCAGGAATAATTTTCTGACGGTGACTACAGTTTTGTCTTAGTTTTGTCTTGCTGGTGGGATTGGCAGGCCATCTTGGATGGGCCTGGTGCCTGGAGTCTCTAAGTTGTGGATGCCCCCTCTTGGTGGAAATGGCTGACTCCGGATGGAGTGGGGGGGGGGTCACCAGGGAATGTCACAGTGAAAAGGTCGAGTGTATTTGCTCACCTTAGAAGATTGAATGCTGATGTGGTGTTTCTGCAGGAGACCCATTTGCGGGTCAAGGACCAGACAAGGCTGCAGTCAAGTGGCTGGGTCAAGTTTTTCACTCTGGCGCAAGCCTCTATCTCCCTGATCCTGAAGAAGGACAAGGACCCTACGGAATGTGGGTTGTTTTGACCCATCTTGCTTTTGAATGCAGACACTAAATTACAGAAGTGTTGATGCAGCAGTTGGAGTCTGCCTCACAGGTGGTGGTTTCGGAAGACCAGGCCGGCTTCACCAAGAGTCTGCAATTGTCGGCCAATATACGTTGGCTGTTAAGTGTCGTCCTCTTTGCCCCTGTTCAGTACCCGAACTGATTGCTTTTTTTGATAGGGGCCTGTCTTTGAGATTCTTGGGAGATGTGGTTTTGGGCAATGCTTCATATCCTGTATTGTTTACTGTGTAGGGCCCCCGCTGCTAGTGTCACACTAATGCATTGAACTCCGGGTATATTCCGATGAACTGGGGTATGAGGCAGGGATGTCCATTGTCTCTGTTTCACTTTGCTTTAGCAATTGAACCACTGGCCATAGCGTTAAGATCTTCCAGTGAGTGGAAGGGATAAGTCGGGGAAGGAATGAGCAAAGGGTGTCCTTGTACACTGATCATCTTCTTTATATTACGGACCTAGTCTCCACTATAGATGAGATAATGAAGCTATTAAAGAATTTTAGCTCCTTTGGGTATAAGTTGAATCTGGATCAGAGCGAATACTTTCCGGTCAATCCCCCCAAGAGGGGAGCCAATCTGGGGATGTTGCCTTTTCATCTTTCATTATACATAAGAACATAAGAACTAGGAGCAGGAGTCTGCCATCTGGCCCCTCGAGCCTGCTCCACCATTCAATTAGATCTTGGCTGATCTTTTGTGGACTCAGCTCCACTTTCCCGCCCAAACACCATAACCCTTAATCCCTTTATTCTTCAAAAAACTATCTTTATCTTGAAAACATTTAATGAAGGAGCCTCAACTGCTTCACTGGGCAAGGAATTCCATCGATTCACAACCCTTTGGGTGAAGAAGTTCCTCCTAAGCTCAGTCTTAAACCTACTTCACCTTGTTTTGAGGCTATGCCCCCTAGTTCTGCTTTCACCCGCCAGTGGAAACAACCTGCCCGCATCTATCCGATCCATTCCCTTCATAATTTTATATGTTTCTATAAGATCCCCCCGCATCCTTCTAAATTCCAACGAGTACAGTCTCAGTCTACTTAACCTGTAGCACTGAAGGACAAAATTCCATTTGCCTTCTTAATCACCTGTTGCACCTGTAAACCAACTTTTTGTGACTCATGTACTAGCACACCCAGGTCCCTCTGCAAAGCAGCATGTTTTAATATTTTATCATTTAAATAATAATCCCTTTTACTGTTATTCCTACCAAAATGGATAACCTCACATTTGTCAACATTGTATTCCATCCTGCCAGACCCTAGCCCATTCACTCAGCCTATCCAAATCCTTCTGCAGACTTCCGGTATCCTCTGCACTTTTTGCTTTACCACTTATCTTAGTGTCGTCTGCAAACTGTCCCCCAACTCCAAATCATCTATGTAAATTGTGAACAATTGTGGGCCCAACACTGATCCCTGAGAGACACCACTAGCTACTGATTGCCAACCAGAGAAACACCCACTAATCCCCACTCTTTGCTTTCTATTAATTAACCAATCCTCTATCCATGCTACTACTTTACCCTTAATACCATGCATCTTTATCTTATGCAGCAACCTTTTGTGTGGCACCTTGTCAAAAGCTTTCTGGAAATCCAGATATACCACATCCATTGGCTCCCCGTTATCTACCGCATTGGTAATGTCCTCAAAAAATCCACTAAATTAGTTAGGCACGACCTGCCCTTTATGAACCCATGCTGCGTCTGCCCAATGGGACCATTTCCATCCAGGTGCCTCATTATCTCTTGCTTGATGATAGATTCCAGCATCTTCCCTACTACCGAAGCTAACTGGCCTATAATTACCTGCTTTCTGCCGACCTCCTTTTTTTAAACAGTGGTGTCACGTTTGCTAATTTCCAATCCGCCGGGACCTCCCCAGAGTCTCGTGAATTTTGGTAAATTATCACAAGTGCATTTGCAATTTCCCTAGCCATCTCTTTTAGCACTCTGGGATGCATTCCATCAAGGCCAGGAGACGTGTCTACCTTTAGCCCCATTAGCTTGCCCATCACTACCTCCTTAGTGATAACAATCCTCTCAAGGTCCTCACCTGTCATAGCCTCATTTCTATCAGTCACTGGCATGTTATTTGTGTCTTCAACTGTGAAGACCGACCCAAAAATCCTATTCAGTTCCTCAGCCATTTCCTCATCTCCCATTATTAAATCTCCCTTCCCATCCTCTAAAGGACCAATATTTACCTTAGCCACTCTTTTTTGATTTATATATTTGTAGAAATATTTACTGTCTTTTTATATTCTGAGCAAGTTTGCTCTCATAATCTATCTTTTCTTTATAGCTTTTTTAGTAGCTTTCTGTTGCCTCCTAAAGATTTCCCAGTCCTCTAGTCTCCCACTGATCTTTGCCACTGTGTATGCTTTTTCCTTCAATTTGATACTCTCCCTTATTTCCTTAGATATCCACAGTCGATTTCCCCTCTTTCTACTTCCTTCCTTTTTGTTGGTATAAACTTCTGCTGAGCCCTGTGAAAAATCGCTTGGAAAGTTATCTGGGTATCCGGGTGGCCCATGATTGGGCCTCGCTTCATAAATTAAATGATGTTAGTCTGGTTAATGGGGTCAAATCTGACTTGCAAATGTAACAACCTCCCCCTGTACTTGGAGGGCAGGGTTCAGACTGTTAAAATGAATGTCCTCCCAAGGTTTTTATTTCTTTTTCAATATCTCTCCCCTTTTCTCCCCAAATCTTTCTTCATCAGAGTTAATAAATTTGTGTCCTCTTTTATTGGGATGGACAAGACCCAAGGGTCTGTAGGCCTGCTTCGAGACAAATTTAGCTTTACCCAATTTGTTATTTTATCATTGGTCTGCTAATATTGAGAAAGTGCTGGGGAGGCTTAGTGACCCGAGTTCCATATGGGGAAAAGTGGAGGCCTGTTCTTGTGGGGGCTCTAGTTTGGGTGCATTAGTAACTGCCTCACTTCCATTCTCCCCTGTGAGATGTCTCCCCCCCCCCCCCCCCCCCCCCCCCCCACCCCCAGGATTTTATCTTTGGCCGGGTCTGGTTGGCGGAGTATTTCGGGTATTTACGGCCAGATGCTATCAGCGGAGTCGGCTCCATTCAATGACATGGAGGTGAAATGAGAATGTGAATTGGGTTCTATTCTGGATGAGGTGTGAAGTGAGGTTCTTTGTCAGGTCCACTCCATAAGGCTTAGGCTCAACTCGACGTCCTTTGTTTGATCCAGTTAATGGTGGTGCGCAGAGCTCATCTGTCGAGGATGAGTGTTTTTTTCAGGGTGGACAACCAATGTGAGAGGTGTCCTCGGGTTGGCTACCCAAATGCATATGTTCTGACCATGTCCCAAGTTATTAATCTCCTTCTTCAACACCATGTCAGAGATTCTTAGATCTGGAGCGATGTCCGCTGGTGGCCATTCTCGGGGTATCGGACTAGCTGGTGCTGCAGACGGGGGTGAAGGGGTGTGTCTTCGCCTTTGCGTCATCAATAGCCTGGAGGCGAGTTATGCTCGGGTGGAGGCCTCCTACTCCACCCAGTGCCTCGGCCTGATTGGGTGACCTCGGAGTGATCTTGGAGAAGGTCAAGTACACCATGAGGGGGCCGGGAGACGGGTTCTACTGAAGATGGCAGCTGTTCATTTCTTTTTTTAAAGAGTGGGTCATCGTCAGCTGTTAAGGAGGTTTTAGTTTAATGTTGTGGGTGGGGGGGGGGGGGGTTTAGACAGGATGTGTTCTTGATTATTGATTGTGCTCTTTTTACACTAACTTGAAGCATCTATTTTATATTATATAATTGTTATTTTGTGAAAATGAAAACATTTTCAATAAAAATCCTTTTAAAACAAAAAAATAAATCGTTCCCTGCACAGCAAGATCTAGATTGTCAATATGAATCAGGAAAAGTAACGGTCCCAATACTGGCCCCTGTGGAACACTACTACAAACCTTCCTACAGCCCAAAAAATATCCATTGATCATTGTGGTAATACCAGGTATTGCAGTACCTGAGAGTTGGATGACCATTGGCTAGACCTAGGAGTCTACCATTGGCTAACGTACATAGCTCCGCCCTGAGAGGTGGGGTATAAGAACCAATGCCGTCCCAGCAGCCTTCACTTTCTGTATCGAAGCTGCTGGGTTCAGTTCTAGCAGATTAAAGCCTATTAGTTATGACTCACCTTGTCTCGAGAGTGATTGATTGTGCATCAATTTAATCAGCTATTACTTCTGAAAGGATGGATCTCCGCATCAAGCTGGAGTGCCTTCAGCTCAGTCCCCACGCAGACAACTCCGCTGCTATTTTCAAGCATTGGCTGGCGTGTTTTAAGGGCTACCTTGACACGGCCGCCGACACCCCCACGGAAAGCTTTGTCCACCCCGTCACGGTAAGGCGCAATTCTCTTGTCACCCATCCCATAAACCAACGGATCTCCCTGGCCTCCGGGTCACACGCAGTGGAGATAAAGGGGTTCTGCCTAGCGAACCTCACTGTCCAAGGCAGGGAATTCCGCAATTTCCACCTGTACGTTCTGCCGCACCTCTGTGCAGCCATCCTTCTTGGGCTGGATTTCCAGTGCCACCTACAAAGCCTGACCTTTAAATTCGGCGGCCCTATACCCCCCCTTACTGTCTGCGGCCTCGCGACCCTTAAGGTCGACCCGCCTTCCCTGTTTGCGAACCTCACCCCAGATTGCAAACCCGTCGCCACCAGGAGCAGACGGTACAGTGCCCAGGACCGGACCTTCATCCAAAGGGTGCTGAAGGAAGGGGTCATCGAAGCAAGCAACAGCCCTTGGAGGGCTCAAGTAGTGGTGGTAAAGACTCGGGAGAAACATAGGATGGTCATCGACTATAGCCAGACCATCAACCGGTTTACGCAGCTGGACGAGTACCCTCCCCCCTGTATCGTCGACCTGGGAAACAGGATTGTGCAGTACAAGGTTTTCTCCACGGTGGATCTCAAGTCTGCCTACCACCAGCTGCCCCTCCGTCATGGTGACCGCCAGTACACTGCCTTCGAAGCAGATGGGCGGCTCTATCACTTTTGAAGGGTTCCCTTCGGTGTCATGAATGGGGGTCTCGGTCTTCCAACGTGAGATGGACCGAATGGTTGACCGGTACGGCTTACGTGCAACGTTCCCGTATCTTGATAACGTCACCATCTGCGGCCATGACCAGCAGGACTACGACACCAACCTCCGAAAATTTCCCCAGACCGCGAATATCCTTAATCTGACTTACAATAAGGATAAATGAGTGTTTAGCACCGACCGTATTTCAGGCAGTTACTAATGCACCCAAACTAGAGCCCCCACAAGAACAGGCCTCCACTTTTCCCCATATGGAACTCGGGTCACTAAGCCTCCCCAGCACTTTCTCAATATTAGCAGACCAATGATAAAATAACAAATTGGGTAAAGCTAAATTTGTCTGGAAGCAGGCCTACAGACCCTTGGGTCTTGTCCATCCCAATAAAAGAGGACACAAATTTATTAACTTTGATGAAGAAAGATTTGGGGAGAAAAGGGGAGAGATATTGAAAAAGAAATACGTAGTGCGAAATGGAGTCATAGGCCCCGACCCTGAGCGCATGCGCCCCCTCGTGGAGTTCCCCCTCCCTCACTGCCCCAAGGCCCTAAAGCGCTGCCTCGGCTTCTTCAGCTATTATGCACAGAGGGTCCCTAATTACGCAGACAAGGCTCGACCCCTGAGCCAGTCCACAACCTTCCCCCTGACGACGGAGGCCCGCCAGGCCTTCTGCCGCATCAAAGCGGACATCGCAAAAGCCACGATGCGCGCCATCGACGAGTCCCTCCCCTTCTAGGTCGAGAACGAAGCGTCCGCCGTAGCTCTGGCGGCCACCCTCAACCAAGCGGGCAGGCCCGTGTCCTTCTTCTCCCGAACCCTCCATGCTTCCGAAATTTGCCACTCCTCGGTCGAAAAGGAGGCCCAGGCCATAGTGGAAGCTGTGCGGCACTGGAGGCATTACCTGGCCATCAGGAGATTCACTCTCCTCACGGACCAACGGTCGGTGGTCTTCATGTTCGATAATGCGCAGCGGGGCAAGATTAAGAACGACAAGATCTTGCGGTGGAGGATAGAACTCTGCACCTACAATTACGAGATCTTGTACCGTCCCGGGAAGCTGAACGAGCCTCCTGATGCCCTGTCCCGCGGCACTTGTGCCACCATGCAAGTGGACCGCCTCCGAGCCCTCCACGAGGACCTCTGCCACCCGGGGTCACTCGTTTCTTTCATTTCATTAAGACCTGCAACCTGCCCTACTCCATCGAGGAGGTCAGGACAGTCACCAGGGTATGCCGAATCTGCGCGGAGTGCAAACCGCACTTCTACCGGCCAGAGAGAGCACATCTGATAAAGGCTTCCCATCCGTTTGAACGCCTCAGCATGGATTTCAAGGGCCCCCTCCCTTCCACCGACCGCAACAAGTACTTAGTGAACGTGATTGACGAGTACTCCCGGTTCCCATTTGCCATCCCCTGCCCGGACATGACCACAACCACCGTCATCAAGGCCCTCCAGGGTATCTTTACACTGTTCGGTTTCCCCGCATACATACACAGTGATAGGGGGTCCTCCTTTATGAGCGACGAACTGCGTCAATTCCTGCTCAGCAAAGGCATCGCCTCCAGCAGGACGACCAGTTACAACCCCCGGGGAAACGGGCAGGTAGAAAGGGAGAACGGAACGGTCTGGAAGACCGTCCTGCTGGCCCTTCGGTCCAGGAATCTCCCAGTCTCCCACTGGCAAGAAGTCCTCCCAGTGGCCCTTCACTCCATCCGGTCGCTGCTCTGTACTACCACAAACCAGACACCTCACGAACGTCTCCTTGTTTTCCCCAGGAAGTCCTCCGGGACCTCGCTCCCAACCTGGCTAGCGACACCCGGACCCATCCTGCTTCGGAAGCATGTGCGGGCGCACAAGTCGGAACCGTTGGTCGAGAGGGTCCACCTGCTGCATGCCAACCCCCAGTATGCCTACGTAGCGTTCCCCGACGGCCGCCAAGACACGGTCTCCTTTCGGGACCTGGCGCCCGCCGGAGCCCCACGCGCACCCGCACCATTGCCCCCACCCTCCCTGCAGCACCTGACCGGAGGGTCAGTACTGCCGCCGCCCCTACCCAGCGCCGAACAGGCACTGACGCCCCCTACAGGCGCCCCTTCCCCTGCCCACTTTTCGCCCCAACAGCGCCGCCTAGGGATGATGAAGCTGCCTGGGAGGAAGACACCACGTTCCCGGAGCCACAACCGCCGGGGCCCCCACCAGGATCATCGCCGAAGCCCAGACGCTCCAGAAGGACGACCAGGCCACCCGATCGTCTGATTGCTGCACCATTAAAAAAAAAACTTTTTCTGTTACCCTCAACATCATGGTACCTCCATACCTGGTCCTACCATGCAAAAGGCGACAGTAACGCTGGCCATCACGCCGCTGGGTTCTTTTTTAACAGGGGGTGAATGTGGTAATACCAGGTATTGCAGTACCGGAGAGGTGGATGACCATTGGCTAGACCTAGGAGTCTACCATTGGCTAATGTACATAGCTCCGCCCTGCGAGGCGGGGTATAAGAACCAATGCCGTCCCAGCAGCCTTCACTTTCTGTATCGAAGCTGCTGGGGAAGAGTTCTAGCTGATTAAAGCCTATTAATTATGACTCACCTTGTCTCGAGAGTAATTGATTGTGCATCAATCATTACTCTCTGGTTCCTATTACTCAACCAGTTTTGTATCCACATTGCCACTGTCCCTTTTCTCACAAGGCTGTTTTGTGGCACTGTATTGAATGCCCTCCGAATGTTCATGTACACCCCATCAACAACATTATCCTCATCGACCCTTTCTGTGACCCCAAAAATCTCCAGTGAGTTCGTTAAACACAATTTTCCCTTTTATAAATTCATGCTGGCTTTTCCTAAACAACCCACATCTCTCCATGTGACTAATTTTGGAAGCTTGCCCACCAGTTAAACTGACTCACCCGTAGTTGCTGGGACTGTATGACTTGTCGCAGTTTGATTTTAAAAGCAGGAAATATATGGTGACTGATGGGCAGTGTGCAAAACTTCAATTTCCCATTGGCGGGTTGAGATGCAGAAATAAAGTTAGCAGCACCGTGGGCCTCATGCTAGCCTATAGTGAGCTCATACGTGTCCATGGCTTCTAAAAAATCTGGGTTATGGGGATAGGGTGTAGCTGTTGACGTTGGGTAGGGAGCTCTTTCCAAGAGCTGGTGCAGACTCGATGGGCCGAATGGCCTCCTGCACTGTAAAATTCTATGCCATGTCTTGAATACTCATTAGCGTAAATCTTTAAAAAAATTGTTACTCAGCGGCGTGTGAATATTTCCTCGCAGTTACTTCAGCTGTGTTTAAAGGTTGCTTCCTCCAGTGTCTCGTTATACCAGAAGTCAGTGTACAGAATGGAAGAAGGTTGTGAATGTGTAGACTTTAAAATTTCAACTCCTGGGTGGGGTGGGGGGGGGGTCATGTGATATCCTTTTTATCTGTTTGCACATTTCCTTTGTATTTTCTTGGCATATGTAGAATTTACTATGTCCTGAGGTCTGTTGGTCAGTTTTTACTATGTCCTGAGGTCTGTTGGTCAGTTTTTACGATGTCCTGAGGTCTGCTGGTCAGTTTTACTATGTTATGAGATCTGTTGGTCAGTTTTGTATATCTCCTGAGTTCTGTTGGTCAGTTTTGTATATGTCCTGAGATCTGTTGGTCAGTTTTTATATTTTGGTCAGTTTTTACTATGTCTTGAGTTCTGTTTGTCAGTTTTTACTATGTCCTGAGATCTGTTGGTCAGTTTTTATGATGTCCTCCGATCTGTTGGTCAGTTTTTACTATGTCCAGAGATCTGTTGGTCGGTTTTTACTATGTCCTGAGATCTGTTGGTCAGTTTTACTATGTCCCGAGATCTGTTGGTCAGTTTTTACTATGTCCTGAGGTCTGTTGGTCAGTTTTTACTATGTACTGAGATATGTTGGTCAGTTTTTACTATGTCCTGAGATCTGTTGGTCAGTTTTTACTATGTACTGAGATATGTTGGTCAGTTTTTACTATGTCTAGAGATCTGTTGGTCAGTTTTTACTATGTCCTGTGATCTGTTGGTCAGTTTTTATATTTTGGTCAGTTTTTACTATGTCCTGAGTTCTGTTGGTCAGTTTTTACTATGTCCTGAGATCTGTTGGCCAGTTTTTACTATTTCCCGAGATCTGTTGGTCAGTTTTTACTATGTTCTGAGTTCTGTTGGTCAGTTTTTACTATGTCTTGAGGTCTGCTGGTCAGTTTTTACTATGTCCTGAGGTCTGCTGGTCAGTTTTTACTATGTCCTGAGATCTGTTGGTCAGTTTTTATTATGTCCTGAGGTCTGTTGGTCAGTTTTGTCTATGTCCTGAGGTCTGCTGGTCAGTTTTTACTATGTACTGAGGTCTGTAGGTCAGTTTTTACTATGTTCTGAGATCTGTTGGTCATTTTTACTATGTTCTGAGGTCTGCTCGTCAGTTTTGTCTATGTCCTGAGATCTGTTGGTCAGTTTTTACTATTTCCCGAGATCTGTTGGTCAGTTTTTACTATGTCCTGAGATCTGTTGGCCAGTTTTTACTATGTACTGAGATCTGCTGGCCAGTTTTTACTATGTCCTGAGATCTGTTGGTCAGTTTTTACTATGTCCTGAGATCTGTTGGTCAGTTATTACTATGTCCTGAGATCTGTTGGTCAGTTTTTACTCTGCCCTGAGATCAGTTGGTCAGTTTTTACTATGTCCTGAGATCCGTTGGTCAGTTTTTACTATGTACTGAGATCTGTTGGTCAGTTTTTACTCTGCCCTGAGATCAGTTGGTCAGTTTTTACTATGTACTGAGATCTGTTGGTCAGTTTTTACTATGTACTGAGATCTGTTGGTCAGTTTTTACTCTGCCCTGAGATCAGTTGGTCAGTTTTTACTATGTACTGAGATCTGTTGGTCAGTTTTTACTATGTCCTGAGATCTGTTGGCCAGTTTTTACTATGTACTGAGATCTGTTGGCCAGTTTTTACTATGTCCTGAGATCTGTTGGTCAGTTTTTACTATGTCCTGAGATCTGTTGGTCAGTTATTACTATGTCCTGAGATCTGTTGGTCAGTTTTTACTCTGCCCTGAGATCAGTTGGTCAGTTTTTACTATGTCCTGAGATCCGTTGGTCAGTTTTTACTATGTACTGAGATCTGTTGGTCAGTTTTTACTCTGCCCTGAGATCAGTTGGTCAGTTTTTACTATGTACTGAGATCTGTTGGTCAGTTTTTACTATGTCTTGAGGTCTGCTGGTCAGTTTTTACTATGTACTGAGGTCTGTAGGTCAGTTTTTACTGTGTCCTGAGGTCTGTTGGTCAGTTTTTACTATGTCCTGAGTAAAGTTGGTCAGTTTTTACCATGTTCTGAGGTCTGTTGGTCAGTTTTTACTATGTCCTGAGATCAGTTGGTCAGCTTTTACTATGTCCTTAGATCTGTTGGTCAGTTATTACTATGTCCTGAGATCTGTTGGTCAGTTATTACTATGTCCTGAGATCTGTTGGTCAGTTTTTACTATGTCCTGAGATCCGTTGGTCAGTTTTTACTATGTCCTGAGATCTGTTGGTCAGTTTTTACTATGTCCTGAGGTCTGTTGGTCAGTTTTTACTCTGCCCTGAGATCAGTTGGTCAGTTTTTACTATGTCCTGAGATCCGTTGGTCAGTTTTTACTATGTCCTGAGATCTGTTGGTCAGTTTTTACTATGTCCTGAGGTCTGTTGGTCAGTTTTTACTCTGCCCTGAGATCTGTTGGTCAGTTTTTACTATGTCCTGAGGTCTGTTGGTCAGTTTTTACTCTGCCCTGAGATCAGTTGGTCATATCTTACTGTGTCCTGAGGTCTGCTGGTCAGTTATTACTATGTCCTGAGGTCTGTTGGTCAGTTTTTACCATGTTCTGAGGTCTGTTGGTCAGTTTGTAGTACGTCCTGAGATCTGTTGGTCAGTTTTTACTATGTCCTGAGGTCTGTTGGTCAGTTTTTACAATGTTCTGAGGTCTGTTGGTCAGTTTTTACTATGTCCTGAGACCCGTTGGTCAGTTTTTACTATGTCCTGAGATCTGCTGGTCAGTTTTTACTATGTCTTGAGGTCTGTTGGTCAGTTTTTACTATGTCCTGAGATCTGTTGGTCAGTTTTTACTATGTCCTGAGATCTGTTGGTCAGTTTTTACTATGTACTGAGATCTGTTGGTCAGTTTTTACTATGTCCTGAGGTCTGTTGGTCAGTAATATTTGGGTGTGATGTCCCGCATCAGTGGTCATGCTGATTTGGGGAAATTATCTTTATTCCAATGTGCCTGGGGTGGGGAGAAGACGGGCATGTTGCAACCAAGCAAAGGAAGATCTAACCCTGGAAAAGGCAATCCAGATCGATAGGCAGTCAGAACCCTGTGTCGTGCACACCCATTTTAAGGGGAGAAAATAAACTGTGCAGAGGCCATCCCACAGTCCAGCTCATCCAGAAACACAGGGGCACTCCAGGCCAGGGACATCCATACCCAAACCAGCCAGCAGAACCACCATGCCAATGCTGTGGAACAGAGCACGCCCACAGGCTAGATCAATGCTATGCAAGTTCAGGCCAATGCTTTCAGTGCCACAGGATTAGACATTATAGCAAACTGTGCAGGGCAAAAACTCTGAAATTCACATAAGGGCCAAGACAGCAAAGCCCAGAAGGCTTTTTGGGCGAGGACAAAGACCTTGGTTCTCCGTTTGGAATGCAGGCATTTAGGCCGGTCACCTAGCAGCTAACATCGATCATCAGCCTCATTCCCGTAACAGCCTCCCCGAACAGGCGCCGGAATGTGGCGACTAGGGGCTTTTCACAGTAACTTCATTTGAAGCCTACTTATGACAATAAGCGATTTTCATTTCATTTCATTTTTCATGAAGCCCTATAAGGGGCAGGAGGTTTAATGCTCCCGGTGAAAGGCACCCTACCAGTGACACTGAGATACAAGAATAAAACAATCCGTTAAACTCTCTGTGTTCAACTGAGCCGCGAATCCTGTGTTGATCTTAACCTGCTGTAGAAGATTGCCAAGGTCAGCCTGCAAGGGCCTGGCTCCAAGTGAAATGTCAGTTCCTGAAACATTTTACAGGATTGGGGCGACTGAACAACATAAACGGGATCACACCGAGAGGATGCTGAATCCTTGTGCTTATTCACACTGTATAGGATCGCATCACCCACTCATGAAGCAGGTGCAGCTGGATGAGATGATCACCATGGGAGAATCTCCCCAGTCCCTCAGCCAACAGTGTGGTGCACCTATGGTCCTACACAGCTCCATAAAGCTGTAACCAGAAAGTACATCTCGTGTCCTCAGTGGATGAAGGCCTGACTAAACTCTCAAAGAGCACAGATTTTTCTAAACTGTGGCTTCTCCTATTTCTTTACAAATCCTTCCCATTCTTTGCAATCTCATCTCGCCCTACAACCCTGCATGATCTTTGTGTTCCCCAATTCTGGCTGCTTCTCCATCTGATTTTAACCATTCTGCCACTGGTTACAACACCGAGACCCTCAGCTCCAGGATTTCCTCCCTAAACGTCTCCAGCTCGTTCCCTTTCTTGATCACACTCCTTAAAACCTAACTTAAACAAAGTTTTACTCGCCTGCTCTGTTATCTCCAAAATTAGCACCAGTTTAACATTTTGTTAATATTCCCAGAAAGCAGCATGAGACTTTTACTATGTCAGTGAAAATTGTTGTTGATTTTAGCGATTGTGAACTCAGTGCAAATAAGTTCACCGTCTTAAGTGGTCTCTGCTTAATCTATGCTTCCTAATTTTCACAATCTTGTATCTGTGTTTGTGTTCAGTTTGAAATGAAGGAAAAGAATATCTCTGCACTTTGCCAACAATAATTGTCATCAGTAAGGGGTGTGTCTTTCTGTAGCTCATCCCAATTTCTTGCAGCATTAATGTGCCAGTTTTCTTCATTAAAACTCAAGGAAGGCTTGTGTGGGAAGTGGAAATGAATGAGGTACAGGTTGAAGCACTTTGCAGATGGTGTGAAGGTAACAGTATCATCAACCTGTACATGATCATTTTCACAAACAATAACTTCACCCACCTCCAAGAATGGTAGAGCAAAGTGATACTAAAAAACCTGTATTCATGAACTTTCTAATATCTCAAAGTAATTATAGACTGACAAAAACAAATTTATGTCTGTTTTACGTTTCTACATTTTGTCTGGATTAAATGTTGATGCCAATTTCTTCACACAATCTATCAGACAAACTGGTAACATTAAATCACTCTTTGCTGGCAAGGTTACAGATGTCTGCCACTTGGGTTTGAACATATTCTGTGGGAATTTTGCACAAACCATTTGAGTTATTCTATCAGTAACATTCTGAGCTTTTTGTATTTTATTTTAGGAAACTGATGACATTACCGGAGATACAATCCTGTCTGAGAGGGAGGTTATTGAGGAGGATGATGACGATTTTCCTGAAAGACGGGTTTGTAAATCAGTATAATTCATGATAAGCAGTGAATAACCTGTTTAATGTAACACATTTAGCTCCTGGTCAATTAATAACTGCATTCAGATCATGGTCAATATGTAACCATTTAATGTAATGCACTAAGCTACTGACTAATTTGTGTTATGTATCCATTCCTCTCCGGGGCAATGAGTAAGCAGATAATGAAATGCACTTAACTCCTAACCAATGAAGATCTATTTGATGTGATGTGCACAATGTATCTCAGCCCAATGGATAATCTCTTCCTATTAATTAGCAAATGTTTTGGGAATTCCGTTTTTATTTCAAAGAAATGTTTTTTTTTTAAATAATATTTTATTGAAAATTTTTGGTCAACCAACACAGTACATTGTGCATCCTTTACACAACATTATAACAATACAGATAATAATGACCTTTTTAAATTTAAACAAAAACAACAACAAATAAATAAATATTAAATAACAAAAAATAAAAACTAGCCCTAATTGGCAACTGCCTTGTCTCAGGCCACCCACCCCCCCCCATCCCTCCCCCCCCCCCCCCCCCAAGTCCTGGGCCGCTGCTGCTGCCTTCAAAGAAATGTTAACAGTAACTAACGTGCAATGGCAGGCTGCTCTACCAGCCCATTAGCTCAATCCCTCCTGCCTCTGATTTGTCACACAGTCTGTCTGACATCGGCTTTGGATGAGCAGAGGAAGATCAGTGTCCTTGTATATGGGTTGGTGTAATACCCCCATGGTAGTATCACCTCTGTGTGTATCGTGAATGCCCATTGGTCGCGTCCTATCTTACTGACTTCTTGGTTGACTGTCTGCGTGGCATGACTCTGGTGTTTTTCATAGATTATCATAGGATTTACAGTGCAGAAGGAGGCCATTTGGCCCATCGAGTCTGCACCGGCTCTTGGGTACGGTACTCTTTCCAAGGTCAACACCTCCACCCTATCCGCATAACCCAGTAACCCCACCCAACACTAAGGGCAATTTTGGACACTAAGGGCAATTTATCATGGCCAATCCATCTAACCTGCACATCTTTGGACTGCGGGAGGAAACCGGAGCACCCGGTTCCCTCTAGTGTCTAGCTAGGTGTAGTGTATGTACAGTAACCCAGTGATGTATATCACCACATCCCCCCCTTTTTTCATGTTACATATTTTCTGTACAGTGTTAAAGTAAATTGAACAAACTAGGCAGATGAGTGATACTCTGTACAAGTTATGATAACAGTGATCATTAATCAATAAGTCCAAATCATATGCATGAATCCAAAGTTCATTAATTATTATGGCCGAGTGGCTTTCTTGTTTGGCTGGTGAGTTGGTGATGTTGATGGTGGCATTGCTTTGTAAACGCCATCAGTGCCCCTGTGCTGAAGGAACCAAGAAGTGGTCACATCACTTCATTGTCGGATTTAGACTCTTTTTTCTTTTTCTTTCGATGCTTGTGGTGATAATTCTTGATGGCATCTGTCCTGAAAGCCAGTTTACCTGTTGGTAGTGCAGCAAACGTGAATTGGTAAGATGCATCGTCCTGCCATGGTATGTCATTGTACTGAGCTGAGCAGTAACAGTGTCCCTCATTTGCAGAGTTGTACCATGTCGTACCAGTCGTAGTTCCATTGGTGTTGTTTTTGTCGTGCTTGTTGATGCTCCCCATCTGGAGTCTGGTCTGTTTCACCTGAGTCAGTTTTGGCTTCTTGATGCTCCCCGTCCGGAGTCAAAACGTTCAGGAATTAATTTGCTTGTGGAGAGGTTCGAGCGAAGGAGGTTTGAAGTAATGTGGTGTCACCGGAGTCACCAGTTGTCTCACTGTGATTGTTGAGTGCCTCTGTACACACTAGCTGAGGTCTTTCACGTTGCACATCTAATATGGGAAGTGGGATGCCATCGTCACTTGTCGCACAGACAGTGGGTAGAGCCTCAGTGTGTTCTTGTCGTTCACTTGAGCTGGGTAGACTGTCAGAGTCTTTCTGTTGTTCACTGGAGCGTGGTAGACTGTCAGAGTCTGCTGCTGGTTGCTCAGAGGAGGTTGCTAGACCCTCATGGTCTTGTTCATGCAAGGACTGCACTCTGGAGTCTTGCGTTGCTTGTATCGTGGAGGCTGTCCACGAACTCGCTGTGGAGGCTTGTGTCACTGGAGTCACGTCTTGTGTGGAGACGTGCAGTTGTTTCGCTGTGGAGTCTTTCATCGCTTTCTGTGAAGAGGCTGGGACCCTTTGTGGTGCGTGGACCACTCTCTGTTTGGAGTCGGAGGCCCTTCGCGGTGCGTGGACCACGCTCTGTGTGGCAGCAGGCCGCTCTCTGTGGGCTTGTACCGCTCTCTGTCTCTTGGGGTCAGGTCCTGCACTCACGAGTCGGGATGTCATATCTGTTGGGCTGAAGATCCTCAAATCCGAAGAACTCGTCATCGGGGTCGTCAATGTGCAACACGTCTAGTTGCGGTTCGGATTTGGTACTGGGGTAGCCTCCCAAGGTGAAAGCTTTGTCTGAGTCATTGTCTTCCAAGACCATATCATCACGTTTTGTGTCGGAGCTGACATTGGGCTCGCGATGTCCAAAGAAGAATTCAAGGTCTGAGTCATAGTCTTCAAGGACTGTATCATCTCTTTGGGTGGTGCTAACTGCTTGTTGCAGGGTTCTGTGGAGGTTACTTTCAGCTACAGGTCGAAGTTCAGGCATTGTGCTGTCGTTCCAGGTGAAAGAATCTGGTTTTGAGGCTTAAATTTTTTTTGTGTGTGTTTTGGTACATTTCCCCTTTAAGTGGGCATGGTCCGGGGCCTCTGATGTCATGAAGCGTGTGACATAGTGCGTAGGAAGCGATTGCGCATGCGCAGATCGCTGTTCCTGTACTTGGGGCCTTTTTCGCAATTGCGCATGCACGGCTTCTCGCGCATGCGCAAATGGACCTTCCCGTTCTGTGCGCTCTTCGCGCAACTGCGCACGTGCAGCACCTTTTCCGAGATGGCTGCAATTCAAAACTTCCGTTCGTTGCTGCAAGCCTGCCTCGTGGTGAGTTTTGGCGCCTCTTTTACCTTTTCTTCTTGTATGTTCCTCGCAGAATTCTTGGAATTTGTCCAGGACTGCCTGGAAACCGCTCTTGTTTTGCCCCTTTGAGTATTTGAAGGTCTGGAAGATTTCAGCTGCTTCTGGACCCGCGATGGTAAGTAGAAGCTTTATTTTCTCTGCATCCGCCACACCATCTAGGTCACACACTACCAGGTAGATCTCGTATCTCTGCCGGAACCAACGCCAGTTTTCACTGAGATTGCCTTGGTACTGGAGCTGCTGTGGAATCGGAATCCCGAACATCCTCTTGCCTGGTTTTTGTTGCTGGTAGTCACTGTTTTGTTGAGTTGAGCTATATGGATTTAAACAGTTACTCACTGGTACCATGTTTGTTATGCTCTTGACGTAGCATAAGCTGCTTCCTTGATGTGCACTCTGACAAAGGAAGGTTCAGACTTGGAGATAGCTTTAACACATTTATTAAACTATCAACAATTATCCTACTTGGATTCGACACTACTGTTAATCCTTCTAAAGCTACTCAGACTGACTAACCAGTCTGCTACAATCCATGTAGTGGGATGATGTTCAATCAACCCTGTGTCTGTACTCACTGAGAGTCTCCACTGGAAAGAGGAAGATCATGTGTGCAGTGTCCTTATATATGGGTTGGTGTAATGCCCCCCTGTGGTAGTGTCACCTCTGTGTGTATCGTGAATGCCCATTGGTCGTGTCCTATCTTATTGACCTATTGGTTGACTGTCTGTGTGTCATGTCTCTGGTGTTCCCTCTAGTATCTAGCTAGGTGTAGTGTATGTACATTAACCCTTTGTGTACTTAGTGACGTATATCACTACAAGGTCACCAGGTGTTGTCATTGGCCCACTGTATTGGAACACTATCTCGATTAACCAATCACAGCCTTCTGGACTCAACATTTCAAACAGTAAACTCTATTCTCCCAAACTTGTTTCTTTTCTTGACATATGGGGCGAAATTCTCCTACCCGCCCCGCCACATTTCTGCCCCGACCCGCCGGCGGGAGTCTCCGTAACACCGGCCGGTCAATGGGGTTTCCCAGTGTGGGGCAGCCCCACGCCGTCGGGAAACCCCCGGGCGCCGGCAAAACGGAGACTCCCGCCGGCGGAGAATGACGCCGCTGTTCTTTTGTCTCATTAACACTTTCTGTCAGCAGCAATACTTGCTCCAGGCACATCATTTGTTCCTGTTGTTTTCCTGCCGTGCCACCATTCCCTTTGGGTCTGGAAGACTAACTTTTCATTTTCAATCTTCCCTGTCTTCCACTCTGTCACAGACCTTCCTTTTTCCTTGTCCACCCATCTGTTGCTCAAATTCTATGGTATCTTTAACTTTTCCCAGTTCTGATGAAAGGTCATTGACCTGAAACGTTAACTCTGTTTCTCTCTCCACAGAGGCTGCCAGACCTGCTGAGTGCTTCCAACATTTCCTGTTTTCATTTCCGATCTCTAGCATCCTCTGTATTCTGCTTTTTGAAAAGTAGAGATTATTTGGTTCACTCGGGCGTGAGAATTATTTAAGGATTATGGTATTTGAGATCCAGCCAAACCCTCCACATATGGGGTGCGATTCTCCACTCCCACGCCTGTTGGGAGAATCGCCTGGGCCGCCAAAATTTCCGGGGACGCCGGTCCGACGCCCTCCTGCGATTCTCCCAAGCGACGGGAACGGGCCGGTCGGGTTTCGCGGGCCGCAGGCCGGAGAATCACCGGAAACACCGAAAATGGCGATTCTCCGGCACCCCCGCTATTCTGAGGCCCGGACGGGCCGAGCGGCCAGGCCAAAACGGCGGGTTCCCCCTGGCGCCGTCCACACCTGGTCGCTGCAGTCGTGGGCGGTGCGTGAACGCTGGGGGGGGGGGGGGGGCGAGGGGGGATCCTGCACCGGAGGGTACCTTAAATGTGGGATGGCCCGCGATCGGTGCCCACCGATCGTCGGGCCGTCCTCTCTGAAGGAGGACCTCCTTCCTTCTGCGGCCCCGCAAGATCCGTCCGCCATCTTCTTGCGGGGCGGACTTAGAGCGGACGGCAACCCGCGCATGCACAGATGACGCTCGTTATGCGACGCCGGCCGCGTCATCTATGCGGCGCCACTTTTACGCGGGCGACAAGGCCTGGCGCGGGTAGATGATGCGGCCCCGATACTGGCCCATTGTCAGGGCCTGAATCGGCCAGGATGGGCCGTTCCGCGCCGTTGTGAACCTCGACAGCGTTCACGACGGCGCGGCCACTTCGGGGTGGGGGTGGAGAATCCCGCCCAAGAAGTGTGATTTTATAACTGGGGGCTTCTTTCTATCCTATCAATTTTCAATTACAGTTCCTCTTCTCCCAGGTGTGACTAAAGCTTCTGGGCTCCATCTAAAAACTGTAGTAGCATTATTTGATTGTATAATTGTAATTTGAGGAGAAAATGGATCAGATGGGGCAATGTGATTATATAAAACCACCATGTCATAATAGATTTAAATTGGTCATAATTATATTTTTCCAATATAAATAAAACATGCTAATAATAGGAATTAATTTTAAAAAGCTTTAGAAAAAATTCTATTGTTGTGTCCTGTCTGTTTAATATTCCTTGTGAAATTGAACCATTATAATAACCAAAGTGGGAATATTTTAATTGAAGGTTTTTATCTTTCTTTAAATTCACTTTTCAATACTCTCAATGGAAATGTTTTATCTGGGGAAGAATGTGAAATATATAATCTCTCTATCCACCAATTCTAATGATCCCAATTCCTAACCGAGGAGCAAAATTTTTTCATGGGTTATAGGCACCATTGGCGAGGCCAACATTTGTGCCCCTTCCCCAGTTGCCCTTGAGAAGTTGGTGGTGAGCTGCCTTCTTGAATCTCTGCAGTCCATGTGGTGTAGGTACACCCACTGTGCTGTGATGGAGGGAGTTCCAGGATTTTGACCCAGCGACAGTGAAGGAATGGAAGTATATTTCCAAATTAGAATAGCGTGTGGCTTGAAGGGGAACGTTCAAGTGATTGCCTATGTCTGCTGCCCTTGTCGGGTAGAGGTTGCAGATTTGGCAGGTATTGTCCAAGGAAGCTATGAGTTGGTGTGGTGCGCCTTGTAGATGAGACACTGCTGCCACTGTGCGTTAATGGTGGAGGGCGGGAGTGTTTAAGCTGGTGGGTGTGAGTGGCAATCAAGTTATTTTGACCTTGGTGATGTCAATCTTTTTGAATATTATTGTCGCTGCACTTAACCAGGCAAGCGGAGAGTATTTCACCACAATCCTAACTTGAGCATTGTAGATGGTGGACAGGCTTTGAAAGTCAGGAGGTGAGTTACTTAGCACAGGCTTCCTAGCCTCTAACCTACTCTTCTGGCAACATTAATTGTGTGGCTCGTCCAGTTCAGTTTCTGGTCAACGGTAACTCCAAGGATGTTGATAGTGGGGGAATTCAATGATGGTCACGTCGTTGAATGTCAAGGGGGGAGGTTATTAGATTTTCCCTTGTTCAAGGTGGACATTGTGTGGTGTGAATGTCACTTGCCACTTAACAAGCACAAATGCTGTCAAGGTGTTGCTGCATGTGGGCAAGGATTATTGAATTACCTGAGGAGTTGTAAATGGCACAGAACACTGCAATCATCCCAACGTCCCTGCTTCTTACCTTATGATGGAGGGAAGGTCATTGATGAAGCAACTGAAGATGTTTGGGCTTAAGGCACTATGCTACAGACCTCCTGCAGTAATGTCCTGGGTCTGAGAAGATAAACTTCCAACTAACACAACCATCCACATTTGCACTAAATATGACTCCAATCAGTGGAATATTTTCCTCCTGATTCCCATCGATTTCAATTTTCCTGAGGCATCTTCATGCCACACTTGATCAAATACTGTCTTGATGTCGAGTGTAGTCACTCTCCCCTCCCCTCCTGTGCCATTTTGCATCCTTTAGTTCCTGTAATTCTAATTCAATCATTTATCTTACAAGCCTTATGGTTATCATATCTTCATTTCTATAGCCCCCAGGGGATAAGTGACACTTTAAAAAAAATCTAAAAATGTTACATTAACATTTTCACAATATTCATAATGTTTTAAAAGCAGTGTGACAGTTTCACATCAATCAATCTATATGCTATAATAATCAATCTGCTATATAGACCCAAACTGATAATCAATTCCTTTAATAGAAAGGGAAATGTCCACTGTTTAAATCCATTCAAAATGTTTCCCCTTGATACACAAAGCAATTTCTCATCAGAAAATAATATTTCCCTTTTTATTGTTGTCATCAGAAGCCAATACAGTAATGGCTAAACATATCTATATCTAATGGTGCAGGCAGGGCAGCACGGTGGTTAGCACTGCTGCCTCACGGCGCTGAGGTCCCAGGTTCGATCCCGGCTCTGGGTCACTGTCCATGTGGAGTTTGCACATTCTCCCCGTGTTTGCGTGGGTTTCGCCCCCACAACCCAAAGATGTGCAGGGCAGGTGGATTGGCCGCGCTAAATTGCCCCTTAATTGGAAAAAATGAATTGGGTACTCTAAATGTATAAAAGAAAAATATCTTTTCCTTGTTCACTTCTCGTTATATTTCTGTCATTTATGTTGGGGGTATAAGTCAAGGTGAGAGATTGCAGGATATCAGTCAATAATGCAGATTGTAATTTATCTTCATTTGCTAACTTTTGATCTCCCTCTGCTATCTACAGTTCCAAATTCAGGAATATGAACAACTGACTTGTTCATAAGTCTTTGCTGATGCCAAATTGTAACTAATTTCTACAAATTGCATCAGAATAGTTCAGACAAATAGTTTCCATGGCACAGTCCCATCAATAATGTTGCTCCCATGACTAGTTGACAATCACTTTTGTGGTTTGAAGAGCCTCGATTACTATTCTCCCCATCACCCATGCCTTAAAACAGTTCAGCACAAGGGGCGTCATTCTCCGACCCCCCAGCGGGTCGGAGAATGGCCGTTGGCCGCCGTGAATCCCGCCCCCGCCGGTTGCCGAAGTCTCCGGCACTGGATATTCGGCGGGGGCGGGAATCGGGCCATGCCGGTTGGCGGGCCCCCCCGCTGGATTCTCCAGCCCGGATGGGCCGAAGTCCCGCCGATAAATTGCCTGGCCCGCCGGCGTGGATTAAACCACCTTTTGAACGGCGGGACAAGGCGGCGTGGGCTGGCTCCGGGGTCCTGGGGGGGGGGCGCGGGGCGATCTGGCCCCGGGGGTTGCCCCCACGGTGGCCTGGCCCGCGATCAGGGCCCACCGATCCGCGGGCGGGCCTGTGCCGTGGGGGCACTCTTTCCCTTCCGCCTCTGCCACGGTCTCCACCATGGCGGAGGCGGAAGAGACTCCCTCCACTGCGCATGCGCGGGAGACTGTCAGCGGCCGCTGACGCTCCTGCGCATGCGCCGCCCGGAGATGTCATTTCCGCGCCAGCTGGCGGGGCAACAAAGGCCGTTTGGGGCGGAAATTCCTCCGGCGTCGGACTAGCTCCTCAATATTGGGGCTCGGCCCCCAAAGATGCGGAGCATTCCGCACCTTTGGGGCGGCGCGATGCCCGTCTGATTGGTGCCGTTTTGGGCGCCAGTCGGCGGACATCGCGCCGTTTTGGGAGAATTTCGCCCAAGTTTTCTGTATCTCAAAGTTAATGGGAAATTACAAGCTGGGTGCAAACTTTCCAATTAGGAGCAGAAGTTGAATCTTTACATGAGTATTCAGCAGATTACTAACTAATATAGTCTTTAATAAATACAAATTAGCTCAAAGAAACCAAAACTACCCCAAAATGCTTAAAAGTTTGTTGTTTATGCTATTTACATAGAACATAGAACAGTACAGCGCAGTACAGGCCCTTCGGCCCACGATGTTGCACCGAAACAAAAGCCATCTAACCTACACTATGCCATTATCATCCATATGTTTATCCAATAAACTTTTAAATGCCCTCAATGTTGGCTAGTTCACTACTGTAGCAGGTAGGGCATTCCACGGCCTCACTACTCTTTGCGTAAAGAACCTACCTCTGACCTCTGTCCTATATCTATTACCCCTCAGTTTAAAGCTATGTCCCCTCGTGCCAGCCATTTCCACCCGCGGGAGAAGGCTCTCACTGTCCACCCTATCTAACCCCCTGATCATTTTGTATGCCTCTATTAAGTCTCCTCTTAACCTTCTCTCCAACGAAAACAACCTCAAGTCCATCAGCCTTTCCTCATAAGATTTTCCCTCCATACCAGGCAACATCCTGGTAAATCTCCTCTGCACCCGCTCCAAAGCCTCCACGTCCTTCCTATAATGCGGTGACCAGAACTGTACGCAATACTCCAAATGCGGCCGTACCAGAGTTCTGTACAGCTGCAACATGACCTCCTGACTCCGGAACTCAATCCCTCTACCAATAAAGGCCAACACTCCATAGGCCTTCTTCACAACCCTATCAACCTGGGTGGCAACTTTCAGGGATCTATGTACATGGACACCTAGATCCCTCTGCTCATCCACACTTTCAAGAACTTTACCATTAGCCAAATATTCCGCATTCCTGATATTCCTTCCAAAGTGAATCACCTCACACTTCTCTACATTAAACTCCATTTGCCACCTCTCTGCCCAGCTCTGCAGCTTATCTATATCCCTCTGTAACCTGCTACATCCTTCCACACTATCGACAACACCACCGACTTTAGTATCGTCTGCAAATTTACTCACCCACCCTTCTGCGCCTTCCTCAAGGTCATTGATAAAAATGACAAACAGCAACGGCCCCAGAACAGATCCTTGTGGTACTCCACTTGTGACTGTACTCCATTCTGAACATTTCCCATCAACCACCACCCTCTGTCTTCTTTCAGCTAGCCAATTTCTGATCCACATCTCTAAATCACCCTCAATCCCCAGCCTCCGTATTTTCTGCAATAGCCTACCATGGGGAACCTTATCAAACGCTTTGCTGAAATCCATATACACCACATCAACTGCTCTACCCTCATCTACCTGTTCAGTCACCTTCTCAAAGAACTCAATAAGGTTTGTGAGGCATGACCTACCCTTCACAAAGCCATGCTGACTATCCCTGATCATATTATTCCTATCTAGATGATTATAAATCTTGTCTCTTATAATCCCCTCCAAGACTTTACCCACTACAGACGTGAGGCTCACCGGTCTATAGTTGCCGGGGTTGTCTCTGCTCCCCTTTTTGAACAAAGGGACCACATTTGCTGTCCTCCAGTCCTCTGGCACTATTCCTGTAGCCAATGATGACATAAAAATCAAAGCCAAAGGTCCAGCAATCTCTTCCCTGGCCTCCCAGAGAATCCTAGGATAAATCCCATCAGGTCCCGGGGACTTATCTATTTTCAGCCTGTCCAGAATTGCCAACACCTCTTCCCTACGTACCTCAATGCCATCTATTCCATTAGCCTGGGGCTCAGCATTCTCCTCCACAACATTATCTTTTTCCTGAGTGAATACTGACGAAAAATATTCATTTAGTATCTCGCCTATCTCTTCAGACTCCACACACAATTTCCCATCCCTGTCCTTGACTGGTCCTACTCTTTCCCTAGTCATTCGCTTATTCCTGACATACCTATAGAAAGCTTTTGGGTTTTCCTTGATCCTTCCTGCCAAATACTTCTCATGTCCCCTCCTTGCTCGTCTTAGCTCTCTCTTTAGATCCTTCCTCGCTACCTTGTAACTCTCCATCGCCCCAACCGAAACTTCACACCTCATCTTCACATAGGCCTCCTTCTTCCTCTTAACAAGAGATTCCACTTCCTTGGTAAACCACGGTTCCCTCGCTCGACGCCTTCCTCCCTGCCTGACCGGTACATACTTATCAAGAACACGCAGTAGCTGATCCTTGAACAAGCTCCACTTATCCAGTGTGCCCAACACTTGCAGCCTACTTCTCCACCTTATCCCCCCCAAGTCACGTCTAATGGCATCATAATTGCCCTTCCCCCAGCTATAACTCTTGCCCTGCGGTGTATACGTATCCCTTTCCATCATTAACGTAAACGTCACCGAATTGTGGTCACACGTCACCGAATTGTGGTCAAAATTTCAACAAAAACTCCTTAATGCTTGGTAATCATTATTGTTGGTCACAATGCTGCTGTCATGGTAAAAGCTGTCAATCAATTGAGCAAAAGTTGCCAAGTGATATGATTGCAACCAACTGATTGTTGAATTAGTTATCAAAGAAGGAAACATAAATATTGTCGATATGGGAGTACCTTTTCATTCTCCAGTACAATCATTGGCTGTTGTCTTTTATTGCAATGGTACACAATTTGTCTTTTAATTTGACCATCTGTTAAAGATTTAATATAACATAGATACATAGATACACAGAAGACAGGAGCAGGAGGAGGCCAATTGGTCCTTCGAGCTGCTCCGCCATTCATCACGATCATGGCTGATCATCCAACTCAATAGCCTAATCCTGCTTTCTCCCCATAGCCTTTGGTCCCATTCTCCCCAAGTGCGATATCCAGCCGCCTCTTGAATATATTCAAAGTTTTAGCATCAAGTACTTCCTGTGGGAATGAATTCCACAGGCTCACCACTCTTTGGGTGAAGAAATGTCTCCTTATCTCTGTCCCAAATAGTTTACCCTGAATCCTCAGACTGTGACCCCTGGTTCTAGACCCACCCACCATCGGGAACAAAATGAATGAAGAATATTTATTAAATTAAAAGAAAAAGCACACCATACAAGAAGGACTATAATACACTATAACACGTAATTACATTGATGGCTACACACACGGTGTTACAGGAAATTACTCCTTGGTTCCAACTACCCATGTTCCCTGAACTCTGAGACGCCCCTTTGTTCTCAAACTGCATCCAATATTATATAACTTTACAAGCCAAATCCAACAAATAAGACGGGTTATATGGCCATGTTTGGAAAAACTGTCCAGTTTCAGCAGTACAATCTACTCGGTTTGAGTTTTGATCTTAACTGGCTGCCTGTTGATCATAACTGCCCTAACGGTGACCCTCTCAAGGCGAACTTAATTTTCTCCATACAAAGGAAGCTAGCCATGTCCGATAGCCAGGCCTCCGACTTCGGGGGCTTTGAGTCCCTCCATGCCAATAGTATCCGTCTCCGGGCTAACATCCCAAAAATCGCCACCTCTGGACCCAGCGCCACCCTTGATTTTAAAACCTTGGACATGACGTCCGCAAATCCCTGCCAAAATCCCCTAAGCTTTGGACATGCCCAAAACATGTGGACATGGCTCGCTGGTCCTCCCGCGCATTTTATGCACCTGTCCTCCACCACAATGAATCTGCTCATCCGGGCCACTGTCATGTGAGCCCGGTGAACAACCTTAAATTGTATCAGGCTGAGCCTTGCAGATGTTGCGGACGCATTGACTCTACTCAATGCATCTGCCCATAGACCATCCTTTATCTCACCTCCCAGCTCCTCCTCTCACTTGCGATTCAGCTCCTCGGTCTGCGTCTCCTCCGACCCCATAAGCTCCTTATAGATGTTCGAGACGCTCCCCTCCCCGACCCACCCTCTGGGAACTTCCCTGTCCTGAATCCCCCTCAGCGGTAGGAGCTGGAAGGTTGACACCTGTTTACGAAGGAAGTTTCGCACTTGCAGTTACCTGAATTTGTTTCCCCTCGCCGACCCAAACTTTTCCTCCAGCACCATCATACTCTGAAAGCTCCCCTCTATAAACATATGCCCCATCCTCTCAATCCCTGCTCTCCGCCATAACCGAAACCCCCCCGTACATACGTCCCCGGGGCAAACCGGTGATTATCAGAGATTGGGGCCCAGACCGATGCTCCCACTGCTCCCACATGCCGCCTCCACTGGCCCCAAACTCTCAGGGCCACCACCACGACGAGGCTGGTGCAGTACCATGCCGGCGGGAGCGGCAGAGGCGCAGTTACCAACGCCCCCAGACTGATGCCCTTACAGGAAGCCCATACGCACCCATGCCAACCCCACCCCCCACCACCCACTTCCTGATCATAGCTATATTAGCCGCCCAGTAATAGTTGCTAAAATTTGGCAGCGCCAGCTGTCCTCTCCCCGACTCCACTCAAGCATTACCTTCCTTACCCGCAGGGTCTTGCCCGCCCAGACGAAGCCCGTGATCACTCTGTTGACCCACTTAAAAAGGACCGCGGAATAAAGATGGGGAGACACTGAAATACCAATAGGAATCTCTGGAGGACCGTCATTTTCACCATTTGCACTCTCCACTTTGAAGTTACCTTTACTGTATCCCCATTGTTTTCCTCTAGTTATCCCAGGAAAACTCTTGCTTTTCTCACTGATATGCTAATTTGCATCTCAACATCTCTTAAGACATCTCCCTGTTTTATCCCAATTTCATTTTTTAATCTTGATTTTCCCCAATGTGTACATTTTCTGCAGTATACCAGCCATCATTGTGCAAGAGGTTGGAAAATTTGCCTGTTTGGTAAATAAACACAGATTGTGCATGAGTAAAATTTCTTCTTGAAATCATCCCAAAATGTCAATTTCACAAGTGAAACCGTGACTCATTGAGAACAAGATTTTACTAGTTGTGCGATCTGAATAAATTACTAGAGCAATAATAACTGCCTCAATCTCTGGGATATTTTGAAAAGGGAAAATGAATTAGTGGTTAATTAAAGCCTCTGCTCGGCTCAGTGAATAGGAAGGAAACAGGTGTAACAAGCTCTATCTAATAGTACTTGATATCAATTAGGATGAGCGCGTATGATAATAAAAACATAAAGTGTAGGAAAGACTCCGCAGACCTGCCAGTATCCACGGAGAAATTAAGTTAATATTTCAGGTCAATGACCTTTCATCAGAACTCAGTATGTTAACAGATTGTCTTGTCCACAGGTAATTGAGCCTCTTCACTGGCAGCAGTGAACAGCGGTACGAGGGACAGCAGCCTTAGAAGAACCGCCTAAGGATTATAGAATGGACTAGAGCGAGTGATTTTTTTTAACTTTTCATTTATATTCACTATACCCAAGAAGAAAGATCCATGTTATTTTATAGTAGGTAACATTTGTTAAAAATAAAATATACTCTAGAAAAAGATGTGGCATGTGGACACTTTTTAAGTAAATTAGAGAAGCAAACTAGCAAACTCCCACAACCCAAGTATGAGAATGATGAGAATGTCAAAGTGTGATGCAGATGTTAGCTCAAGGATCAAACCAAACAGCATTGGTGCCAATGAACATTTAAACTAACATTTATGAAAATGTTGTCTTAATGATGGATATGTTGCTGAGCACACTCCAAGGGATAGATATCTGTAATATTATGCTGAATAAAATATATCACACTGCAGCATGTATTGGATGTGATATTTTTCAATAGATATTTTGCAAATTTAGTACAAGTATAGGAATCTCTCAAGTATACCAAATAAATTATACAATGTACTTGACTCAAGGGTTTGGATTAACTTTGAGAGATGGAAACGTTTCAGGGTTGGTAGAATTTTGGTTCAGGTGGACTTTAAGAAATGGGTTTTAAAAAAGCCTGAGATTTATCTGAACTTCCATTAGGCAAATCATATATTTGATGTTAGTTTGGCGATATAATTTCCCCATGGCCTCAAACTTTACCGTTTCAGTCAATTATGAATGGTCACAATGTAATTGGGTTTTTCATGACTATAACATGTGTGTAGAACTGAGGCTGTCTCAGTTAACGTGTTAAATAGACCCATTTACAAGCCAGCAGGGAAAAATATTTGTTTCATAATCTGACTATTATGTAATGTACATTCTTATGCCTATTATATCTATAATGCTATTTATGATAAAATATTGCAGCAAAAATCATCAACTTTTTGGTATGTAAATTTGATTATACAGAGCATAATTTCAAAATTTGCAAACAACACGTAACTCTGAAATGTAGTAAACAGAGGATATTCATAGAATTTACAGTGCAGAAGGACGCCATTCGGCCCATCGAGTCTGCACCAGTCCTTGGAAAGAGCACCCGACCTCTACCCTAACCCCGTAACCCAGTAACCCCCACCAAACCTATTTGGATGCTAAGGGCAATTTATCATGCCCAATCCACCTAACCTGCCCCCCCCCCCCCCCCCAGCTTTATTAACAGACTTCAGGAGGTAATGGACAGATAACGTGGGCAGCACGGTAGCATTGTGGATAGCGCAATTGCTTCACAGCTCCAGGGTCCCAGGTTCGATTCCCGGCTTGGGTCACTGTTTGTGCGGAGTCTGCACATCCTCCCCGTGTGTGTGTGGGTTTCCTCCGGGTGCTCCGGTTTCCTTCCACAGTCCAAAGATGTGCAGGTTAGGTGGATTGGCCATGATAAATTGACCTTAGTGTCCAAAATTGTCCTTAGTGTTGGGTGGGGTTGCTGGGTTATGGGGATAGGGTGGAGGTGTTGACCTTGGGTAGGGTGCTCTTTCCAAGAGCCGGTGCAGACTCGATGGGCCGAATGGTCTCCTTCTGCACTGTAAATTCTATGTAAATAAGGCAACACCTAACAGATAAAATTGAACACAAGTGTTAAGTGAGGCATTTTGGAATGAAAAACAAGGAGAGACAATATAAATGAAATGACACAATTTTAAAGGGGGCGCATACAGACTTGGAAGTATACCTACACAAACCTTTGAAGGTGGTAGCAAACACGGAAAGAGAAGCTTGCATTTATATAGCAGCTTCCATGACTACAGGCCATTCCAAAGTGCTTTAGAGTCAATTAAGTACTTTTGAAGTGTTGTAATTGTTGAAATGGAACACCCACAGCGAATTTGCATATAGCAAGCTCCCACAATCAGCGATGTACACATTAGCAGATAATTTTATTTTTGTGACGTTGAGTGAGGCATAATTTGAAGACTTTAAGGGATTATTGGCTGAATAATTAGCGGCATAGTGTACAAAATCTAGGAAATTTGTTTAACTTTATAAAACACCAGTTAGGTCTCATTATTACATTATTCATCAATGAGGCCCCACTGACTGGCCTGTTAAATAAAATAACAGAAAATTCCAACGGATACAGGAATGTCAGAATGTATCCGACAACGTGAAAGCTGTACTAACTCCTACTCCGACTCCGACACCGACACCGACTCCGACACCGACTCCGACTCCTACACTGACTCCGACTCCTACACCGACACCGACTCCGACACCGACTCCGACACCGACTCCGACACCGACTCCGACACCGACTCCGACTCCGACTCCGACACCGACTCCGACACCGACTCCGACACCGACTCCGACTCCGACACCGACTCCGACACCGACTCCGACACCGACTCCGACACCGACTCCAACACCGACTCCGACTCCTACACCGACTCCGACACCGACTCCGACACCGACTCCGACACCGACTCCGACACCGACTCCGACACCGACTTCTACACCGACTTCTACACCGACTCCTACACCGACTCCTACACCGACTCCTACTCCGACTCCTACACCGACTCCTACACCGACTCCTACACCGACTCCTACACCGACTCCTACACCGACTCCTACACCGACTCCTACTCCGACTCCTACTCCGACTCCTACTCCGACTCCTACACCGACTCCTACTCCGACTCCTGCTCCGACTCCTACTCCGACTCCTACACCGACTCCTACACCGACTCCTACACCGACTCCTACACCGACTCCTACTCCTACTCCTACTCCTACTCCGACTCCTACACCGACTCCTACACCGACTCCTACACCAACTCCTACACCAACTCCTGCTCCAACTCCTACACCGACTCCTACACCGACTCCTACACCAACTCCTGCTCCAACTCCTGCACCAACTCCTACACCTGTTCTTTTTAAAAAATATATATTTATTAAAGTTTTTTAACACAATTTTTCTCCCTTCCCCCACCCCTCGTAACAAAAAAAAAAATGAGAAATTGCGCAGAGCAAGATATATACATGGCAAAATGTTATATTTACACAGCTTTGTACACTGGCCCTCACCCGTACGTGCCAGTTTCCCCAACCCTTCATGTTATCTCTTGCTCATCCACTCTCCCAGGCAGTCCCTCCTTCCCCCCCCTCCCCAGGACGTCCCCTCCACCCCCCCCCCCCCACCCCCCCAAGGTTGCTGCTGCTGCTGACCGACCTTCCTCTAACGTTCCGCGAGATAGTCTAGGAACGGTTGCCACCGCCTGTAGAACCCCTGCGCAGACCCTCTCAAGGTGAACTTAATCCTCTCCAACTTTATGAACCCAGCCATATCATTTATCCAGGCCTCCAGGCTGGGGGGCTTCGCCTCCTTCCACATTAGCAAGATCCTTCGCCGGGCTACTAGGGACGCAAAGGCCAGAATGCCGGCCTGTTTCGCCTCCTGCACTCCCGGTTCGTCCACTACTCCAAATATTGCTAACCCCCAGCTTGGCTTGACCCGGACTTTCACCACCTGAGATATTGCTCCCGCCACTCCTCTCCAGAACCCCTCCAGTGCTGGACATGACCAAAACATATGGACATGGTTCGCCGGGCTCCCTGAGCACCTTCCACATCTGTCCTCTACCCCAAAGAACCTACTCAACCTCACCCCTGTCAAGTGCGCTCTGTGGACCACCTTAAATTGTATCAGGCTGAGCCTGGAGGAGGAATTAACCCTACCTAGGGCATCAGCCCACAGACCTTCCTCAATCTCCTCCCCCAGCTCCTCCTCCCATTTACCCTTCAACTCTTCTACTAGCACTTCCCCCTCTTCTTTCAACTCCTGGTGTATTTCCGACACCTTGCCCTCCCCGACCCATACACCCAAGATCACCCTATCTTGAACTTCTTGTGCCAGGAGCAACAGAAATTCCCTCACCTGTCGCCTCACAAAAGCCCTCACCTGCATATATCTAAAGGCATTTCCCGGTGCCCCTAGGCTCGCAAACGTCCCGTCGATGAACAGGTCCCCCATTCTTCCAATCCCCGCCCGATGCCAGCTCTGGAACTCCCCGTCCATCTTCCCCGGGACAAACAGGTGGTTACCCCTGATCGGGGACTACACCGATGCTCCCATTGCACCCCGGTGCCGTCTCCACTGGCCCCAGATCCTTAGCGTTGCCGCCACCACCGGGCTTGTGGTATACTTTGTCGGCGAGAGCGGCAGCGGTGCCGTCACCAACACCCCCAGGCTCGTTCCTTTACAGGACGCCATCTCCATCTTCCATGCCGCCCCCTCTCCCTCCATAACCCACTTGCGGATCATCGCCACATTTGCTGCCCAGTAGTAGCTCCCCAGGTTTGGCAGCGCCAACCCTCCTCGGTCCCTACTGCATTCCAGGAACCCTCTCCTTACTCTCGAGGTCTTATTCGCCCACACAAACCCCATAATACTCCTACCTACTCGCTTAAAAAAGGCCTTAGTGATCACGATGGGAAGGCACTGAAACACAAACAGAAACCTCGGAAGGACCACCATTTTGACACTGGCACTCTACCCGCCAGCGAGAGCGGTAACATGTCCCATCTTTTGAAATCCTCCTCCATTTGCTCCACCAACCTCGTCAGATTCAGTTTATGTAGGGTTCCCCAACTCCTGGCTATCTGGATCCCCAGATACCGAAAGCTCCCCCCCGCCCTCCTCAGCGGTAGGTCCCCTATCCCTCTTTCTTAGTTCCCCCGCCTGTAATACAAAGAGCTCACTCTTCCCTACATTGAGCTTATAGCCCGAAAACTCCCCAAACTCCCTTAGAGTCTGCATGACCTCCACCATCCCCTCCATTGGATCCGCCACGTACAGCAACAGGTCATCCGCATATAGCGACACCCGCTGCTCTTCTCCCCCTCGGACCACCCCCCTCCATTTATTAGACTCCCTCAATGACCTGGCCAATGGTTCGATCGCCAATGCGAACAACAGGGGGGACAGGGGGCACCCCTGCCTCGTCCCTCGGTACAGTCGAAAGTACTCCGACCTCCGCCGGTTCGTCACTACACTCGCCATCGGGGCTCTGTAAAGGAGCTTAACCCAATTGATAAACCCTACCCCGAACCCAAGAGGTTCTCCCACTCTACTTGGTCAAAGGCCTTCTCCGCGCCCATAGCTGCCACTATCTCCGCCTCTCCCTCCTCCGATGGCATCATTATCACGTCTAAGAGCCGCCGCACATTGGTGTTTAGTTGCCTGCCCTTTACTAATCCCGTCTGGTCCTCGTGGATTACCCCCGGGACACAGTCCTCGATCCTCATGGCCAGCACTTTTGCCAGCAACTTTGCATCCACATTGAGGAGCGAGATCGGCCTGTACGATCCACATTGCAGTGGGTCCTTGTCCCGCTTTAGGATCAAAGAAATTGTCGCTTCCGACATTGTCGGGGGCAGGGTCCCCTCCTTTCTTGCCTCATTAAAGGTCCTCACCAGTAGCGGGGCCAACAGGTCTGCGTACTTCCTGTAGAACTCCACCGGGAATCCATCCGGTCCCGGGGCCTTCCCCGCCTGCATGCTCCCCAAACCCTTGCTCAGCTCCTCCAACCCAATTGGTGCCTCCAAACCAGCCACCTCTTGCTCCCCCACCCTCGGGAATCTCAGCTGATCTAGGAATCGTCTCATCCCCTCTTCCCCCGCTGGGGGCTGGGATCTGTACAGCTCTTCATAAAAGGCCTTGAATACCTTGTTTATTTTCGTCGCACTCCGAACCGTGGCTCCCCTTCCATCTTTGACTCCCCCTATTTCCCTCGCTGCCATCCTCTTACGGAGCTGGTGTGCCAGCATCCGACTAGCCTTTTCCCCATACTCGTAGGTCGCCCCCTGCACTTTCCTCCACTGTACCTCCGCCTTCCCTGTGGTCAACAGGTCAAACTCCGTCTGGAGCCGTCGTCTTCCCCCAAGTAATTTTTCCTCCGGGGCCTCTGCTTATCTCCTGTCCACTCTCAAAATCTCCCCCACTAACCTCTCCCTTTCCATACCCTCTGTCTTCTCCCTATGAGCCCTAATGGAAATTAGCCTTCAACGCCTCCCATACCACCCCCACCCGCACCTCCCCGTTGTCGTTGGCCTCCAAGTACCTTTCGATACACCCCCTCACCTTCCCACACACCACCTCGTCCACCAGCAGTCCCACATCCAGCCGCCACAACGGGCGTTGGTCCCTCTCCTCTCCCAGCTCCAGTTCCACCCAGTGCGGGGCATGGTCCAAAACGGCTATAGCCGAATACTCCGTCCCCTCCACCCTCGGGATGAGCGCCCTACCCAGAACAAAGAAATCTATCCGGGAGTAGGCTTTGTGTACATGGGAGAAGAAAGAAAATTCCCTGGCCTGCGGCCTTGCAAACCGCCATGGGTCCACTCCCCCCATCTGATCCATAAACCCCCTAAGTACCTTGGCTGCCACCGGCCTCTTTCCAGTCCTTGATTTGGAGCGGTCCAGTGCTGGATCCAACACTGTATTGAAGTCCCCTCCCATTATCAGGCCTCCTATCTCCAGGTCCGGAATGCGCCCCAACATGCGCTTCATGAATCCTGCATCATCCCAGTTCGGGGCGTATACATTTACCAACACCACCCACGTCCCTTGCAGCCTCCCGCTCACCATTACATATCGCCCTCCATTGTCCGCTACAATAGTCTTGGCTTCAAATGGCACCCGCTTTCCCACCAATATTGCCACCCCTCTATTCTTTGCGTCCAGTCCCGAGTGGAATACCTGTCCTACCCATCCCTTTCTTAACCTGACCTGGTCCGCCACCTTCAGGTGTGTCTCTTGGAGCATGGCCACGTCTGCCTTCAGTCCCTTTAAGCGCGCGAACACTCGAGCCCTCTTCACCGGCCCATTCAGGCCCCTCACATTCCACGTTATCAGCCGGATTGGAGGGGCTCTCACCCCCCCCCCCCCCACGCCCCGCCGACTAGCCATCTCCTTTTCTGGGCCAGTCCTGTGTCCACGCCTCCCTCACCCTCCAGTCCCCCAGAGGGAGGACCCCCGTCCCAACCACCTCTTCTGTGTCCCATTCCCTTTCGGCCAGTGCAGCAGCAACCCTCTTCCCCCCCCCCTCCCCTCCCCCCCGCTAGACCCCTGTCTAGCTTTTTTGCTGCCCCCATGTCACTCCCGTAAGTCAGCTGACCCCGGCTTCCCCCGCCGGCCCATTGACCTCCCCGCGTGGGAGTCTCCCAATCCATATGCATTCCTTCGTTCTCCTTCCCGCCTTTCTTCCCGCGCGCGGGAAAAAAAACCCCAGCCCATGTAACATTTCCTGCGCGTGATTGACCCCCTATATACAACAACCATCACACATCAAACCCCAAAACATCCCCCCCACCCTCACAAAATCTCAGTTAGGGAGTCCCACTTTTCGGCTTGTACAAAGGTCCACGCCTCTTCAGGCGTTTCAAAGTAATAGTGTTGGCCCTTGTATGTGACCCACAGTCGCACTGGCTGCAGCATTCCGAATTTCACTTCTTTCCGGTACAACGCCGCTTTGGCCCGGTTGAAACCCGCTCTCCGCTTTGCAACCTCCGTGCTCCAGTCCGGGTATATTCGGATCTCTGCATTGTCCCACTTACTGCTCCGCTCCTTCTTGGCCCATCTCAGGACCCTCTCTCTGTCCGTGAACCGGTGGAACCTCACCACCATCGCCCTTGGCGGCTCATTTGCCTGGGGCTTCTTCGCCAGCACCCGATGTGCCCCGTCCAACTCCAGCGGCCTCGAAGGGGCCTTCGTGCCCATCATCGCCTCGAGTATCGTGCTCGCGTATGCCCCGGCATCAGCCCCCTCCACTCCCTCAGGGAGACCCAGGATTCGCAGATTCTTTCTCCTCGACCTGTTCTCCAGGTCTTCGAGTCTTCCCGCCCACCTCTTGTGTAGCGCCTCGTTCTGCTCCACTCTCACCGTCAGGCCCACGAGCTCGTCCTCGTTCTGACTGACTCTTTTCTGTACCTCCTGGATCTTAGCTTCGTGGGCCTTCTGCGTGATCCCGAGTCCTTCAATTGCCGAAAGCATAGGCGCCAACATCTCCTTGCGCATCTCCTTGCGCTGCTCCTCGAAGCAGCGCTTGATGAACTCCTGCAGCTCCCCTTTGTCCCTGGCCGCCGCCATTTTGTTTTCTTTCCCTCACGTCTCCCGTTGCTCCAGTGCCGCTCCTTTGGCCGTTACACTTCTGAACCGTTTCATAGAAGTTGGCAGTGTTTGCTTCACCAGTCTGCCCCAAAAAGTCTATGGAAACTCCTGAAAAAGGTCTGAGAGTCGACTCCAGACGGGAGCTGCCGAATGCGCGACCTACTCCTCCATGGCCGCCACCGGAAGCCTCGTCCCTGCTTCTTCAATGGCCCTGGTAGATCTTTTCACAGTTGTTCCCTCTGCTGCTAGAATTCACCTTTGATAGAGTCAAGTCAGATTGCAGCTTTAAGCTTGCCCTTCCCCCGCCTGCATGCTGGAAGAGGCCCTCGTCTACTGCTGCAGCTCAAGCCAAATCTTTCACTGTTTCTGCCGGGTCTGGTAGCCAAAAGACACAACACTCCTGGGGGACACGGTCAGGGGAATGCTGCAGCCTTCTTCCCACACCGGGAAATGTCAAACAAATGCCGTGGGGGCCCTGTAAAAGAGCCCAAAAGTCCATTCCAAGCGGGAGCTGCCGAATATGCGACCTAGCTCTGCATAGCCGCACCCGGAAGTCCCCTCCTACACCTGTTCTAACAGCACCTGATTATACAATTTAGTTTAAGTTGGCTATTGATGCCAGTGATTTGGGTGCTGGTGCTTTGTTCCAACATGATGATGAACAGGAAATTGAAAAGCTGGTCGGATACTTCTCCTGAAAGTTACTGTGAAAAGCCCCTAGTCGCCACATTCCGGCGCCTGTTCGGGGAGGCTGTGTTGTCAGTATAGAATTTGAGTGAACTTGGAAATTAGCAAATAGAATGGACTGGATTGATTACTTTTACAAGACATTTTGTGGTTGATCCATGCACAACTATAGTGTAATAATTTTGTTTTTATAGATAATGTAGCAAGTAATACAAATGGATTCAGCAAATTAAACCATCTTTTTGAAATTATGACTTTTTTTGGAGCAAGGGAAGTGTGAAAGTGGATGTTTAAAAAAATATTTTTTGGGAACATTGTGTTATTCAATAAAGAAGGCAGTGTGGGTATGTATGTGCAAATAAATTAGTTAAGTTGGGAAAAGATTTAATGCATGAGTTGAAGGAAAATGAATACAGGTGTTAGATGCTTGCATTGGTAAAGAGACTTTCCTGGTCAAGTGGTTTATAGTAAATTAGCTAGTTTTAGGAATTTGCATTAGAAGATACAGAGGGACCTGTTTTTTCAGCTGTTAAATTTCAACGGGAAGTATAAAGCTTTTAAATTTACCAATAGTTTCATAATTAAACGAGGCAAGGTTATTAAATTTTATTTGATACGAAAGTAGGGGGCATAGCAAAATATGAAGGAACAACAGTGCTATCAAGCGGCACTTAGTCAGCAATAACCTGCTCACGGACGCTCAGTTTGGGTTCCACCAGGGTCACTCAGCTCCTGACCTCATTACAGCTTTGATTCAAACATGGACAAAAGAGCTGAATACCAGAGGTGAGGTGAGAGTGACTGCCCTTGACATCAAAGCAGCATTTGATCGAGTGTGGCATCAAGGAGCCCTAACTAAACTGGAGTCAATGGGAATCTGGGGGAAAACTCTCCGCTGGTTGGAGTCATACCCGGCACAAAGGAAGATGGTTGTGGTGGTTGGAGGTCAATCATCTCAGCTCCAGGATATCACTGCAGGAGTTCCTCAGGGTAGTGTCCTAGGCCCAACCATCTTCAGCTGCTTCATCAGTGACCTCCCTTCCATCATAAGGTCAGAAGTGGGGATGTTTGCTGATGACTGCACAATGTTCAACACCATTCGCAACTCCTCAGATAATGAAGCAGTCCCTGTCCAAATGCAGCAAGACCTGGACAATATCTAGGCTCAGGCTGATAAGTGGCAAGTTAGATTTGCGCCACACAAATGCTGGGAAATGACCATCTCCTACAAGAGCGGATCTAACCACCTCCCCCAGACATTCAATGGCATTACCATCACTGGATCCCCCACAATCAATATCTCTGGGGTATCAGAAACTGAACTGGACCCAGCCATACTGTTATGGGCCAGGTTTTAGAGAACCCCAAAGTGTATCATGGAGTTCACCTGACCCACAACTTTTAATAGATTGTGGTATGGGGAGCACACGGCCCCCTCTACAGGTGTGGCACAGCAGGAATGGAAAAGTATTTTTTTAAAGTAAAACAATGTTTATTCTATGAACTCAAGTTAACCTTTTTAATACATACAGTGAACATCTTAGCAACCATTAATGCAAATACAACCCCCAAAGAATACAACACTAAGTAATCCGTTAAGCTTTCCTTTTAACATCCATAAGACTTAAAACACCTTTTCCCAGAAGCACATCAGGTTAAAGTTACTACTGTTATTAGTTTTAAATCACCAGGATCGAATTACAGTCTTCAGATTACAGAGAGAGATTCACACACCTTCTGGCTGTGACTGCAGCTATCCAGCTCTGAAAACGAAACTAAAACACACCCTGTAGCAAACAGCCTAAAACAAAAGTAAAAAGCTGACAGACAGCCCAACTCCACCCACTCTCTGACATCACTGCAGTAATAAACACCCATTTCTTAAAGGTATTCTCACTACAGATACTTATATACACACCCATTTATAAACACCCATTTTTTAAAGGTACTCTCACATGACAATATCAATACTGTGGCTACAAGGGCAGATCAAAGACGAAGAATCCTGCAGCGGATAACTCACCTCTTGACCCCCCCCTCCCCCCCCGAAAGCCTGTCAACCATCTACAAGGCACAGAAGTATAATGAAATATTCTGCGCTGTCTGGATGAGTGCAGTTCCAACAACACTCCAAAAGCTCGACACCATCCAGGACAAAGCAGCCCCGCTTGATTGCTCCTCCTTCGGCAAACGTTCAAACCCTCCACCACCGATGAACACTGACAGCCGTGTGTAGCATCCACAAAATGCACTGCAGGAACTTGCCAACGTTCCTTAGTCGGCACCTTCCAAATCCATGCCCATTACCATCTAGAAGGACAAGAGCAGCAGATACCTGGGAACCCCACCACCTAGAGATTCCCTCCAAGTCACTCACCACCCTGACTTGGAAATATATCACCGTTCCTTCACTGTCGCTGGGGAAACATCCCGGAACTCCCTCCCTAAACAGCTCTGTGGGTGTAGCAGATGCTCAAGAAGGCAACTCACCCCCACCTTCAAAAGGGCAACTAGGGATGGGCAATAAATACTGGGCTAGCCAGCGACACCCACATCCCATAAATTAATGAATTTTTTTTTGTTGTATTTTAGAAAAGTTGAGTTCGAAGAACTGCTGAAGACAATGGAATCATAATGGCAGAAAAAATGGTTTTAAGGTGTTGAGAGGATTTGGTGTTGGTGTGTGAGAAGACCAGCTAGGCTTGAGGTAGACCTCTGGGCTGGGAGAAGAGGGCCAATTTGAATCAGCAATCTAGTCAAGCCAGAACAGTCTGAAAACGTGGTGCTGTTCTAAACTATTGGATTTCTACAACAGTGGAAATAGAGTTTGAGAGGCCATGAGATGCCTTATTAAAATGACAGCAGCTTTGGTAATGGCGCCACTGCCGTTCCCGCCGGCACGGTACTCCGCCAGCCCCGTGGTGGTGGCGGCCCTGAGTCTGGGGGCAATGGAGAAAACATGTGGGAGCAGAGGGAGCATCGGCTTGGTCTCCAATCTGCAATAATCATCGGCTTGCTCCGGGGAGGCTGGATGGAGGGCTCCGGAGATGGCAAAGAGCAGGGATCGAGAGGATGGGAAATCTGTTCATACAGGGGAGCTTTCCCAGCCTGAGGGAGCTGGAGGAGAAATTTTAATTGATGGGAGGGAATGAGTTTAGGTACCTGCTGGCGTGGGACTTCCTACGCAGGCAGGTCTCAACCAAATTAATAGAAAGCAAAGAGTGGGGACTAATGGGTGTTTCTCTGGTTGGCAATCAGTAGCTAGTGCTGTCCCTCAGGGATCAGTGTTGGGCCCACAACTGTTCACAATTTACATAGATGATTTGGAGTTGGGGACCAAGGGCAATGTGTCCACGTTTGCAGACGACACTAAGATAAGTGGTAAAGCAAAAAGTGCAGAGGATACCGGAAGTCTGCAGAAGGATTTGGATAGGCTAAGTGAATGGGCTAGGGCCTGGCAGATGGAATACAATGTTGACAAATGTGAGGTTATCCATTTTGGTAGGAATAACAGCAAAAGGGATTATTATTTAAATGATAAAATATTAAAACATGCTGCTGTGCAGAGAGACCTGGGTGTGCTAGTGCATGAGTCGCAAAAAGTTGGTTTTCAGGTGCAACAGGTGATTAAGAAGGCAAATGGAATTTTGTCCTTCATTGCTAGAGGGATGGAGTTTAAGACTAGGGAGGTTATGCTGCAATTGTATAAGGTGTTAGTGAGGCCACACCTGGAGTATTGTGTTCAGTTTTGGACTCCTTACTTGGGAAAGGACGTACTGGCACTGGAGGGTGTGCAGAGGAGATTCACTAGGTTAATCCCAGAGCTGAAGGGGTTGGATTACGAGGAGAGGTTGAGTAGACTGGGACTGTACTCGTTGGAATTTAGAAGGATGAGGGGGGATCTTATAGAAACATATAAGATTATGAAGGGAATAGATAGGATAGATGCGGGCAGGTTGTTTCCACTGGCGGGTGAAAGCAGAACTAGGGGGCATAGCCTCAAAATAAGGGGAAGTAGATTTAGGACTGAGTTTAGGAGGAACTTCTTCACCCAAAGGGTTGTGAATCTATGGAATTCCTTGCCCAGTGAAGCAGTAGAAGCTCCTTCATTAAATGTTTTTAAGATAAAGATAGATAGTTTTTTGAAGAATAAAGGGATTAAGGGTTATGGTGTTCGGGCGGGAAAGTGGAGCTGAGTCCACAAAAGATCAGCCATGATCTCATTGAATGGTGGAGCAGGCTTGAGGGGCCAGATGGCCTACTCCTGCTCCTAGTTCTTATGTTCTTATGTTCCTGTCCGACCACCAAGGGGAATACAGGACAGGGTAGTTTCCAGAGTATGGGTGGGAGAGGGGAGGGATTCGGACATCTATAAAAAACACGTGGGGTCAGAGGATACGCAGACCGAGGAGCTGAAACACAAATGGGAAGAGGAGTTAGGAGGAGAGATAGAGGATGGTCTCTGGGCGGATGCGTTGAGTAGAGTCAGCGCGTCCACAAGATGTGCCAAGCTTAGCCTGATACAAGTTAAGATCGTTCACCGGGCTCACATGACAGTGGCCCGGATCAGCAGGTTTTTGGGGATTGAAGACAGGTGTGCAAGATGTGCGGGAGGACCAGCGAACCATGTCCACGTGTTCTGGACATGCCCGAAGCTTAGGGGATTTTGGCAGGGCTTTGCAGACGTCATGTCCATGGTGTTAAAAACAAGGGTGGCACCGAGTCCGGAGGTGGCGATTTCCGGGGTGTCAGAAGACCCGGGAGTCCAGGAGGAGAAAGAGGCAGGCGTTCCGGCCTTTGCTTCCCCGGTAGCCCGGAGACGGATACTATTAGCCTGGAGGGACTCAAAGCCCCCGAAGTCAGAGGCCTGGCTCACTGACATGGCTAGCTTACTCTGTCTGGAGAAAATCAAGTTCGCCCTGAGAGGGTCAATGTTAGGGTTCGTCCGGAGGTGGCAGCCGTTCGTCGACTTCATCAGAGAAAATTAACCGTCAGCAGAGAGAGGGGGGTTAGCTTAGATTAGTGTGTAGGAAAGCTGGGACCTGTGAAGGAGGAAGACGGCCTTTGCACTATGTTTATATTAGTATGTACACTGTTTCTTCTGTTATTGTTACAAAATCACAAATGCCTCAATAAAATGTTTTATTAAAAAAATGACAGCAGCTTTGCTTTGGAGAATATTGCTGGATTTTTTGTTGCCTGAGAATGGGCCTGACGATGTAGGGAGTCTTTTGTAAGACTAATTTTAATTGTGTAACTGTAATCTTCTGTGCTTACGTTTTCTTGTTAATAAACCCTTTACTTATAATTTTAAAATGCTAGAAGCTTTACTAGACTTATAGCTGTTGAGATCAGTGTGTTTTCATCTTGTTTTCAGAGTACAAGAAATCATATGGCCCGGTAAGGCAACTGGCAGGAGCCCTCACGGTGAACATTTGATTTAGTTCCAGCAGTGGCATAACATTTGTAAACTGTGTGGTATAAATCAGACAAACGGCCTGAAAGGATATATTTAGAACTACTGTGTTCATCTTCCATCATTTATACTCTTGGTGATGGACATTAAATCCCCTACCCAAAGTGCATTCTGTGCATTTGCCACACTCAATGCTTCTTCCAAATGGTGTTGAACATTGAGGAGTACTGATTCATCAGCTGAGGGGTATGTGTTAATGAGCAGGAGTTTCCTTGCCCGTGTTTGACCTGGTGCCATGAGACTTGATGGGCTTCAGTGTCAATGTTGAGGATTCCCAGGGCAACACCCACCCACCCAACCCGAGACCACTGTGCCACCCGCCACTTCTGCTGCATCTGTGGGACAGGACAAATCCAGGAATGATGATGGTGTGTCTGAGACATGTGTAAGGGATGATTCCATGAATATGACTCTGTCAGTTTGTTGCTTGACTAGTTTGTGAGACACCTTTACCAAGGTTGATGCAAGCCCCCAGATGTTAGTCAGGAGGACTTGCAGGGTCAACAGGGCTAAATTTGCTGTTGCTGTTTCTGATGCTGGGTTGTCTGTCCAGTTTCATTCCTTTGAGCATTTTTAGCAATTTGTTACAACTGAGTGGCTTGCTAGGCCATTTCAGAGGACATTTAATAGGCAGCCACATTGCTGTGGTTCTGGAGTTACATTAAGACCAGACCCGATTGAATCCCCAAAGGGCATTAGTAAACCAGATAGATTTTTATGACAATCGATTCATGGTCATTATTAGACTTCTAATTCCATATTTTTATTGAATTCAAATTTCACATGGTGGGATTCGAACCCTGGACCCCAGAGCATTACCCTGGGTCCCGGATTACTTGTCCAGTGACAATACCACTACATCACTATCTCGACGAAATCATCAGCACACATCCTTACGATGGAGAGGTCATTAATGAAAAAGCTGAAGACAATTACGCGTAGGACATGACCCTGAGAAACATCTGCAGCGATGTCCTGGGACTGAGATGATTGGCATCTAACAACCCCAACTATCTTCCTGTGTGCTCAGTACCAGTGGGGAGATTTCCCTCTGATTCCCATTGACTGCAATTTTACTAGGGTTCCTTAATACTAGAGTTCCTTTTTCGAGGAGGTCACAAAGATGATTGATGCAGGTAGGGCAGTGAATGTTGTCTATATGGACTTCAGTAAGGCCTTTGACAAAGTCCCTCATGGCAGACTGGTACAAAAGGTGAAGTCACACGGGATCAGAGGTGAGCTGGCAAATTGGATACAGAACTGGCTAGGTCATAGAAGGCAGAGAGTAGCAATGGAACGGTGCTTTTCTGATTGGAGGGCTGTGACCAGTGGTGTTCCACAGGGATCAGTGCTGGACCTTTGCTGTTCGGAGTATATATAAATGATTTGGAGGGAAATGTAACTGGTCTGATTAGTAAGTTTACGGACGACACAAAGGTTGGTGGAATTGCGGATAGCGATGAGGACTGTCAGAGGATACAGCAGGATTTAGATTGTTTGGAGACTTGGGCGGCGAGATGGCAGATGGAGTTTAATCCGGACAAATGTGAGGTAATGCATTTTGGAAGGTCTAATACAGGTAGGGAATATACAGTGAATGGTAGAACCCTCAAGAGTATTGAAAGTCAGAGAGATCTAGGTGTACAGGTCCACAGGTCACTGAAAGGGGCAACACAGGTTGAGAAGGTAGTCACGAAGGCATATGGCATGCTTGCCTTCATTGGCCGGGGCAGTGAGTATAAAAATTGGCAAGTCATGTTGCAGCTGTATTGAAGCTTAGTTAGGCCACATTGGAGTATAGTGTTCAACTCTGGTCGTCACACTACCAGAAGGATGTGGAGGCTTTAGAGAGGGTGCAGAAGAGATTTACCAGGATGTTGCCTGGTATGGAGGCCATGAAATGAATGAAATGAAAATCGCTTATTGTCACAAGTAGGCTTCAAATGAAGTTACTGTGAAAAGCCCCTAGTCGCCACATTCCGGTGCCTGTTTGGGGAGGCTGTTAGCTATGAGGAGAGATTGAATAAACTCGGTTTGTTCTCACTGGAACGACGGAGGTTGAGGGGCGACATGATAGAGGTATACAAAATTATGAGGGGCATAGACAGAGTGGACAGTCAGAGACTTTTCCCCAGGGTAGAGGGGTCAATTACTAGGAGGCATAGGTTTAAGGTGCGAGGGGCAAGGTTTAGAGGAGATGTATGAGGCAAGTTTTTTTTACACGGATGGTAGTGGGTGCCTGGAACTTGCTGCCGGAGGAGGTGGTGGAAGCAGGGACGATAGTGACATTTAAGGGGCATCTTGACAAATACATGAATAGGATGGGAATAGAGGGATACAGACCCCGGAAGTGTAGAAGATTTTAGTTTAGATGGACAGCATGGTCGGCGCAGGTTTGGAGGGCCGAAGGACCTGTTCTTGTGCTGTACTTTTCTTTGTTCTTTGTAATGCCACACTTAATCCAATGCTGCTTTGATGTCATCTCACCTCCTTAATTCAGTTCTTTTGTCAATATTTGGATCAAGGCTGTATAATAAGGTCAGGAATTGAATGGCCCTGGAAACTGAGCATCGATGAGCAGGTTATTGCCGCTGTATAGCACTGTTGGTGACACCTTCCTTCACTTTGCTGATGATAAAGAGATGTCTTGCTTTTTTGTGAACAGGCCATGCCTAGACAATCTTCCATCGTGTTGGGTAAACCCCAGTGTTGTAGCTGTACTGGAACAGCACAGCTAGGAGTTGATGCTCCTCTAAAATATTTCCTTGTGGTATTAGAACATAGAACATAGAAAAATACAGCACAGAACAGGCCCTTCGGTCCACGATGTTGTGCTGAACCTTTATCCTAGATTAATCATAGATTACCATTGAATTTACAGTGCAGAAGGAGGCCATTCGGCCCATTGAGTCTGCACCGGCTCTTGGAAAGAGCACCCTACCCAAAGTCAACACCTCCACCCAACACTAAGGGCAATTTTGGACACTAAGGGCAATTTATCATGGCCAATCCACCGAACCTGCACATCTTTGGACTGTGGGAGGAAACCGGAGCACCCGGAGGAAACCCACACAGACACGGGGAGGATGTGCAGACTCTGTACAGACAGTGACCCAAGCCGGAATCGAACCTGGGAACCTGGAGCTGTGAAGCAATTGTGCTATCCACAATGCTACCGTGCTGCCCTTAAGAACAAATAAATCTACACTATATCATTTTACCGTAATCCATGTACCTATCCAATAGCTGCTTGAAGGTCCCTAATGTTTCCGACTCAACTACTTCCACAGGCAGTGCATTCCATGCCCCCACTACTCTCTGGGTAAAGAACCTACCTCTGACATCCCCCCTATATCTTCCACCATTCACCTTAAATTTATGTCCCCTTGTAATGGTTTGTTCCACCCGGGGAAAAAGTCTCTGAATGTCTACTCTATCTATTCCCCTGATCATCTTATAAACCTCTATCAAGTAGCCCCTCATCCTTCTCCGTTCTATGAGAAAAGGCCGAGCACCCTCAACCTTTCCTCGTAAGACCTACTCTCCATTCCAGGCAACATCCTGGTCAATATCCTTTGCACCTTTTCCAAAGCTTCCACATCCTTCCTAAAATGAGGCGACCAGAACTGTACACAGTACTTCAAATGTGGCCTTACCAAAAGGTTTTGTACAACTGCATCATCACCTCACGGCTCTCAAATTCAATCCCTCTGTTAATGAACGCGAGCACACCATAGGCCTTCTTCACAGCTCTATCCACTTGAGTGGCAACTTTCAAAGATGTATGAACATAGACCCCAAGATCTCGTTGCTCCTCCACATTGCCAAGAACTCTACCGTTAACCCTGTATTCCGCATTCATATTTGTCCTTCCAAAATGGACAACCTCACACTTTTCAGGGGTAAACTCCACCTGCCGCTTCTCAGCCCAGCTCTGCATCCTATCTATGTCTCTTTGCAGCCGACAACAGCCCTCCTCACTATCCACAACTCCTCCAATCTTCGTATCGTCTGCAAATTTACTGACCCACCCTTCAACTCCCTCATCCAAGTCATTAATGAAAATCACAAACAGCAGAAGACCCAGAACTGATCCCTGCGGTACGCCACTGGTAACTGGGATCCAGGCTGAATATTTGCCATCCACCACCACTCTCTGACTCCCATCGGTTAGCCAGTTCGTTATCCAACTGGCCAAATGTCCCACTATCCCATGCCTCCTTACTTTCTGCAGAAGCCTACCATGGGGAACCTTATCAAATGCCTTACTGAAATCCATGTACACTACATCCACTGCTTTACCTTCATCCACATGCTTGGTCACCTCCTCAAAGAATTCAATAAGACTTGTAAGGCAAGACCTACCCCTCACAAATCCGTGCTGACTATCCCTAATCAAGCAGTGTCTTTCCAGATGCTCAGAAATCCTATCCTTCAGTATCCTTTCCATGACTTTCCCTACCACCGAAGTAAGACTAACTGGCCTGTAATTCCCAGGGTTATCCCTAGTCCCTTTTTTGAACAGGGCACGACATTCGCCACTCTCCAATCCCCTGGTACCACCCCTGTTGACAGTGAGGATGAAAAGATCATTACCAACGGCTCTGCAGTTTCATCTCTTGCTTCCCATAGAATCCTTGGATATATCCCGTCAGGCCCGGGGGACTTGTCTATCCTCAAGTTTTTCAAAATGCCCAACACATCTTCCTTCCTAACAAGTATTTCCTCGAGCTTACCAGTCTGTTTCACACTGTCCTCTCCAACAATATGGCCCCTCTCATTTGTAAATACAGAAGAAAAGTACTCGTTCAAGACCTCTCCTATCTCTTCAGACTCAATACACAATCTCCCGCTACTGTCCTTGATCGGACATGGATCAACCTTGTTTCCCAGCAGCTTCGGTACAGAAAGTGAAGGCTGTTGGGACGGCACCGGTTCTTATACTTCGCCTGTCAGGGCGGAGCTATGTATCAACAGCCAATGGTAAACTCCTAGGTTTAACCAAAGGTCATCAGCCTCTTAGGTACAGCAATACCTGATAATAATAAAAGATAACAAATAGGTTAGACCAAGGAGAGCCAATGGATGTTATCGATCTTGACTTCCAAAAGGCCTTTGATAAGGTGCCTCATGGGAGACTGCTGAGTAAATAAGGGCCCATGGTATTCGAGGCAAGGTACTAACATGGATTGACGATTGGCTGTCAGGCAGAAGGCAGAGAGTTGGGATAAAAGGTTCTTTTTTGGAATGGCAACCGGTGGCGAGTGGTGTCCCGCAGGGTTCAGTGTTGGGGCCACAGCTGTTCTCTTTATATATTAACGATCTAGATGACGGACTTGGGGCATTCTGGCTAAGCTTGCCGATGATACAAAGATAGGTGGAGGGGCAGGTAGTATGGAGGAGGTGGGGAGGCTGCAGAAAGATTTAGACATTTTAGGAGAGTGGTCCAAGAAATGGCTGATGAAATTCAACGTGGGCAAGTGTGAGGTCTTGCACTTTGGAAAAAAGAATAGAGGCATGGTCTATTTTCTAAACGGTGACAAAATTCATAATGCTGAAGTGCAAAGGGACTTAGGAGTCCTAGTCCAGGATTCTCTAAAGGTAAACTTGCAGTTTGAGTCCGTAATTAAGAAAGCAAATGCAATGTTGTCATTCATCTCAAGAGGCTTGGAATATAAAAGCAGGGATGTACTTCTGAAGCTTTATAAAGCACTAGTTAGGCCCCATTTAGAATACTGTGACCAATTTTGGGCCCCACACCTCAGGAAGGACATAGGAGCGGGTCCAGCGGAGATTCACACGGATGATCCCAGGAATGGTAGGCCTAACATACGATGAACGTCTGAGGATCCTGGGATTATATTCATTGGAGTTTAGGAGGTTGAGGGGAGATCTAATAGAAACTTACAAGATAATGAATGGCTTAGATAGGGTGGACGTAGGGAAGTTGTTTCCATTAGCAGGGGAGACTAGGACCCAGGGGCACAGCCTTAGAATAAAAGGGAGTCACTTTAGAACAGAGATGAGAAATTTCTTCAGCCAGAGAGTGGTGGGTCTGTGGAATTCATTGCCACAGAGGGCGGCGGAGGCCGGGACGTTGAGTGTCTTTAAGACAGAAGTTGATAAATTCTTGATTTCTCGAGGAATTAAGGGCTATGGAGAGAGAGCGGGTAAATGGAGTTGAAATCAGCCATGATTGAATGGTGGAGTGGACTCAATGGGCCGAATGGCCTTACTTCCGCTCCTATGTCTTATGGTCTTATGGACCTACCCTCGCTCTAGTCATTCTCATATTTCTCACATATATGTGTAAAAGGCCTTGGGGTTTTCCTTGATCCTACTCGCCAAAGATTGTTCATGCCCTCTCTTAGCTCTCCTAATCCCTTTCTTCAGTTCCCTCCTGGCTATCTTGTATCCCTCCAACGCCCTGTCTGAACCTTGTTTCCTCAGCCTTACACAAGTCTCCTTTTTCCCCTTAACAAGACATTCAACCTCTCTTGTCAACATGGTTCCCTCACTCGACCATCTCCTCCCTGCCTGTCAAGGACACGTAGTACCTGTTCCTTGAACAAGTTCCACATTTCACTTGTGTCCTTCCCTGACAGCCTACGTTCCCAACTTATGCACTTCAATTCTTGTCTGACAACATCATATTTACCCTTCCCCCAATTGTAAACCTTGCCCTGTTGCACGCACCTATCCCTCTCCATTACTAAAGTGAAAGTCACAGAATTGTGGTCACTATCTCCAAAATGCTCCCCCACTAACAAATCTTTCACTTGCCCTGGTTCATTACCAAGTACTAAATCCAATTTTGCCCCTCCTCTGGTCGAACAATCTACATACTGTGTTAGAAAAGCTTCCTGGACACACTGCACAAACACCACCCCATCCAAACTATTTGATCTAAAGAGTTTCCACTCAATGTTTGGGAAGTTAAAGTCACCCATGAATACTACCCTGTGACTTCTGCACCTTTCCAAAATCTGTTTCCCAATCTGTTCTTCCACATCTCTGCTACTATTGGGGGGCCTATAGAAAATTCCTAACAAGGTGTCTGCTCCTTTCCTATTTCTGACTTCAACCCATACTACCTCAGTAGGCTGATCCTCCTCGAACTGCCTTTCTGCAGCTGTTATACTATCTCTAATTAACAATGCCACCGCCCCCCCCCCCCCCACCTCTTTTACCACCCTCCCTAATATCTTATTGAAACATCTATAACCAGGGACCTCCAACAACCATTTCTGCCCCTCTTCTATCCAAGTTTCCGTGATGGCCACCACATCGTAGTCCCAAGTACCGATCCATGCCTTAAGTTCACCCACCTTATTCCTGATGCTTCTTGCGTTGAAGTATACACACTTCAACCCATCTCCGTGCCTGTAAGTACTCTCCTTTGTCAGTGTTCCCTTCCCCACTGCCTCATTACACGCTTTGGCGTCCTGAATATCGCTACCTTAGTTGCTGGACTTCAAATCCGGTTCCCATTCCCCTGCCAAATTAGTTTAAACCCTCCCGAAGAGTACTGGAAAACCTCCCTCCCAGGATATTGGTGCCCCTCTGGTTCAGATGCAACCCGTCCTGCTTGTACAGGTCCAACCTTCCCCAGAATGCGCTCCAATTATCCAAATACCTGAAGCCCTCCCTCCTACACCATTCCTGCAGCCACGTGTTCAGCTGCACTCTCTCCCTATTCCTAGCCTCGCTATCACGTGGCACCGGCAACAAACCAGAGATGACAACTCTGTCTGTCCTGGCTTTTAACTTCCAGCCTAACTCCCTAAACTCGTTTATTACCTCCACACCCCTTTTCCTACCTACATCGTTGGTACCAATGTGCACCATGACTTCTGGCTGCTCCCCCTCCCCCTTAAGGATCCTGAAGACACGATCCGAGACATCCCTGGCCTTGGCACCCGGGAGGCAACATACCTTCCGGGAGTCTCGCTCGCGACCACAGAATCTCCTATCTATTCCCCTAACCATTGAATCTCCTACAACTATTGCTTTTCTATTCTCCCCCCTGCCCTTCTGAGCCCCAGAGCCAGACTCAGTGCCAGAGACCTGGCCGCTAGGGCCTTCCCCCGGTAGGTCATCCCCCCCAACAGCATCCAAAACGGTATACTTGTTTTGAAGGGGAACGGCCACGAGGTATCCCTGCACTTTCTGCCTGTTTGTTTTTTTCCCCCCTGACTGTAACCCAGCTATTCTTGTCCTGTACCTTGGGTGTGGTTACCTCCTTGTAACTCTTCTCAATCACCCCCTCTGCCTCCCGGATGATCCGAAGTTCATCCAGCTTCAGCTCCAGTTCCCTAACACGGTCTTTGAGGAGCTGGTGTTGGGTGCACTTCCCGCAGGTATAGTCAGCGGGGACACCGGTGGTATCCCTCACCACCCACATCCTACAGGAGGAGCATGCAACTGGCCTAGCCTCCATCCCCTCTTACCTTACAGAATATAGCTGCCCTGTGGACCAACTGGATCTCCGCTCTCCGACTCTGCTCCCAGTCACCTGCACTCTCTGTAAACTCCTGGCTCTCTTCTCACTCTTTGCGGAAATGTAGGAAACAAAATGAAAGGAGCACCTTGCTCCCTCCTCACCTAACTCTCACTATAGCACTCAAATGCACCAAATTCAGCACGCCCTCAGTCACCAAACTCTTACTATAGCATTCAAATGCACCAAATTCAGCACTCCCTCAGTCACCAAACTCTCACTGTAGCACTCAAATGCACCAAATTCAGCAGTCAGTGCAAATTGCAGATTTTGTTTCAATATTTCCTCTAACTTAGTTTAATTTTGCAATTATTTAAATTCAAATGGTTACCTTTGCTGCCACACCTGCTCTTCAGGGCCTCCTGGTATCACTTTCCACCAACACTGGGTCTTTGAGTCTTTCTTCTGTTCTGTTGATGCACTTTATTGTTTTAAAACATTTTTTTTGACGATGAAGAATCGATCAACATTTGCCTTAAAAATATTCAAAGATTCTGCCTCCGCCAACATCTAAGGCAGAGAGTTCTAAAATTGCACAACTCTCTGGGATAAATAAATTGTCCTAATCCCTGTCTTAAATGCGCAAGACCTAATTTTAAAACTGTGCCCCGTGGTTCTGGACTCCCCCACATGAGAAAGTATCCTTTCCACATCTACCTCAAGACCATTCAGGGCGGCATGGGCGCACAGTGGTTAGCACTGCTGCCTCACAATGCCAAGGACCTGGGGTCGATTCTGACCTTGGGTCTCTGTCTGTGCGGAGTCTGCACGTTCTTCCCATGTCTCTGTGGGTTTCCTCCGGGTGCTCTGGTTTCCTCCCACAGTCCAAAGGTGTGCCGATAAGGTGGATTGGCCATGATAAATTTGTGTCCAAAGGTTAGGTGGGGTTACAGGGAAGGGCGGGGGAATGGGTCTACGTTGGGATGCTCTTTCGGAGGGTGGGTGCAGACTCGATGGGCCGAATGGCCTCCTTCGGCAGCATCGAGATTCTAGGAAAGGCTCCTCTGCACATCAATCATCTCTCACTCTCCGAAACTCCAATGGGAACCGGCCAAGTCTGTCTGCACAAGACAACCGGCTCATTCCAGCCAGGAGGAAGCCAGGATACCCCCCCCCCCCCCCCCCCGGGAGCAAACCCAGGTCCCCCCCCCCGGAGCAAACCCAGGTCCCCCCCCCGGGAGCAAACCCAGGTCCCCCCACCCTTCACCCCGGAGCAAACCCAGGTCCCCCCACCCTTCACCCCGGAGCAAACCCAGGTCCCCCCACCCTTCACCCCGGAGCAAACCCAGGTCCCCCCACCCTTCACCCCGGAGCAAACCCAGGTCCCCCCACCCTTCACCCCGGAGCAAACCCAGGTCCCCCCACCCTTCACCCCGGAGCAAACCCAGGTCCCCCCACCCTTCAGTGGCGGTTCCCGTTAATCCACCTCTTTATTCTTCCTGCCAAAGTGACCAGCTTCAGATTCCCACCCCTCACACCACTGGTCTACACTCACTGAGTGACTGCCAGCCCGCTCGCTGATTGGCTATTGCCGGCCCAGCTTACTGATTGGCTACTGCCGATCCCGCTCGCTGATTGGCTGCTGTTCCCTGCTTGCTGATTGGCTGCTGCCGTCCCCGCTCGCTGATTGGCCATTGCTCCACGCTTGCTGATTGGCTACTGCTGGCCCCGCTTGCTGATTGGCCTTTGCTCCACGCTCGCTCAGTGGCTACTGCCGGGCACGCTCGCTGATTGGCTGCCGGCTCCGCTCACTGATTGGCTGTCGGTCCCGCTCGCTGATTGGCTGTCGGTTCCGCTAGCTGATTGGCTGTCGGTCCCACTCGCTGATTGGCTGTCGGTCCCGCTGCTGATTGGCTGTCGGTCCCGCTCCCTGATTGGCTGTCGGTCCCGCTCGCTGATTGGCCGCCGCAGTGTCTGGCGGTTGGCCCCGCGCGGTGGAAGTTTCTCGATTCCCGGCGGAGGCGGCGGTTAGCGGGAGGCGCGGGAGAGAATCCGTGAGGAAAACCCGGCAGCGGCGCGGCCCCCCCGGCGGCCCCGGCCCCCCCCGGCCCCATCCCGGCCCCCCCGGCGGCCCCGGCCCCATCCCGGCAGCGGCGGACCCGGCCCCCCCGGCCCCATCCCGGCCCCCCCCCGGCCCCATCCCGGCCCCATCCCGGCCCCCCCGGCGGACCCGGCCCCATCCCGGCCCCCCCGGCCCCATCCCGGCAGCGGCGCGGCGGCGGCGGACCCGGCCACCCCGGCCCCCCCCCGGCCCCATCCCGGCCCCCCCGGCCCCATCCCGGCAGCGGGTCCGTCACAGTCCCCTCAAATTAAATCTGTCCTGAGCGGCTGTCCAGCCTGTCCCGGGTCAGTGTGTCCGGAGCGGCTGTCCCGGGTCAGTGTGTCCGGAGCGGCTGTCCCGGGTCAGTGTGTCCGGAGCGGCTGTCCCGGGTCAGTGTGTCCGGAGTGGCTGTCCCGGGTCAGTGTGTCCGGAGGGTCAGTGTGTCCGGAGCGGCTGTCCTGGGTCAGTGTGTCCGGAGGGTCAGTGTGTCCGGAGCGGCTGTCCCGGGTCAGTGTGTCCGGAGCAGCTGTCCCAGGTCAGTGTGTCCGGAGCGGCTGTCCCGGGTCAGTGTGTCCGGAGGGTCAGTGTGTCCGGAGTGGCTGTCCCGGGTCAGTGTGTCCCGGTCAGTGTGTCCGGAGGGTCAGTGTGTCCGGAGCGGCTGTCCTGGGTCAGTGTGTCCGGAGCGGCTGTCCTGGGTCAGTGTGTCCGGAGCAGCTGTCCCAGGTCAGTGTGTCCGGGGTGGCTGTCCCGGGTCAGTGTGTCCGGGGTGGCTGTCCCGGGTCAGTGTGTCCGGAGTGGCTGTCCCGGTCAGTGTGTCCGGAGGGTCAGTGTGTCCGGAGCGGCTGTCCTGGGTCAGTGTGTCCGGAGCGGCTGTCCTGGGTCAGTGTGTCCGGAGCGGCTGTCCTGGGTCAGTGTGTCCGGGGTGGCTGTCCCGGGTCAGTGTGTCCGGAGGGGCTGTCCCGGGTCAGTGTGTCCGGAGCGGCTGTCCCAGGTCAGTGTGTCCGGGGTGGCTGTCCCGGGTCAATGTGTCCGGAGCAGCTGTCCCAGGTCAGTGTGTCCGGGGTGGCTGTCCCGGGTCAGTGTGTCCGGAGCAGCTGTCCCAGGTCAGTGTGTCCGGGGTGGCTGTCCCAGGTCAGTGTGTCCGGAGCAGCTGTCCCGGGTCAGTGTGTCCGGAGCAGCTGTCCCAGGTCAGTGTGTCCGGGGTGGCTGTCCCAGGTCAGTGTGTCCGGAGCAGCTGTCCCAGGTCAGTGTGTCCGGAGCGGCTGTCCTGGGTCAGTGTGTCCGGAGCGGCTGTCCCAGGTCAGTGTCCGGAGCGGCTGTCCCGGGTCAGTGTGTCCGGAGTGGCTGTCCCGGGTCAGTGTGTCCGGAGCAGCTGTCCCGGGTCAGTGTGTCCGGAGCGGCTGTCCCAGGTCAGTGTGTCCCGGGTGGATGTCCCAGGTCAGTGTGTCCGGAGCGGGTGTCCCAGGTCAGTGTGTCCGGAGTGGCTGTCCCGGGTCAGTGTGTCCCGGGTGGCTGTCCCAGGTCAGTGTGTCCGGGGTGGCTGTCCCGGGTCAGTGTGTCCGGAGCAGCTGTCCCAGGTCAGTGTGTCCGGGGTGGCTGTCCTGGGTCAGTGTGTCCAGAGCAGCTGTCCCAGGTCAGTGTGTCCGGGGTGGCTGTCCTGGGTCAGTGTGCCTGGCGTGGCTGTCCCGCAAAGACGATTTCAAGGTCCTAGAATACAAATGCAACTTCCCAAATTGTCAAAAGGCATTTGCAATGAAAGAAAGTCATCTCCGTCACCTGATGGAGCACGATCCCAAGAGGAGGAAGCTGAATATCAACTCTGAATGTAGACAAAAACAGCACCAACGCCAGAGAGACCTGGTTATCGAAGAGAAGCTGACGAGGCTCGTCAATGAAAAACTGTTCAAGTCAAAATGCAAGATTGAGAGCGACCTCTCCGGTCTCTTCAACGAGTGTAAAATTCCACATCCTGTGACTGCTGAAGCCAATCTGGCATGACTGTTTGAAAACCAGCCGTCCCTACCAGCAAAATAGCTTAATAGTAACTGTCCCGGGTCAGTGTGTCTGGAGCGGCTGTCCCGGGTCACGGTGTCCGGAGCGGCTGTCCGGGTCAGTGACCAGAGGGACTGTCCAACTGTCCCGGATCAGTGTGTGGAGTGTTAGACGTTTTAGTTGCTGTGATATGAAGAGTCTAAAGTTCTGTTCCTTTTTCACAAACACACATTTATTTCCTTCCAACAGCCTTTGCACAAAACTAACTATACATCACCTGACAGAGGCCACCTGAAGCCCCTTTACATATCAGTGTCAATTAATGGATACTTAACATAAATGAGACAACTAATTGCAATGTCTCTTAACCCATTACTTAACAGTCTCCCCTTCCTTGGAGAAAAAAATAATTAGGTGAAAACAAAATTTCAAGAAACTGAAAAACAAACGCATGATTTACCCCCCCCCTTTTTTTGGGACGAGAAAGAAAAAAAAAACAGTCACAGAAACAAGCGCCCTTCATTAACAATATCCATAAGTTTCTGTGAACTCGCCCCTCTTTTCGTAAAACAGCCTGACAGTTGATAGCTCCTGTTGACCCATTTAATTTTTGTTATTTCCCCTCTGTCCAACATCTGCTTCAAACTTGCGATGTCTATCCGTAACGTCTTTTCATTGACACTTTTTGTAGAGTGCACATTTTCCCACTGATTTATTGTCAGTGTGACAGTCAATAAGTATATTACCCAAATCCCCTAATCCCAAAATTTCTGTCAATATCATACTTACATAAAAGGCCATATCCACCGCCTCTACAAGGCTTACCGTCTCAGCAGCCAAAGTGCTTTTTACCACTCTTCTTATTTTCTTTGTTTCCCACACAAGCGGGCAACATTTACCATTGTTCCCCAAAAGGAAAATTATAAAACCTGCGCTTGAAACACCATCACATAAATTTGCGTAGGATGCATCACTAAAGTATGAGTTTCAAGTGCCTAAGGTCACCTAAAACCGGGAACTTCAAAACACACACCTGCATTTTTAGTTTGGCCAACGCTTTATTTGCTCTTATTATGTCTTCCACTTTGGGATCATTCATTTTTGATCTCAACTCTAAGACATCAAAACTTACGTCCGGTCTAGACTGTCTACCTCACCAGTTCAGTTGCCCAATTAAACTTCGTAGTTGCTCTTTTTCTATCTTTGAAACCATTGCGTCTTTTTGTGAAACTCGGCCACGACTAATTGCTATTGGGCTGATGCTTTCCAAATAAGATTGCTGACTGTCCAATTTCCAGTCCAATATATTTAAATGCACCGGAAGCCTGACTTCCAACCCTGAATTCTTTCCTCAAACCAGAGATTACAATAGCTTCAAAATCACTAGTCCCACCCCACAAAAAAATCATCGACATGCATCATAAAAATGCCAGAAAGATTTCCTTTATAGTGCCAGTAAAACATTGCAGGATCTGCTTTCAACTGGCAACAGCCTAACTTTAACAAAACTGACCTTACCGAAAAATACCAGACTCCTAGATGCATCATTTAATCCATATACACATTTGTTCAACATCCAGAGTACCCCTTCTGTGTTAGCTGCTTCTTTAGGAGGACGGAGAAAAATGTCTCTCTGGAGCTGATGCCCCTGCAAAAAGGCAGCTTTTATATCTATGGATTTGCATTCCCATGCCTTTGTGGCTAATAGAGCCAAGAAGATCTTTAAAATAACCTTTCCTGCTGGAGGTGAATCTACCCTTAAATCCTGATCTTCCAAGTTTTCTTCAAATCCCCTTGCCACAAGCCTGGCCTTTGCCTTAAGTTCCATCCGGAAGAACCTTTTCCGTGCAAATCCATCTGTGGGATAGAGCTCTTTGTCCCCTATCCGGTACTTCCGTGTATACCCAAAATTCACTCCAACTATGCAATTTTTGCTGTTTAGCTTCTTTGATAAATTTTTCATCTAATTTATTTGAAGCCACCAAAATCTCACGTGCATGTGGGCTTCTACTATTATTATTCGTAGTCTTACTCATGTTCTGAGATCTTGATAAACTATGTTTATCAAGATCTGCTGGTGCAGATTCAAGGGGCCGAATGGCCTCCTTCTGCACTGTAAATTCAATGATAATCTATGATTAATCTAGGACAAAGGTTCGGCACAACATCGTGGGCCGAAGGGCCTGTTCTGTGCTGTATTTTCTATGTTCTATGTTCTATGTCCCCTCTCCCGCCTGATATCTCGTTCTGTACTGCTACTGCTTGATCTTTCCCTTCTGCTGTGGGATGTCCTGACAATAGTTCTCGACCTTTTCCTGCGAAACTGTTCACTATCCAATGTACTATCTGAACTGGCACTGCGTTTCTGTGCCCTCCATTTTTGAACTTCGTTTTCCCAATCCATTGTCTTGACTCCTTCCCCTGAATGCTGTACATTCAACCGATGTTTATACTTTCCAGTGGCCTTCCCTGCTCTACTAATAACAGTTGCACCCTTCCATTGACTAGACCCTTCAGGCAAGTATGTCACTTTTGTACCAACTTTTGGCAGTTGCCCTTTCGGAAAAATGGCCTGTTCTAATTCATCAGAAGTGTTGTGTTCCTCCACAGAAACCCTGTCTATATCAGTTAATTGGTCCTCATAGTTCTGTAACACATGCGTACCAGATGACTGGTTCCTCGTCATGTCTGTCTAAATTTGAAAATTTGTAATCTGTACCCATTATCCTTGATGAATGTACCGCTGCATTTGGAGTATTGCGTACAGTTCTGGTCACCGCATTATAGGAAGGACGTGGAGGCTTTGGAGCGGGTGCAGAGGAGATTTACCAGGATGTTGCCTGGTATGGAGGGAAAATCTTATGAGGAAAGGCTGATGGACTTGAGGTTGTTTTTGTTGGAGAGAAGAAGGTTAAGAGGAGACTTAATAGAGGCATACAAAATGATCAGGGGGTTAGATAGGGTGGACAGTGAGAGCCTTCTCCCGCGGATGGAAATGGCTGGCACGAGGGGACATAGCTTTAAACTGAAGGGTAATAGATATAGGACAGAGGTCAGAGGTAGGTTCTTTATGCAAAGAGTGGTGAGGCCGTGGAATGCCCTACCTGCAACAGTAGTGAACTCGCCAACATTGAGGGCATTTAAAAGTTTATTGGATAAGCATATGGATGATAATGGCATAGTGTAGGTTAGATGGCTTTTGTTTCGGTGCAACATTGTGGGCCGAAGGGTCTGTACTGCGCTGTATCGTTCTATGTTCTATGTTTTACCCTAACAGTTTTGATTACCATGTTGCAAAATAATTGTTTTGCCATCTATGCCTATGATCTTCCCTGGGCCTTTCCATTCATTAGAATTGTCTCTCTTATAGTATACCATGCCTCCTTGCTCAAAAACGGCATCTTCTGAGTCTAACTCTTCCAATTCCAGCTCAGAAAGCACTTTGTTTCGAATTTTACTGCCATATAGTAAAGAAAGAGCCAATGCCATACCTTGTTTTCTCTTTCCCAAGGCAGTTACCTTAGTCCACATAACTACTGCACTTCTCCATTGGTCGTACGATTCCCTTTCAGAAAATAAGGGAGGATAGTCATATCCAGCCATCTTTATCCTCGGTTCAGCCATATATCCCTTTTTTTTTTCTTTTCTCACTCACTCCTTGGTTTGATCTGGAAAGTTGTATCTTTCAACCCTTCACATTTACACAGCAACCATCCTCTGCTACCAATTGTTAGACGTTTTAGTTGCTGTGATATGAAGAGTCTAAAGTTCTGTTCCTTTTTCACAAACACACATTTATTTCATTCCAACAGCCTTTGCACAAAACTCTTACATCACCTGACAGGCCACCCGAAGCCCCTTTACATATCAGTGTCAATTAATGGATACTTAACATAAATGAGACAACTAATTGCAATGTCTCTTAACCCATTACTTAACATGGAGCAGTTGTTCTGGGTCAGTGCGTCTGGAGGGGCTGTCCGGCTGTCCCGGGTCAGTGTCCAGAGGGACTGTCCGGCTGCCCCGGATTAGTGAGTCCAGAGCAGCTGACCCAGGTCAATGGGTCCGGAGCGGCTGTCCTGGTTTAGTTTGTCCGAGCAGCTGTCCCGAGTCAGTGTGTCCGAAGAGTGGCTATCCGACCATTCCCAGGTCAATGTGTCCGAAGGGGCTGTCCGGCTGTCCTGGGTCAGTTAGTCCGAAGAGGCTGTCCGGCTGTCCGGGTCAGTGTGTGCGGAGCGGCTGTCCCTGTTCAGTTTGACCGGTGCGGTTGTCCCGGGTCAGTGTCCGGAGTAGCTGTCTGGCCTGTCCTGGGTCAGTGTTTCCAGAGGGGCTGTCTAGCTGCCTGGGATCAGTGTCCAGCGTGGCTGTCTGGCTGCGTCCAGCCTATTCTGGGTCAGTGTGTCCAGAGGGGCTGTCCAGCTGCATCCAGCTTGTCCGGGGTCAGTGTGTCCGGAGGGACTGTTTGGCTGTGTCCAACCTTTCTTGGGTCATTGTATCTGGAGGGGCTGTCCCGGTTTAGTGTGTCCAGAGAGGCTGTCCTGACTGTCCCGGGTCAGTGTGTTCGGAGTGGGTGCTGACCCCTGCCTGTTGGGCGGTGCCCGCAGCAGTCCGATCACGGGAGAAGCGCCCAACGGCCGCGACCGGTATTTTCATTGAGAATGCCGGCCGCTGCCATTTAAATGAGAAAGCAATGAGTCTGGAGTCTTCTGGCTGTAAGTGGCGGCACCTATATTCGATGCCAGGCACCCTGTATGGCACCAAATCACTGAGGAGAGCTTCTATTTTGTAGCTGCTGGCAAGGAAGGAAAGAGGACCCTGAAGATGAGTCCTTTTGTTTCAAGAACGAGACAGCCAGAGACTCAAATAGGCAGTGTACCTACTGGCCAGGATCTGACAACTAACTCTGTTGGAGAGAGCTGCGCAGGAGAGTCCAAGGCAGGTCAGAGCAGTGCTCGTGTTAGCTCTGTGCAGAGCTCCAGGGTCTCTGGTTAACAGCAGAAGAAGAAAATTCAATCGGGAACGAAACAGTACAAAGATGATTTCTTCAGTTATGGTTTTGTCAATCGTGCCAATGCAAATGATGCAAGGCCCATGTGTTATATTCTGGAAAGTAGTGGCAAATGAAAGGAGAAGTCTCCGATTTTGAATGAGAAATGGTGGGTGAAAAGTTTCCTTTGAGGTTGACACCCTAGAATCAGTTATTAACGTCGAGCTGACTCCGAATGAAAAGACTACACTGCTGTATCATTTAAAACACGTCAAAAGCCCACAAGGCTGTCAGCATTCTGGAGTAGCATCTCCCAGGAGTATCCAGTGCTGAGTAAAACAAGCATTTTATTGCTACTGCCCGTCACAACGAGCTAACTGTGCAAGGTTGCATTTCCCGTTCTCACAAAGATTAAGTCGGCACAAAGGAACTGGCTGAAGTCTGCACTTGATATGCACACCGCCCTCTCCTGTGAACCTGATTGGAGTGCGATTGTAAGGACCAAGCAGGCTCCCATTTTGCATTAAAAGTAAGCAAATGTGCCGTGTGTTGCGAAGGTTGGCTGGCGTGCATTGAAAGTCCAGCTGGCATGGATCGTGAAGGTCAGCTGGTTTGAAAGGTAGGTGCAGGAAAAAAGTTTGAAAAACACTGGTGTAGGTACACCCATAGTGTTGTTAGGGAGGGCGTTCTAGGATTTTGATTCAGCGACTGAAGAAAGCAATATATTTCCAAGCTAGGATGGTGAGTGACTTGGGGAGGAAGTTCCTGGTGATGGTGTTCCCATGTGTCTGCTGCCCTTGTTCCAGATGATAGTGGTCATGGGTTTGGAAGGTGCTGCCTAAGGAGCCTTGGTGAGTTCCTGCAGTGCATCTTGCAGATGGTACACACGACTAACACTGTTCGATAGTCTTGGAGGGAGTGAATGTTTGTGGTTGGGTTGCCAATCAAGTGGGCTGTTTTACCCTGGATGGTGTTGAGCCTCTGTTGTTGGAGCTGCACTCATACAGGTAAGGGGAGAGTATGCCATCACCCTCTTGACTTGTGCCTTGTAGATTATTGACAGGCTTTGGGGATTCAGGAGATGAGTTACATGTCTCAGGATTCCTGGCTTCTGACCTTCTCTTGGTAGCCTTCGATTTATATGGTTGTCCCATTTGAGTTTCTAGTCAATGATACCCCCAGATTTTGATAGAGGGAGATTCAGTGATGGTAATGCTGGTGAATGCTAAGGGGTGATGGTTGGATTCTCTCCAGTTGGATTCTCTCCAGTTGGACATAGTCATCGCCTGGCACTTGTGTAGCATGGATGTTACAGCATCGAAACAGGTTATTTGCCCATACCAGTCCTTTTCTGTGACTATGTTTCACTTGGGTTAGCTCCCATTTTTTTCATCTAAATCTACGATTGTAGCCATCTATTCCCTTCGCCTTGATATGCTTGTCCAGCTCCTCTGGGAACCAAGGACAAGCAAAAAAAATATGTTATTGCAACCATTGTCATCATTCCAGGAATAATAATAAATTAAAGTACAGGATAATAATACTAACCAGTAAATGATATGTATCAGTAGCAATATTTTGCCTCTTTATTACCACAGAATATTTTTAGCTTTGCATTGTATATCCAATTTTCCTTTCTGCTTCTCTAGATGAGAGGAGACGCATGTTTAAACTGTGAGATGGTTGCATTGCTTATACAGTAAATTGCTGAGATCAAACATCATCTGACCAGGACTGAAAGGGCGAATGATGGCTCCTGGAACAAATTCTGAAAAGTTCTCAGCCCACTGATTGAGAGGTATAGGAATGAAAGGAATGCGTAATCATCTGTAAGGGAGGTTGGAACAAACACAGAGGATCAGTGTAAGAGCCCACTTTGAGCCTTGATTTATCTGTTAGGTATTTCATGTTTTGCACATGTGGCAGAGAAAGAAATGTAGTATTGGGCATAGAATAAGAAACAGAAAATAGGAGCAGGAATAGACCATTTGGTCCTCTGAGCCTGCTCCGCCACTCTCTACGATCAAGGCTGATCTTCAGTTTCAACGCCATTCTCCCATGCACTCCATATGCCCCTTGGCACCTTGAGAGTTTAGAAATCTGTCTATTTCCTTATTAAATATATTCAGTGACTTGGCCTCCACAGCCTTTTGTGATAGAGAGTTCCACAGGTTTATCACCCTCAGAGAGAAGATGTTTCTTCTAATCGCAGTTCTAAATGGTCTACCTTGTATCCTGAGACTGGCACTTCTTCTATAACCCCCCATCCAGAGAATACACCAGCCCTCCATCCAGTCTATCCAGCTCCGTCAGAATTTTATATGTTTAAATGAAATCCCTCTCTTCTAAAGCCCAGTGAATACAGGTCTCGTTGATCCAATCTCTCCTCATATGACAATCCTGCCATCCCAGAAATCAATCTGCTGAATCCTTTGTGACAAGTATATCCTTTTTTTTAAGCTAAGACCAAAACTGTACGCACTCAGTGTAGTCTCAGCAAGGTTCTATACATTTACAATAAGACAACCGTGCTGCTGTGCTCAAGTCCTCTTTCAATGAAGGCCAACATACCATTTGCCTTCTTAACTGCTTACTGCCTGCATGCTTGCTTTCAGTGACTGGTGTACAAGGACACCCAGGTCCCTTTGTACATCTCGGTCACAGAAGGGTGTTTTTCTCAATGGAAGGTTGTGACTAGTGGTGTTCCACAGGGATCTGTGCTGGGGCCTCTGTTGTTTGTAGTATACATAAACTATTTGGAGGAAAATGTAGCTGATCTGATTAGTAAGTTCGCAGATGACACCAAGGTTGGTGGAGTGGCAGATAGTGTTGAGGATTGTCAGAGGATGCAGCAGGACATAGATAGGTTGGAGACTTGGGCAGAGAAATGGCAAATGGAGTTTAATCCGGATAAATGTGAGGGAATGCATTTTGGTAGGTCTAACTTGGAGGGGAAATATACAGTAAATGGCAAAACTCTTAGGAATATAGAAAGTCAGAGATATCTAGGCATACAGGTCCATAGTTCTTTGAAAGTGGCAACACAAGTGAACAAGGTAGTCAAGAAAGCAAACAAAATGCTTGCCTTCATTGGACGGGGCATCGCGTATAAAAACTGGCAACTCATGCTACAGTTGTATAGAACTTGGTACGGCTGCACTTGGAATATTGCGCGCAATCCTGGTTGCCACACTAGAAGGATGTGGAGGCTTTGGAGAGGGTGCAAAGGAGTTTTACCAGGATGTTGCCTGGTTTGGAGGGTGTTAGCTATGTGGAGAGGCTGAATAGACTCGGACTGTTTACATTAGAACGATGGAGGTTGAGGGGTGACTTGATAGAGGTCTATAAGATTATGAGGGGCATGGATAGAGTGGATGGGCTGGCACTCTTTCCCAGGGTAGAGAGGTCAGTCACTAGGGAGCATAAATTTAAGATCAGTGGGACAAAGTCTAGAGGATATGCGAGGCAGGTATTTTACATAGAGGGTGGTGAGTGCCTGGAACGCGTTGCCAGGGGAGGTTATGGAAGCAGATGCATTAATGGTGTTCAAAAGGCATCTCGACAAATACATTGATAGGATGGGTATAGAGGGATACAGCAGGAGGAAAGTGGAGGGTTTTGGCCAAGGAGGTATGTTCAGTACAGGCTTGGAGGGCCGAAAGGCCTGTTCCTGTGCCGTATTGTTCTTTGTTAATATTTCGAGGGGCTGGTTTAGCACATTGGGCTAAATCGCTGGCTTTTAAAGCAGACCAAGGCAGGCCAGCAGCACGGTTCAATTCCCGTACCAGCCTCCCCGAACAGGCGCTGGAATGTGGCGACTAGGGGCTTTTCACAGTAACTTCATTGAAGCCTACCCGTGACAATAAGCGATTTTCATTTCATTTCCCAATGTATCACAATTTAAATAATATTCTGCCATTCTGTTTCTCTGCCCGAAGTCGATAACTTCACATTTATCCATGATAGACTGTATGTGCCATGTATTTTCTCACTCACTCAACTTGTCTAAATCACCTTGAAGCCTCTTAACATCCTCTTCACCACTCACATTCCCACCAAGTTTTGTGTTGTCAGCAAATTTGGAAATATTATACTTGGTTCCCTCGTTCAAACCGTTGATGTATATTGTGAATAGCTGGGGCCCAAGCACTGATCCCAGTAGTCACTCATGAGCAAGGCCATGAAACAAATAGTTACATGGAATGAAAATCGTCCCACTAATAAGAAGAGCAGGTTAGTCGTGTATTCTATACTTATGTGGATATGGTGCTATTTTGACAGTAATTGGGAATTCCGAATAGTGCGTTGGCTGCCTGGTTCTAGGGTAAGGGACATGATGGAATGAATGGAGAAGTATTTGAAAGAAAAAGTAATTAATCAAAAGGGATGATTGATACTGGAACCTTTGGGCAGAATTTAATGCCCTCCACGTGGCGAGTTTAGTGGTGGGGGGCATTTAATGGGGCAAAAGGGTGGCAGGTGGGGTCTCCCATCACCTTGCTGTCTCTGTCCCATTAAGCTGGGACAGGAAGGCTTGTGGATGGCCTTCCTGTCCTGCTGGCAATTATTACGAACCCAGCTGATGTTACTATTGGGCAGTCAGGTCCCAGGGTGGAACCTGGCTCAGCAGATTCTCACTTTTTATTTTTTGTTTAGAGCCATGGTTGAAGAGTCACAGACCTACCGAAGAAATAAAATGAAAGAATAAATTCTTTATTAAACAAAAGTTTAATTATAATACACTACTCCTTCACCCCAGCTATACCTTCACAGATATATTCAGATTTATAAGGATATTACTAGTTACAAAATTTATCTTGTATTATGTTCTCAAAAAGTACACAGTCCATGCAAAATCAATGGGTGAAATATGGTCAAGACACCTCACTTTGAAACTATCTGACAGATGCCACCCAAAACAATTTCTGTGGGTTTCCATCAAATCCCCCCAGATGCTGGTCACATTGTGAGTCAACTGGCATCATTGGAACTCTGGCTTTTTCATAAGAGTGTTTCCAAACTACCCTCTCGAGGAACACACTTTGAAACTCTCTCACACAAGGCTTTCTCTCAAATGCCCACACGAAGGATCCACATCCAGGATTTCAACCTCCTTTTGGTGTTCCTTAGTGCTGACACCCCATATATTATAATAATAATCGCTTATTGTCACAAGTAGGTTTCAATGAAGTTACTGTGAAAAGCCCCTAGTTGCCACATTCTGGCGTCTGTTCGGGGAGGCCGGTACGGGAATTGAACCCGCGCTGCTGCCTTGTTCTGCATTACAAGCCAGCTGTTAAGCCCACTGCCCTAACCCTAATCCAAGTTTTCTGGTCAATCTGTCAGGTACTCAGCGACACCAACATAACCCTACTGCTTCACAGGTCATATTATGGTGTCATCAACTTTAGGATTACTTCCGATGTCTGGCTTCTCCAGGTCTGCACCTTTCAGCTCTGTTTTTAACTGGTAGCTTCTCTCTGCCTCATTCTTTAACTTCAGTGAACAGTATCTTATTCAGATCCCACCTTGACCCTTTGACTTTAGTCTTCCTGGGATTCCTCTTTTCGTTCCCTAGTTTCTAACTGTTCTTTAACTTCTGGGACTTGCTTTCTCCCCCTTATTCTAATGTCCTGCCTGTGCTTGCAGCTTCTGTGAAAAGCATAAAATAAACTAAAACCTAGAAACATGGAGGCACCTTTGTTAAGATGGAATCGTCTTCCAAATCACAAAGTCAATTTTGGGATGGAAATATAGCCCCCCTCACTGATAGAGGGATGGGATGATCATGTCCTGCATTTATGTAGAAGGGAAACACTTCCAAGGCCTTCTCGAGATATTTTCTGATCTCGCCGCCAAACCCGCTCAATGCGAACGGGAAAATCCCAGCCGTAAACTTATACCTTATTCCTAATACCCACAAACAAACATCAATTACTTAAACTATCTCTATTTCTAAACACAATTAATTCCCACTTAAGAGCTTCATTCCACTGTCACTGGTATTCTCCCAGTGGTAGGCAGGGAACTCGCTATGTGGGTAGTCTGAAAAGCAAATCCTGCCGGGGTTGCTTTGTGGGCTTGCAGTGGGAGAGGTTTGTCCTCGCTAAACAAACAGGCTGATCGAGAGACCCGGTACCAGGAATGGGGAACTTACTGAGAGCCATTCCCCTGCCCTTAGCTCTGGCCCTCCTCCCAGAGGGAACCCCCCAGCCTTCCCCACTTCTTCCAGGTATCCAGTGACAGTTCTTGGTGAAGGCTTCAGCATGTTACCTGCAGCAGTCATTACTCTTGAGTTGTGGGGGAGATATGGGAGGGGTGGAACTTTTGGTCTACTATGAGTGGGAGACACACGCTGTCTAGGTAAGTGCCTGCTTACCTTAGAATTGCATTGGGTCTCCTATGGAAAAGCGACACAGAGTTTCCATTGGCTCTCCAACTGGTGAGCTGGATGCCTGTTGCTGCTACATAAATTCTGACGATGTAGACTAAGGGACACCAAATTAATTTGGGAATTGTGTGTGTTTTATCATAATGGAAAATTGACTGAAAAACTAATGAGTTGGGGCTAATTGTAACTTTCTTTGACTGATTTGTTTCAAAGACAGCTAGAAAGACAGAAGTTGTATAATTGGACGTTTGAAAATGACAGCAGATATCATAATGTGTAAATAAGCTTCCACAGCAGAAGTCCAAACTTGTGTGATGCTGGCGCTAAAAGTTAACTTGCCATAAATCCAGACTGTACTGAAAGGAAGTATAGTCCTGTTTCTCTCCTGCTAGATGCTGGCAGACCTGCGGAGTTTTGCCAGCATCCTCTGTTCCTGTACTTCAAGGATAGGGCATTTGCTGGAACTAATTGCAGAAGAGGGCAAAAGCAGGAAGAACACTGAATTATGGTATTCTATAGTCCTATGAAGTTGCTTTATTAGAGGCAGTGGATGGGAACAGATCTCTTATTTACAGGAGGCATTTCAGGCACATTACTTGAAGGTAGTTAGACCAGATAGCCATTGTGGTCAGAACCAGAAATCTGACCCCAAGACACCTGGATGCAATGCCACAAGAAATGGTGTCCAGTATATAGAAATTGCCCCCGACAAGAATGGTCAAAGTCATGAATTCATCTTCAAAATATCAAATCACACAAACTGAACCACTAACCACACTGCTCGATGCATCACATCCCATCACTCATAGTCTCCATCAGTCATACATGACTTTCATAGCTTCGCTCTCACACACTTAGCATTTAGCACATTCATTGACTCACTTTCCTCTCTCTCACGGGGCTAGATACTGCATAACTGGAGACAGCAGTACCTACGCACCAGGGAAACTATACGGCTACATTTCCTAACTGAGGAGACAGACAAGGGTCACCATCATCACAGCACTTATACCCACTGAAGGGGCTGAAACAATGAAAGAATACTATCCTGATTCCTTATCTCACATCCTACTGCAAACTGGAAGATATTGCAAATACCACCTGCTCCAGTTTGGACGGAGCAGGTGAATGGCATTTTACAATGAAGGCACTTTCACTGGCTGTGCGGTCCTCCTCATCCATTTTGGCTGCAACAGGTGGCAGATTCCAGTGATGACCTTAATGTAGTGGAAATGTCTGACACTTTGTTCCTCGCTGAGATTGAAGGCCTCTGAAGACTCTGGATCAATAATAGCCTACTGCTACAAATTCTTCCTCCATCCCCATGGTCCTCTTCAAGTAGCTTTGCCAGCTCTATATCACCTGTGTTCTCTGGTGGAGGCATACCATGTTCAGATGTGTGAGGTAAAAAGACATTGACTGGAATGTTGTTGAACTCCAAAATGACTGCTGGTGTCAAATCATAATTAACATCCTGCTCTGCATATGTGAAGTGTTTGGCCGCTGCATGCTTGCTAATGCCCTAACTAAAATGGCAACTGGCACGGCGAGCATTAGAAGTGTTCTATATACTGGACACCATTTTGTAGGCAAAGGACCACCTATAGAGTTAAAAGACTAGGTGTTGTGGATTTGAATTTTGCGATGAAAGATTCCGTAAGATCTGTCAAAAATTGGCTTGCTGACGTGCCAATTAAAGTTACCACCTTGATTGAGAATTGCCCTTATAAGTGAAAATACAAAATTTTGGTGTTTCTTTTGTCTGGTATTCAACTTAATTGTTCAAGTCAACATTCCAGGTGGCTTTGTCTCTAAGGAAGTTAACCCTTTGTAAATTAAACCTGACTGTGACCTCTTTATTACTGTCACAAGTAGGTTTACATTAACACTGCAATGAAGTTACTGGGAAAATCCCCTACTCGCCACATTCTGGCATCTGTTCGGGTACACAGGGAGAATTCAAAATGTCCAAATCACCTAACACGTCTTTTGGGACTTGTGGGAGGAAACCAGAGCACCCGGAGGAAACCCAAGCAGACACAGGGAGAACGTGCAGACTCTGCAAAGACAGTGACCCAAGCCGGGAATCGAACCTGGTTCCCTGGTGCTGTGAAGCAACAGTGCTAACCACTCTGCTATTGTGCCGCCCATAATGAATCTTAAACTAAAATCTGATCAATGCCATGGATAAAACTCCCAATAAATTAAACTTGGCTTTATCCAGATAGGCTTTGACTATAAGGAAGTTAACCCTTTGTAAATTAAACCTGACTTTGACAGTAACGAATCTTAAACTAAAATCTGATCAAGGCCATGGATAAACAACAAAGATCGGCTTTACCCAGATTGTAACTGGAACTAAACATTCAGCAAAGGAGGACTAAGGGATTGATTAAAAAGGGGAAAATAGAGTACGAGAGTTAACTTCTTGGGAACATTAAAACTGACGGTAAAAGCTTTTATAGGTACGTGAAGACAAATGTCAGAAACAGTCACAAATGGGGATTTTATAATGGGGACAAAGAAATCTCTGAGAAACTAATATATTGGTTCTGTCTTCACAAATGAGGACATAAATAAAACACCAGAAATGTTGGGGAAAGCAGGATTTAGTGAGAAGGAGGAACTGAGGAGATCAATATTAGTAGAAAAATGGCGTTAGGACAATTGATGGGATTGAAGCCACGGTGCCTGATAATCTACATACCAGAGTACTTAAGGAAGTTGCTCTAGAAATTGTGGATGCATTGGTGATCATCTTTCAAGACTCTGGAACAGTTCCTACAGATTGGAGGTTAGCTAATGTAACCATATTATTTAAAAAGGGAGGTAGAGAGAAGACAGGGAATTACAGGCCAGGAAGCCTGACATTGGTACTGGGGAAAATTCTAGAATCCATTATCACAGATTTTATAGCAGACCACTTAGAAAACAGGCAGGATCAGACAGAGTCGGCATGGATTTATGAAGCAGGAATCATGCTTGACAAATCTACTAGAAGTCTTTGAGGATGTAACTAGTAGAGTCAATGAGGTGGAGCCAGTGGATGTGGTTCATTTGGACTTTCAGAAGGCTTTTGACAAAGTCCCACATAAGACATTAGCGAGTAAAAGGGATTAGGGGTATTGTATTAAAATGGATAGAAATTTGTTGGAAGTCAGGAAACAGGAGCATTTAATGGGTATTTTTCCAAATGGCAGACAGTGACTTGTGGGGTATTGTAGGGATCGGTGCAGAGACCCCAGCTATTCACAATATATATTAATGATTTAGATGAGGGAACAAAAAGTAATATCTCCAAATTTGCACATGACAAAATTGGGTGGGAGAATGAGCTGGAGGAGGATGCAGAGATCCTTCAATGTGATTTGGACAAGTTGTGCAGGTAGGGAAATGAATGGCAGTTGCAGTATAATTTGGATAAATGCAAGGTTATCCACTTTGGTAGCAAAAACGGGAAGGCAGACTATTATCTGAATGGCCATAAATTAATAGAGAGGAATATGCAATGAGACCTGGGTGTCCTCGTGCACCAGTCACCTGAAGGTAAGCATGCAGGTGCAGCAGGCGGTAAAGAAGGCAAATGGTACGCTGGCCTTCATTACGAAAGGATTTGAGTATTGTCATGGGAGTGCCCCTTTAAGAAAGGTTTTTGTCTTATCACATGGCTTCAGTGATGTCATTTTGTGGGTGGAGCTGAGCTTGAGAGATTTTGCTTTCGCTTTCAGATTTGATCGCTGCGGACTCAGAAAGGAGAAAGAACTGTTTTGGCCCGTCTCTCTCTAGTTTCATTTTAAATATCTGTTCCAGTAAAAACCCATTGATTATAGCTACCTGCTGTTTTGGTAACTTAAAAGATCTGGGGCGAAATTCTCCGAACCCCCACCGGGTCGGAGAATCGCCGGGGGCTGGCTTGAATCCCGTCCCCGCCGGTTGCCGAAGTCTCCGGCACCGGATATTCGGCGGGGGCGGGAATCGCGCTGCGCCGGTTGGTGGGCACCCCCGCTTGATTCTCCGGCCCGGATGGGCCAAAGTCCCGCCGCTAAAATGCCTGTCCCGCCGGCGTAAATTAAACCACTTACCTTACCGGCGGGACAAGGCGGCGCGGGCGGGCTCCGGGGTCCTGGGGGGGGGGTGCGGGGCGATCTGGCCCCGGGGGGTGCCCCCACGGTGGCCTGGCCCGCGATCGGGGCCCACCGATCCGCAGGCGGGCCTGTGCCGTGGGGGCACTCTTTCCCTTCCGCCTCCGCCACGGTCTCCACCATGGCGGAGGCGGAAGGGACTCCCTCCACTGCGCATGCGCGGGAATGCTGTCAGCGGCCGCTGACGCTCCCGCGCATGCGCCGCCCGGAGATGTCATTTCCGTGCCAGTTGGCGGAGCACCAAAGGCCTTTCCCGCCAGCTGGCGGGGCGGAAATTCATCCAGCGCTGTCCTAGCCCCTCAATGTTGGGGCTCGGCCCCCAAAGATGCGGAGCATTCCGTACCTTTGGGGCGGCGCGATGCCCGTCTGATTTGCGCCGTTTTGGGCGCCAGTCGGCGGACATCGCGCCGTTTCCGGAGAATTTCGCCCATAGTTTTCTTTCCAGAAGGGGTCAGAAGCCAGTCTCATTCAAGTGAGAATGCAGAGTGCTGGGCCACGCCCTTGAAAAGCCGTTTTTGGTTTATGGTATTTTGTTATGGAATTGGAATAGTTAAGGAGGAATTCATTAAGTGTTATACATAGATTACAGTAGCTGTGGGGTATCTTTATGTTTGTAATTGATAAAAATTCTTGCTGTTTGTTTATATAAATATTAACTAAGTTCTTAGAATAAAGCATATTTTGATTAAAATGTCTAGAAAGACTGTTGAATCACAACTTAAGTGAAGGCTCGTGTGATCATCCTAGCCTAGCCAAATTCAAAACAAAGTTATGGGTCAGGTGAACTCCATAATACACTTTGGAGTTTTTAAACCCTGGCCCATAACAGTATTAGAGCAAGGCTGTCTGCTGCAATTATACAGGGTCTTTCTGAGGCAAGCTTTGATCACCTTATCTGAGGAAAGATGTTCTTGCTCTAGAGGGAGTGCAACAAAGATTTACCAGACTGATTCCTGGGATGGCAGTACTGAGGTATGAGGAGAGATTGAGTTGGTTAGAATTGTATTCACTGGAGTTCAGAAAAATGAATGAATGAAAATGAAAATCGCTTATTATCACAAGTAGGCTTCAAATGAAGTTACTGTGAAAAACCCCTAGTCGCCACATTCCGGCGCCTGTTCGGGGAGGCTGGTACGGGAATTGAACCGTGCTGCTGGCCTGCCTTGGTCTGCTTTCAAAGCCTGCGATTTAACCCTGTGCTAAACCAGCCCCTGATGGTTTATGAGGCGGGGATCTTATAGAAACCTATAAAATTCTAACAGGACTGAACAGGGTAGATGCAGGAAGGATGTTCCCGATGGTGGGTGTGTCCAGAACCAGGGGGTACAATGTGAGGATATGTGGTAAACCGTTGAGGACAGAGATGAGGAGAAATTTCTTCACCCAGAGAATGGTGAGCCTGTGGAATTTGTTACCACAGGAAGTAGTTGAGGCCAAAACATTGTATGTTTTCTAGAAGCAGTTGGATATAACACTTAGGGTGAAGGGGATCAAAGAATATGGGGGGAAAGTGGGATTACGCTATTGAATTGGATGATCAGCCATGATCATAATGAATGGCGGAGGAAGTGCGGAGGGACGAATAGCCATCTCTTTCTCCTGCTTGCTATGTTTCCATTCTGATTTATAATATTTCTATACAGCTAGAGGGAATCATTGAATCTTGCAATATATTCCATGATATACAGTAACTTCCTCCAGTTAAACTCCGGAAATTTTGACACCATAATCTGGATACCACTACAAGCTTTGTATCTTTGCTACCAACTCTACACCCTCTTTGGCTATTGTCTCAGGTGGAACTTTTTGCAAACTTGACATTCTGGTTGACTCGCAAGTTGAGGTTCGATCGCTTTTATTGCCCTTATCTAATAATTGTCCCCCTTTACCTCAGCTGTGTTTAGGCGGTTTGTCACTTCCCAATGGATTAACCATATTCCCCTGATAACTGGCTTCAGAAATCCTTCAACCTGGATAATCTTAGGAATTTTCAGCTGACCCCGACTGAGTGCCGTTGGAATAATGTCCAGAAGGACCTCACAGCCTAGCTTTATCCAGCAAAAAAATCATCAGGTGGTGATCAAGAGCAGGAACCTTGGGTTATTTTCTCCTTTAGGTTGAAAGCGACGACCACCATCGTGACTAAGATGAGCTAACTCAGTGCAAGGTGAAGGTCAAACTTGGGAGCTTCCTGATCTGGATGACTGCATCACATTTATTCTGAAATATCTGTCCACCTTGATTATAGAATGGAAGAACAGATTGACAGGAAAGGAGATTATTTTGCGTACATAACTTGTATTTTCATTTTAATTTAATTTTCTGACTTGCTTTCTCCTTTTACTCCCCTTTTTGTATGTTTGTTTTAATGTTACTGTTGTGTTATATTTACATATTTTAGTAACTGTCTATTATACCGAGTTGATTATTTAGAAGCAGGACTAAAGTCAGCTTTAATATATTAGGCTGATGGAGCCACGAAAAGAACCACACCATAAAGTTCTGCACCACCGTATGAGGAGCTATTCCTTTGACAGCTTTTTCCAGCATAGATGGACACATGAGAAGGAGTGTAGTGGATTAAATCGGAAGTGGCGTAACAGTGTCGACAGCCTGATGTGTGACAAAGAGCAGCACTCCATATTAAGTGATGCTGTGGTAAAGAAGTCTTTATCATTTCCATCAGCAGGTACACGTGGTAAGTTTCTACTAGCACGGTAGCATGGTGGTTAGCACAAATGCTTCACAGCGCCAGGGTCCCAGGTTCGATTCCGGCTTGGGTCACTGTCTGTGCGGAGTCTGCACATCCTCCCTGTGTGTGCGTGGGTTTCCTCCGGGTGCTCCGGTTTCCTCCCACAGTCCAAAGATGTGCGGGTTAGGTGGATTGGCCATGCTAAATTGCCCATAGTGTCCAAAATTGCCCTTAGTGTCCAAAATTGCCCTTAGTGTTGGGAGGGGTTACTGGGTTATGGGGATAGGGTGGAGGTGTTGACCTTGGGTAGGGTGCTCTTTCCAAGAGCCGGTGCAGACTCGATGGGCCGAATGGCCTCCTTCTGCACTGTAAATTCTATGATACAAAGAACAAAGAAATGTACAGCACAGGAACAGGCCCTTCGGCCCTCCAAGCCCGTGCCGACCATACTGCCCGACTAAACTACAATCTTCTACACTTCCTGGGTCCGTATCCTTCTATTCCCATCCTATTCATATAATAGTCAAGATGCCCCTTAAATGTCCCTATCGTCCCTGCCTCCACTACCTCCTCCGGTAGTGAGTTCCAGGCACCCACTACCCTCTGCGTAAAAAACTTGCCTCGTACATCTACTCTAAACTTTGCCCCTCTCACCTTAAACCTATGCCCCCTAGTAATTGACCCCTCTACCCTGGGGAAAAGCCTCTGACTATCCACTCTGTCTATGCCCCTCATAATTTTGTATACCTCTATCAGGTCGCCCCTCAACCTCCTTCGTTCCAGTGAGAACAAACCGAGTTTATTCAATCGCTCCTCATAGCTTATGCCCTCCATACCAGGCAACATTCTGGTAAATCTCTTCTGCACCCTCTCTAAAGCCTCCACATCCTTCTGGTAGTGTGGCGACCAGAATTGAACACTATACTCCAAGTGTGGCCTAACTAAGGTTCTATACAGCTGCAACATGACTTGCCAATTCTTATACTCAATGCCCCGGCCAATGAAGGCAAGCATGCCGTATGCCTTCTTGACTACCTTCTCCACCTGTGTAGCCCCTTTCAGTGATCTGTGGACCTGTACTCCTAGATCTCTTTGACTTTCAATACTCTTGAGGGTTCTACCATTCACTGTATATTCCCTACCTGCATTAGCCCTTCCAAAATGCATTACCTCACATTTGTCCAGGTTAAACTCCATCTGCCATCTCTCCGCCCAAGTCTCCAGACAATCTAAATCCTGCTGTATCCTCAGACAGTCCTCATCGCTATCCGCAATTCCACCAACCTTTGTGTCGTCTGCAAACTTACTAATCAGACCAGTTACATTTTCCTCCAAATCATTTATATATACTACAAAGAGCAAAGGTCCCAGCACTGATCCCTGTGGAACACCACTGGTCACAGCCCTCCAATTAGAAAAGCATCCCTCCATTGCTACCCTCTGCCTTCTATGGCCTAGCCAGTTCTGTATCCACCTTGCCAGTTCACCCCTGATCCCGTGTGACTTCACCTTTTGTACTAGTCTACCATGAGGGACCTTGTCAAAGGCCTTACTGAAGTCCATATAGACAACATCTACTGCCCTACCTGCATCAATCATCTTAGTGACCTCCTCGAAAAACTCGATCAAGTTAGTGAGACACGACCTCCCCTTCACAAAACCGTGCTGCCTCTCACTAATACGTCCATTTGCTTCCAAATGGGAGTAGATCCTGTCTCGAAGAATTCTCTCCAGTAATTTCCCTACCACTGAAGTAAGGCTCACCGGCCTGTAGTTCCCGGGATTATCCCTGCCACCCTTCTTAAACAGAGGAACAACATTGGCTATTCTCCAGTCCTCCGGGACATCCCCTGAAGACAGCGAGGATCCAAAGATTTCTGTCAAGGCCTCAGCAATTTCCTCTCCAGCCTCCTTCAGTATTCTGGGGTAGATCCCATCCGGCCCTGGGGACTTATCTACCTTAATATTTTTTAAGACACCCAACACCTCGTCTTTTTGGATCACAATGTGACCCAGGCTATCTACACCCCCTTCTCCAGACTCAACATCTACCAATTCCTTCTCTTTGGTGAATACTGATGCAAAGTATTCATTTAGTACCTCGCCCATTTCCTCTGGCTCCACACATAGATTCCCTTGCCTATCCTTCAGTGGGCCAACCCTTTCCCTGGCTACCCTCTTGCTTTTTATGTAAGTGTAAAAAGCCTTGGGATTTTCCTTAACCCTATTTGCCAATGACTTTTCATGACCCCTTCTAGCCCTCCTGACTCCCTGCTTAAGTTCCTTCCTACTTTCCTTATATGCCACACAGGCTTCGTCTGTTCCCAGCCTTTTAGCCCTGACAAATGCCTCCTTTTTCTTTTTGACGAGGCCTACAATATCATTCGTCATCCAAGGTTCCCGAAAATTGCCGTATTTGTCTTTCTTCCTCACAGGAACATGCCTGTCCTGTATTCCTATCAACTGACACTTGAAAGCCTCCCACATGTCAGATGTTGATTTGCCCTCAAACATCCGCCCCCAATCTATGCTCTTCAGTTCCCGCCTAATATTGTTATAATTAGCCTTCCCCCAATTTAGCACATTCATCCTCGGACCACTCTTATCCTTGTCCACCAGTACTTTAAAACTTACTGAATTGTGGTCACTGTTACCGAAATGCTCCCCTACTGAAACATCTACCACCTGGCCGGGCTCATTCCCCAATACCAGGTCCAGTACCGCCTCTTCCCTAGTTGGACTGTTTACATATTGTTTTAAGAAGCCCTCCTGGATGCTCCTTACAAACTCTGCCCCGTCTAAGCCCCTGGCACTAAGTGAGTCCCAGTCAATATTGGGGAAGTTGAAGTCTCCCATCACCACAACCCTGTTGTTTTTACTCTTTTCCAAAATCTGTCTACCTATCTGCTCCTCTATCTCCCGCTGGCTGTTGGGAGGCCTGTAGTATACCCCCAACATTGTGACTGCACCCTTCTTATTCCTGATCTCTACCCATATAGCCTCACTGCCCTCTGAGGTGTCCTCTCGCTGTATAGCTGTGATACTCTCCTGAACAAGTAGCGCAACTCCGCCTCCCCTTTTACATCCCCCTCTATCCCGCCTGAAACATCTAAATCCTGGAACGTTTAGCTGCCAATCCTGCCCTTCCCTCAACCAGGTCTCTGTAATGGCAACAACATCATAGTTCCAAGTACTAATCCAAGCTCTAAGTTCATCTGCCTTACCCGTAATGCTCCTTGCATTAAAACATATGCACTTCAGGCCACCAGACCCGCTGTGTTCAGCAACTTCTCCCCGTCTGCTCTGCCTCAGAGCCACACTGTCCATATTCCCTAGTTCTCCCTCAACGCTCTCACCTTCTGACCTATTGCTCCCGTGCCCACCCCCCTGCCATACTAGTTTAAACCCTCCCGTGTGACACTAGCAAATCTCGCGGCCAGGATATTTATGCCTCTCCGGTTTAGATGCAACCCGTCCATCTTATACAGGTCACACCTGCCCCGGAAGAGCTCCCAGTGGTCCAGATAACCGAAACCCTCCCTCCTACACCAGCTGTTTAGCCACGTGTTTGTCTGCTCTATCTTCCTATTTCTAGCCTCACTGGCACGTGGCACAGGGAGTAATCCCGAGATTACAACCCTCGAGGTCCTGTCTTTTAACTTTCTGCCTAGCTCCCTGAACTCCTGCTGCAGGACCTCATGCCTCTTCCTGCCTATGTCGTTAGTACCAATATGTACAACGACCTCTACCTGTTTGCCCTCCCCCTTCAGGATTCCCTCTACCCGTTCGGAGACATCCTGGACCCTGGCACCAGGGAGGCAACATACCATCCTGGAGTCTCTTTCACGTCCACAGAAGCGCCTATCTGTTCCCCTGACTATAGAGTCCCCTATAACTATTACTCTTCTGCGCTTTGACCCTCCCTTCTGAACATCAGAGCCAGCCGTGGTGCCACTGCTCTGGCTGCTGCTGTTTTCCCCTGATAGGTTATCCCCCCCGACAGTATCCAAAGGGGTATACCTGTTCGAGAGGGGGACAACCACAGGGGATTCCTGCACTGACTGCCTGCCCTTTCTGGTGGTCACCCATTTCTCTGCCTGCACCTTGGGTGTGACCACACTTACATAACTGCGATCTATGACGCTTTCCGCCACCTGCATGCTCCTAAGTGCATCCAATTGCTGCTCCAACCGAACCATGCGGTCTGTGAGGAGCTGCAGTTGGGTGCACTTTCTGCAGATGAAGCCATCCAGGACGCTGGAAGCCTCCCGGACCTGCCACATCTCACAGTCAGAGCACAGCACCCCTCTAACTGACATTGCGTCAATTAATTAAAATTAAAATTAGTCTTTTTTTTTGATAAATACTTTTTTTTTTTTTAAATTACAAAGTTACTGTCAACTATCTGTTTCAATGATAACTTCTATGAAGTGATTGCAGAGTGATTCACCCTATGCATCAGCTCCCACTCTTTGTTCTTTCCGTCTTTCTCCAATATTACTTCATTTAGACTCGATGCAGAATTCAAGAGCTGTATCTAATTTTTTATAGAGATCTTTCCACGTTTGATCTGAACATTGTCTTCCTCAGAGCAGTTGTGCTGAAAGATCGGATCTGAAGCACCATTCTCTTTTCGGAGCTGATAGACTTGTGCATTTTCTGTTTCACATAGTGGGGCATTAATGCCACCAACTCAATGAGTGAGCCTTATGTGCGAACAGAAACCTCTGAATAAATTTACTGGACTTAATAAGTAGGGCTGGGGAAAAAAAAGTTGAAAAGAAATAAAGGGTTTTAGTGGGACAACTTAAGAACCTGCTGACTTTATGCAATTACAAAATCTGTTCAGACATTTAGGGATTTAGTTTTTTTCTGATAATGCTGTAAATATATGGACAAAGGAAAACGGTTTAAAAAGACCAATCCTACCATGTCCCCCTTAATCTGAACGTTGCACTGCCATCATAGCCAGGGAACACCAGCCCACAACATTGACATTGCTGCCCTGAGCGAGACACAACAGGCAGGAGAAAGGCCAGCTTAAGGAACAAGGTGGCGGATTACACCTTCTGGAAAGGCAAACCAGAAGAAAAACATTGTCTCTACGGGGTCGGCTTCTTTGAAAAAAAATAATTGGTCGGAAATCTCAACGAACCCCTCATGGCCCTACGGCTCACCCTTCACCAGAAGCAGCACAGAACAGCTGTCAGTGTCTATGCCCCAACTCTAGATGCAACAGACAAGACAAAAGATGCATTCTATTCCAGCCTCGAACAATCACTGTCCTGCATCCCAAAGGGAGACAAGCTGATTCTCCTCCGTGACTTCAATGCTAGAGTTGGGACGGACACAAACCTTGTGCTAGACACGGAAGAACCGTACTAGACACGGAAGAAGTGGGAAAAACAAACACCAATGGAGTCCTCCTCCTGACAGAATTTTTAGAATATGACCTGGTCATCATAAACACTCTGCTAAAGGGGCAGCACGGTAGCCTTGTGGATAGCACAATTGCTTCACAGCTCCAGGGTCCCAGGTTCGATTCTGGCTTGGGTCACTGTCTGTGCGGAGTCTGCACATCCTCCCCGTGTGTGCGTGGGTTTCCTCCGGGTGCTCCGGTTTCCTCCCACAGTCCAAAGTTGTGCGGGTTAGGTGGATTGGCCATGATAAATTGCCCTTAGTGTTGGGAGGGGTTACTGGGTTATGGGGATAGGGTGGAGGTGTTGACCTTGGGTAGGGTGCTCTTTCCAAGAGCCGGTGCAGAATCGATGGGCCGAATGGCCTCCTTCTGCACTGTAAATTCTATGAAAACTGTAAATTCTATGAAATAAGCAGAAGAACTCATGGCAACACCCCCACTCCAAGCACTGGCACCCAAGAACACTATATCATCGTCCGAGCAAGGGACTGCAAAGATATTCTCGTCACCCGCACCACGACTGGAGCTGCCGACTGCTGGACTAATCACTGACTAATCCACTCTACCATCTCCATCACCCTGGCCACAGACCGGCACAGGCAGAAGAAACTCTGCCACAGGAGATTAAGTGTCGCTGAACTCAAAAGACCCCGAGGCAAAAGACAATAATAAAATAATAATCGCTTATTGTCACAAGTAGGCTTCAATGAAGTTACTGTGAAAATCCTCTATAGCTACTCAGTTGGCACCTTACAGTTGACCTGGTGACAACCAACGAGCCAGAGCTGCAGAATGGTCCGCCTTAAAAGCTACCATAGTCAGAACTTGCCAAGTGACGCAAGGGCTCTCGACCAGCAAACACTAAAAGCCACAAACGCAAGACGTTCCTGAACTGGCAAAACCGATTGAGAGGAAACAAACCTACAGGCAACTGAAGGCCGAGGTACAACAAAGAACTTGCAACCCAAAGAGGTCTTGACCGAGTACTTTTCTTCAGTATTTACGAATGAGAGGGGCCATATTGTTGGAGAGGACAGTGTGAAACAGACTGGTAAGCTCGAGGAAATACTTGTTAGGAAGGAAGATGTGTTGGGCATTTTGAAAAACTTGAGGATAAACAAGTCCCCTGGGCCTGACGGGCTATATCCAAGGATTCTATGGGAAGCAAGAGATGAAATTGCAGAGCCATTGGCAATGACCTTTTCGTCCTCACTCTCAACAGGGGTGATACCAGGGGATTGGAGAGTGGCGAATGTCGTGCCCCTGTTCAAAAAAGGGACTAGGGATAACCCTGGGAATTACAGGCCCGTTAGCCTTACTTCGGTGGTAGGCAAAGTAATGGAAAGGGTACTGAGGGATAGGATTTCTGAGCATCTGGAAAGATACTGCTTGATTAGGGATAGTCAGCGCGGATTTGTGAGGGGTAGATCTTGCCTCACAAGTCTTATTGAATTCTTCCAAGCACGTGGATGAAGATAAAGCAGTGGGATGTAGTGTACATGAATTTTAGTAAGGCATTTGACAAGGTTCCCCATGGTCGGCTTATGCAGAAAGTAAGGAGGCATGGGATAGTGGGAAATTTGGCCAGTTGGATAACGAACTGGCTAACCGATAGAATTCAGAGAGTGGTGGTGGATGGCAAATATTCAGCCTGGAGCCCAGTTACCAGTGGCGTACCGCAGGGATCAGTTCTGGGTCCTCTGCTGTTTGTGATTTTCATTAATGACTTGGATGAGGGAGTTGAAGGGTGTGTCAGTAAATTTGCAGACGATATGAAGATTGGTGGAGTTGTGGATAGTGAGGAGGGCTGTTGTCGGCTGCAAAGAGACATAGATAGGATGCAGAGCTGGGCTGAGAAGTGGCAGGTGGGGTTTAACCCTGAGAAGTGTGAGGTTGTCCATTTTGGAAGGACAAATATGAATGCGGAATACAGGGTTAACGGTAGGGTTCTTGGCAATGTGGAGGAGCAGAGATCTTGGGGTCTATGTTCATAGATCTTTGAAAGTTGCCACTCAAGTGGATAGAGCTGAGAAGAAGGCCTATGGTGTGCTAGCGTTCATTAACAGAGGGATTGAATTTGAGAGCCGTGAGGTGATGATGCAGCTGTACAAAACCTTGGTAAGGCCACATTTGGAGTACTGTGTGCAGTTCTGGTCCCCTCATTTTAGGAAGGATGTGGAAGCTTTGGAAAGGTGCAAAGGAGATTTACCAGGATGTTGCCTGGAATGGAGAGTAGGTCTTACGAGGAAAGGTTGAGGGTGCTAGGTCTTTTCTCATTAGAACGGAGAAGGATGAGGGGCGACTTGATAGAGGTTTATAAGATGATCAGGGGAATAGATAGAGTAGCCAGTCAGAGACTTTTTCCCCGGGTGGAACAAACCATTACAAGGGGACATAAATTTAAGGTGAATGGTGGAAGATATAGGAGGGATATCAGAGGTAGGTTCTTTACCCAGAGAGTAGTGGGGGCATGGAATGCACTGCCTGTGGAAGTAGTTGAGTTGGAAACATTAGGGACCTTCAAGCGGCTATTGGGATAGGTGCATGGATTACGGTAGAATGATGGGGTGTAGATGAATTTGTTCTTGATCTAGGACAAAGGTTCGGCACAACATCGTGGGCCAAAGGGCCTGTTCTGTGCTGTAGTTTTATATGTTCTATGTTCTAAAGAATAGAAGGTGGGTGGAAAGCGCAGGAGACTCAGCATCTTGCTGAGAACCATGATGTAAACAACTTCTCCAGCGCAATTAAAACCATCTACGGCCCGAGTACCCAGGGAGCACAAAACAGAGGCGCTCATCATAGACAGCGAGGCAGCCAATGCCCGCTGGAGAGAGCACTTTGAGGACCTCCTCAACGAAGACACAGCCTTCAACGCAAGTGCCCTTGACACCATTCCGCAACACACTACCCACCTTCATTTCAGTGCAACCCAGGCTCGCTGTGAGATTGAAAAAGCCATCTGACAGCTGAAAAACAACAAGGCCTCTGGGGCAGATGGAATCCCCGCACAAACATTAAAAAGGGACGGAGAGGCACTCTTGAAAAGAATCCACAACCTCATAGCCCTTGTCTGGAAGAAAGTGAGCATGCAGGATGACCTCAGAGACGCCTTAATTGTGACCATCTTCAAGAAAGGAGGCAGGTCCCACCTTTCCCTGGTGGACCTCCTCTCCACCACGGGAAAGGTCATCACGAGAATACTCCTCAACAGCCTCCTCCCAATGGCTGAAAAGCTCCTCCCTGAGTCTCAGTGCGGCTTCCGCCCATCAATTGGCACCATGGACTTGATCCTCAGTGCATGACAAATCCTGAAAAAGTTTAGAGAGCAGCATCAACTTCTGTACATGGTCCTCTTTGATCACGCAAAGGCCTGCGGCTCTGTTAAACGTGAGGGATTGTGGAACACCCTCAAATTTGGCTGCCCGCAGAAATTCGTCATCATTTTCCGCCTGTTTCACGACATGCAAACCGTGATCCCCACCAACGGAACCACCAGAGGCACAAAACGTGTGCAAACTGGGGTCAAACGATTGTGTCATCGCAACAAAGCTCTTCTCCATCTTTCTCACAGCAACACTTTCCCTCACCACCCTGAAGCTCCCTACTGGAGTGGAGCTAATCTACCAGGCAAGCGGGAAACGTTTCACACTTCAATGCCTCCAGGCTAGAAGCAAGATCACCCCAACCTCTGTCATCGAGCTACAGTACGCAGATGATGCCTGTGTCTCGGCGCACTCAGAGGCCGAGCTACAAACCATCATCGATGCATTCACCGAGGCATATGAGAGAAAGGGATTGAGACTAAACATCTGGAAAACAAAGGTTCTCTACCACCCACTCCTGCCACAAAACTGCCCTCCAACCATCGAGATCCACGGTGAGCCGTTTGACAATGTGGATCATTTCCCATACCTCGGGAGCCTCCTTTCGGCGTGAGCAGACATTGCCGATTAAATCCAGCATTGACTCCAATGTGCCAGTGCAGTCTTTGGATGCTGAGGAACAGAGTTTGAAGTCCGACACCTCAAGTCCAGCACCAAGCTCATGGTCTACAGAACAGTCGTGGTCCCCGCCCTTCTGTACGCATGAGAAACATGGACAATGTACAGCAGCCATCTCAAATCCCAGGAGAGATTTCATGAACGTTGCCTCTGCAAAATCCTGCAAATCCACTGGTAGGATAGGAGTATCAATGTGAGGGTCCTCTCCCAGGCCAATATCGCCAGTATCGAGGCACTGGTCATGCTTGACCAGCTGCGATGGGTGGGGCACGTAGCCCGACATAAGTGATCACTAGGAGAACCGAAGAAATGCTGCAAGGAGTCTCTGAAAGCCTCCCTTAATGAATGCATCATGCCCTATGACACGTGGGAATCACTTGGCTTAGAACGCAAAAAACGGAGAAAAAGCATCCGCAAAGGTGCCAATCACCTCTAGCGTTGTAGGGTGGAGCACGCGGGGGCCAAGCGGAAAGAGAGCGCAGAATATGGAGTGTCCCGCCCACATCATCAAACACCCCCTGTCAAACCTGTGGCAGAGTCCGTGGATCCAGTCTCTGACCATTCAGCCACCGCAGAAACTACCTCTCCGGAGTGGAGACAAGTCACCCTCGAACCTGAGGGACTGCAATGCGCAAGAGAGTTTAATAGGATGTGATTAGTAAAACGGCTCTTTGAGAGGCTAAGAGTTTCCTGTGTGTTGAAAAAATATCTGGGTAGGTTACAAATGGTGGTTAAAACAAAACTTTTGGAACTGGTGGGCTAGATACAGTTGAATTTGTCTGCAGGGGTGAGGAAGGTAAGAGATAATTAAATCCCGCCCCTGCCGTGTCCCGAATTCTCCGCCACCAGAGATTCGGTGGGGGGCGGGAATCGAGCCGGTCGGCGGGCCCACCTCCTGCGATTCTCTGGCCCCCGATGGGCCGAAGTCCCGCCGCTGTCAACCCTCGCCCGCCGGCGTGGATTAAACCTCCTTTTGAACGGCGGGACAAGACGGCGCGGGCAGGCTCCGGGGTCCTGGGAGGGGGGCGCGGGGCTATCTGGCCCTGGGGGATGACCCCACGGTGGCCTGGCCCACGATCGGGGCCCACTGATCCGCGGGCGGGCCTGTGCCGTGGGGGGCACTCTTTTTCTTCTGCCTTCGCCATGGTCTTCAGTATGGCGGAGGCGGAAGAGATCCCCTGCGCATGCGCGGGGATGCCTTTAGCTGATGCTCCCGCGCATGTGTCGCCCGGCGAAGACCTTTCGGTGCCGGCTGGCATGGCACCAATGGCCTTTACCGCCAGCCGGCGGAGCGGAAACCACTCTGGCGCGGGCCTAGCCCCTCAAGGTGTGAGGGCTTGGCCCCTTTGGGGCGGCCCGACGCCGGAATGGTTCCCGCCACTCCATTACGCCGGAACCCCCCGCCCCTCCGGGTAGGGGAGAATCCCGCCCCAGATAACTCAACTGTTTTCATTGTTAGAAAGGTGGACACATACAGTTGCAGTGTTGGTGGCTTAAAAAAAGTACTGGGAAGACAGACCCTTTAAAACAGGATAAGCCAGCAAAATTTATTTAAGTGACAAAATAAACCATGGTTATAGCTGAAGAGTTGCAAAAGTGTGTATAGCCTGTACAGAAGCTGTGCGCTAAGCAGATTCAGATCTTTTAAAGATTTTATTTGTGACGGTACGGTTTACTCGTGTACAAGGTGGACTCCTCAATTAAAATTGTGAACCCTAAATTACCTGATCATGATCATGTTGCTCTTTGTGGGAGCTGTGGTCAAATTGGCTGCGATGGTGGCACGGTAGCACAGTGGTTAGCACTGTTGCTTCATAGCACCATGGACCCGGGTTCGATTCCCGGCTTGGGTCACTGTCTGTGCGGAGTCTGCATGTTCTCACCGTGTCTACGTGGGTTACCGCCAGGTGCCAGATTAGGCAGGATTTGGAGGCTGTTATTTGAGAGAGGCTGTTTGAGGGTAAATCCACATTTGGCTTGTGGGGGTCTTTTAAGTACCAGTTGATTGGAGTGTAGGACAGGCATGTGCCGGTAAAAAGGAAGGACAGGAAAGGCAGGATTCGGGAACCATGGATGACCAGGGAAATTGAGAACCTTGTCAAAAAGAAAAAATGCATATGTGAGATACAGGCAACTAAAAACAGATAACGACTTGAGGAATACAAGGAAAGTAGAAAAAAGCTCAAGTAGAGAGTTAGGAGGGCAAAAAGGGGTCACAAAATGTCCTGGGCAGACAGGATTAAGGAGAATCCCAAGGCATTTTATACGTATATTAGGAACAAGAGGGTAGCTGGAGAAAGAGTTGGTCCACTCAAGGACAACGGAGGGAAATTATGTGTAGAACCAGGAAGTAGGCGAGGTCCTTAATGAGTATTTTGCATCGATATTCACAAAGGAGAGGGACACATTGATTGGTGGTGTCTCAGAGGGATGTGTAAACACTTTAGAACAGATTGTTATTATGAGGGAGGAAGTGTTAGGTGTGTTAAAAAGCATTAAGGTAGACAAATCCCCAGGGCCAGATAGCATCTATCCCAGATTACTGAGGGAGGCAAGAGATGAAATCACTGGGCCTCTGACAGAAATCTTTGTCCCCTCATTGGCCACAGGTGAGATCCCAGCGGATTGGAGGATAGCCAATGTTGGACCGTTTTTTAAGAAGGGTTGCAAGGATAATCCGGATAATTATAGGCCAGTGAGCTTGACGTCAGTGATAGTGAAATTGTTGGAAAAGATCCTCAGAGATAGGGGGCGAGATTCTCCGACCCCCCGCTGGGTCGGAGAATCGCCGGGGGCTGGCGTAAATCCCGCCCCTGCCGTTTGCGAATTCTCGGTCACCGGAGATTCGGCGGGGCCGGGAATCGCGCCGCGCCGGTTGGCGCCTCCCCCCCCGCGATTCTCCGGCCCGGATGGGCCGAAGTCCCGCTGCTAGAATGCCTGTCCCGCCGGCGTGAATTAAACCACCTCTCTTACCGGCGGGACAAGGCGGCGCGGGCGGGCTCCAGGGTCCTGGGGGGGGCACGGGGCGATCTGGCCCCGGGGGTTCCCTCACGGTGGCCTGGCCCGCGATCGGGGCCCACCAGTCCGCGGGCGGGCCTGTGCCGTGGGGGCACTCTTTTCCTTCCGCTTTCGCCACGGTCCCCACCATGGCGGAGGCGGAAGAGACTCCCTCCACAGCGCATGCGCGGGGATGCCGTGAGCGGCCGCTAACACTCCCGCGCAAGCGCCGCCCGGCAATGTCATTTCCGCGCCAGCTGGCGGGGCACTTCCGCCAGCTGGGGCGGTAATCAGTCCGGCGCGGGCCTAGCCCCTCAAGGTTAGAACTCGGCCGGTCAAGGGGCGGAGGATTCCGCACCTTTGGGGCGGCGCGATGCCGGGCTGATTTGTGCCGTTTTTGGCGCTGGTCGGCGGACATCGCGCCGATACCGGAGAATTTCGCCCAGGATCTATGAACATTTGGAAGTGAATGGTCTTATTAGTGACAGACAGCATGGTTTTGTACGAAGGAGGTCATTGATTGAATTTTTTGAGGAGATGTCAAAAATGATTGACAAGGGAAGGGCTGTGGATGTTGTCTACATGGACTTTAGGAAAGCATTTGATAAGGTCCCTCATGGAAGGCTGGTGCAAAAGATTAGATCACATGGGGTCAGGGGTGAACTAGCTGGATGGATCCAGAATTGGCTTGGCCATAGAAGGCAGAGGTAGCAGTAGAAGGGTGTTTTTCCGAATGGTGGTCTGTAACTAGTGGTGTTCTGCAGGGATCCGCTCTGGGACCTCTGCTCTTTGTCATATATATAAATGACTTGGAAGAAAACATAGGGGGTCTGATTAGCAAGTTTGCGGATGATACTAAGATTGCAGGAGTTGCGGGCAGTGATGAAAATTGTCAGAGAATACAACAGGATATAGAAAGGCTGCAAAATTGGCAGAGAAATGGCAGATAGAATTTAACCCGGACAAATGCGTGGTGATGCATTTTGGTAGATCCAATTCAGGTGGAAGATATAAAATAAATGGCAGAACCATCGGGAGCATATAGACAGATCTGGACGTGCAGGTCCACAGATCCTTAAAAGTGACAGCACAGATAGAAATGGTGGTAAAGAAAGCATATGGCATTCTTGCCTTCATAGGACGGGGTATCGAGTATAAAAGCTCAAATTATGTTACAATTATATAGAACGTTGGTTAGGCCACATTTGGTACACTGTGTCCAATTCTGGTCACTGCACTACCAGAAGGATGTGGAGGCTTTGGAGAGAGTACAGAAAAGGTTTACCAGGATGTTGCCTGGTATGGAGCGTGTTAGCTATGAGGAGAGATTGAAGAAACTGAGATTGTTCTCCCTAGAGAGACGGAGGCTGAAGGGCGACCTGATAGAAGTTTATAAAATTATTATGGGTATAGATAGGGTGAACAGTTGGAGGCTTTCTCCAAGGGCAGAAATGACAATTACAAGGGGGCACAAGTTCAAGGTGGGGGGAAAGGTTCAGTGGAGATGTAAGGGAAAGGTTTTACATAGAGGGTGGTGGTGGCCTGGAATGCATTGCCAAGTGAGGTGATTGAGGCAGATACATTGCTGACCTTGAAGATGTATTTGGATAGGCGCATGAACAGATGGAATATAGAAGGATACAGGCGATTGGTCTAGATAGGACACGTGATCGGCGCAGGCTTGGACGGCCAAAGGGCCTGTTCCTGCGCTGAATTGTTCTTTATTCTTTGCTCCTGTTTCCTCCCATAAGTCCCGAAAGGCGTGCTTGTTAGGTGAATTGGACATTTTGAATTCTCCTCCGTGTACTCGAACAGGTGTCGGAGTGTGGCGACTAGGGGCTTTTCACAGTAACTTCATTGCAGTGTTAGAACATAGAACATAGAAAAATACAGCACAGAACAGGCCCTTCGGCCCACGATGTTGTGCCGAACCTTTGTCCTGGATTAATCATAGATTATCATAGAATTTACAGTGCAGAAGGAGGCCATTCGGCCCATCGAGTCTGCACCGGCTCCTGGAAAGAGCACCCCACCCAAGGTCAACACCACCCTATCCCCACAACCCAGCAACCCCACCCAACACTAAGGGCAATTTTGAACACTAAGGGCAATTTATCACGGCCAATCCACCTAACCTGCACATCTTTGGACTGTATTAATGTAAGCTTACTTGTGACAATAATAACTATTATTATTATTACAATTACCTTTTTTTAGGATACAGTTTATCCTGAGTTATGATATAGCTGGATCACAGGTAGGAGTAATGCCTACTGTGGTTGAAAAGCCAGTGGAAAGTCAAACAACAGTTGTTGCAAGAAGCATTTTCTGGGGTGTTTCCAGTTTGTGTGGTATCAAGATCATAAAACCACAGGTTAAGACAGGAGGAGGCGAAACCAATGAGTAAAGGTAGGGAAGCTGAGGTTTAATTATCAGGAACAACCCTTGACTAGATGGTTGATGAAGAACAAGAGCAGGTAGAGGATGAAGCTGATATCTTTAGTTCAAGAAGGTTGGTAGAGTTACAACAGAACAGTTCAGTTGTGTCAAAAAGCCTATGCAGAAATAAAATCTGAGTGTTAACTGGAGTGTTATTACATTAGAAATAAGGTATTAAGAAAATGGAGACCGTTACATATTCAGGCAGATGGGAAATGGGCAGAAGTTCATCCAGTTATGTTACTTGTGTGTTACAGAAAGGAATTGTTGAATGTAACGCATGAGGTTCCAATAGGGTATTTCGGGGTAAGGAACACTCGGGCAAAAATGCAAAAAAAATTTTTGGACTGGACTGCATAAGGATGTAGTTGACTTTTGTTGTACATGTCACATGTCTTAGGTGATAGGAAAACCTTAAGCAGTAATCAAAGCGTTTGGGGGCAGTGGCGGAAGCGTATGGGAGGGAGCGTCGGTGTGGGCTCCAATTTGTGGCAACCACCCAGGGAGGCTGGATGGGGGGTTTTGGGGGTGGCAGAGAGCAGGGATTTAGAAGCATGGGGATCTATTTATTGATGGGAGCTTTCCATGTTTAGAGGATTTGGAGGAGGAATTTGAATTGACGGGAGGAATGGGTTTCGATATCTGCAGATAAGGGATTTTGCGCAAAGGCAGATTTCGACCTTTCCGCTTCTACCGCCACAGGGGATACAGGACAAGGTGTTTGTAGAACGGGAGTGGGGGAGGGGAAGGATTCGGAAATCTATAAAGGAATTCGTATTTAATGACAGCAATGGATGTGTCTACTAAATTTACGGAGGCCATTCCATTATGAAATATTACATCCAAGAGAGTTGTAGAGGACAAAATCAATGTTTTTACCAGATACGGGCTCCCAAGAGAAATAAGATCAGGGCGGGATTCTCCCCTACCCGGCGGGGCGCGGGGTTCCGGCGTAATGGAGTGGTGGGAACCACTCCGGCGTCGGGCCGCCCCAAAGGTGCGGAAGTCTCCGCACCTTTAGGGGCCAAGCCCTCACCTTGAGGGGCTAGGCCTGCGCCGGAGTGGTTTCCGCTCTGGCAGGTAAGGCCTTTGGCGCCACGCCAGCCGGTGCCGAAAGGTCTTCGCCGGGCGACGCATGCGCGGGAGCGTCAGTGGCTGCTAACGTCATCCCCGCACATGTGCAGGGGAGGGGGTCTCTTCCACCTCCGCCATAGTGAAGACCATGGCGAAGGCGGAAGAAAAAGAGTGCCATCACGGTACAGGCCCGCCCGCGGATCGGTGGGCCCCGATCGTGGGCCAGGCCACCTTGGGGGCTCCCCCGGGGGCCAGATTGCCCCGCGCGCCCCCCGCAGGACCCCGGAGCCCGCCCGGGCCGCCTTGTCCCGCCGTTCAAAAGGTGATTTAATCCATGCCGGAGGGAAAGGGTTGACAGTGGCGGGACTCCGGCCCATCGTGGGCTGGAGAATCGCCGGGCGTGGGCCCACCGACCGGCGCAGTGCGATTCCCGCCGACCGGCGCGATTCCCGCCCCCGTCGACCGGCGTGGCGCGATTCCTGCCCCCGCCGAATCTCTGGTGGCGGAGAATTCGGGACACGGCAGGGGCGGGATTCACGCCAGCCCCCGGCGATTCTCCGACCCGGTGGGGGGGTCGGAGAATCGCGCCCTGGGATCAGATTTTATGAAGATGATATTTAGGGAAGTTATGGATAGTTTAGGGGCAAAACAATTTAAATCAATCGCATATCATCCAGGATCACAAGGAGCATTTGAAAGGTGGCAGCAAATGACCATGTTGTGAACCTATAGTCAGGATTATCCCGAGGATTGGGATAATGGAATTCCATCGGTATTATTTGCTACTAGGGACACACCTAATGACTCATTAAATTCAGTATGTTCAATTTGATTTTTGGTCATGAGGTAAGAGGACCACTTAAATTGATTAAGGAGAAGTTGGTGAGCCAGAGTTCTGAGACTACAGTTTTGGACTATGTCAAACTTTAAGGAGAGTTTAAATAGGGTTGGTGAGTTGTCTGCGAAGCATTTAAAAGTGTCACAGCATGTGATAAAATAGAGGCAGATAAGAAAAGAAAAACTTTTAGTTTTGTTGGTGGGGATAAAGTATTAGTGTTATTACCAGTGGTAGGTGACCCCTTAAAAGCAAGATTTAGAGGGTATTATCAAATTGAAAGGAAATTGAGTAAGGTGAATTATGTGCTAAGAATGCCAGTCAGCAGGAAAAGCCCAAGTGTGTCATGTTAATATGCTAAAAAGGCATTTTGATTAGGAAGGAAAGCAGGAGGATGTATTAGTAGTTATAATCCTGGAGAAGAGATAAATCCTGAGGATTCTGAATTGGTCATACCTCAAATTAGATTGGACTTTGAGAAAGTAATAAGAAATTGGGATAAATTACTGAGTTGCCTTCCCTAAATTGCTTCTTCATAAAATCTGATTCTCAGGCGAGAGATAAGGCTGAGAAGGCGGAGCCTTCACAAATAACCTCAGCTGGTATGGGAATTGAACCCACGCTGTTGGCATCGCTAAGCATCACAAACCAGCCATCCAGCCAACTGAACTAACTGACCCCTATCAAGAAAAAATAGTTTTCTTGTTCACTTTGTACTTTGTTATAATATTATTTGCACTCTGTGTTAAGGGTCCAGACCAGAACCCCAATTTTGGTTAGGATTCTGGATTAGAACCCAATAATTTGCGTTTGGTAAAACTGTGGAGAAATGTTACTACCCCACAGGAGTGATAACACTGACCGGGAGACAGCTTTTATATCAAAACAAACTTTTCATTTGAATTCAATAGAAAAAGAAATCTGGAATTAAAAGTCTAAAGATCAGCATGAAACCATTGTTGATGTCCTTGAGGGAAGGAATCCTGTCGTCCTTACCTGTTATGACCGACTTGTGACTCTGACTGTTAAATACTGTCAGGGATGGGCAATAAATGCCGGCCCAGCCAATGACGTCCCTTGAACAAATTTTTAAAAATTACTTTTTTTTAAATAGAAACATAAAATGTTGGATATAATTAACAGGTCATGCAGCTCCGTGGAGAGAAACAGTTAACATTTTGGGTCATTTTGACCCTTCATCAGAACTCTTTTGAACTCTTTCTTAATGCCAGGCTTCCTCTGGATTAATCTGCATCTCGTTACAACCTCAGGACCATAGTTATGAGTAGTCCTTCTCATGCTCCTTAGCCTGCAGTGGGAACTTTATGCCTTGTATGTCATTGTAACAAAGTTGTTTATCCGGTTAAGGTCTGCTAATTGTCCCTTCTTTCTGCTTGAGAAACATCTAGTTTTCATTAAAAAAATAATGAATCAAATTTCTGACCTTGGATAATTTTAGTTTCATCCCCCATCTTGCCTCTCCACCCCACCTGACCATCATCATATTTCCTCCCACCCACAATCTCAGCGTTGAAGTGCTGCCCCATTCCTCACCACCACTATCGCTGACCCCTAATAGTATCCCCATGCTTCCCTCCCTCCTTGGGTACACATCTGTACCGGATTCGAACCCGGGTCCTCAGTGCCGTAAGGTACACATCTGTATTGCAGTATTTCTTGCCAAATAGATTCAGCCTATTAATTAGGCTGAATTTAGGGCAGGAAAAGACATGTTGCAGTACCTTTTGCTTCTCCATAACTACCACCTCAATCCCCTGCGCTAAATGTATAGCCATATATCTTTCATCAGTTGTTGAATTAGCACTTCTCGCTGAATGTGGCAGTTTTATTTTGTTTGCCTAATGCTATGTGGATAATGTGTCAGAAAACATCCTACTTGTACTTTCAGAACTGGTGCGTGAAATTATAGCAAAAGACTCAATTGAGAAATCATCTGACATGAACACCTGCTCAGAGGAAGATGTTCTAAATTGCACATTTGAATCCTGTGATATTGAAGGAAAAGGTAACATGTTACTTGTTTGAAGTGATTAATTGGCTGTAATCCAATCAAAGGATTTAGGTGATACCAAAAGCTTCAGTGTAGTTTGCAGAGCTTATACTGTACAATGCAAGGTTTTTTTTGGAACTGTGTTCAATTATGGCCAGATATCATTTAAAAAAAGGTACATGAAATAGCAAGGAAGACATCAGCATGAACAATTAGAAATAATCCCAGGTGTAAAGGAGCTGAGTCCTGAGAGAAAGTTGGAGAGCACAAGCTCTGCAACCTATTGCAAAAGATTTAAAGGGGCATCAAGCTATATCAAAGCTAAAGCCTAAATACAACTTCATTAATAAACCAAGCTAAGTGGAAATTGGAAATGAACAAAAAGTAAACTTCCAATAGATGTTAGAAAAACTTCTTTAATCAAAGAGAAATAAATGTTTCAATAATTCACCAGATATTTTAATGGGAACAAAGATTCAAAAACATCTAGATTCAAAACAACTTCTTCCCCGCTGTTACCAGACTCCTGAATGATCCTCTTATAGACTGATCTGAACTCTTCACATATCTTCTCTAATGAATAATACTGCACCCTGTATGCCTCACCCAATGTCTGTGTCTATGTATTTACATTGTGTATTTATGCATGCCCTATGTTTTTTTTCATGTATGGAACGATCTGTCTGGACTGTACGCAGAACAGTACTCTTCACTACCTCTGTACACGTGACAATAAATCAAATACAGTACAATACTATACAAGAGGGGGGCTGGTTTAGCACAGTGGGCTAAACAGCTGGCTTGTAGTGCAGAACAATGCCAGCAGCGCGGGTTCAATTCCTGGAATGTGGCAACTAGGGGCTTTTCATAGTAACTTCATTGAAGCCTACATGTGACAATAAGCGATTATTAATAGAGCGGTGAATCTGTGGAATTTGCTACCACAGAAAATAGTTGAGGCCAAAATGCTGTGTAATTTCAAGAAGGAATTAGATATACCTCTTGGAATAAAGGGGTCAAGGGATATGGGGGAAGGCAGGATCAGGGCATTGAACTTGATGATCAGCCATTGACGAATGTGATATAAAATAATTGTTTTAGAGATATTAGTTACTGTAATGTAGAGATAGGCCAGTCTCATTCTGGTGAGTTCACAGACAAAGGATTTCAGAACGCATGGCAAAGCAAGGGGGAGGAGTGTCCAGCAAAGGAGGAGAAAAGGATGCTGGGTCATAGGGGGCCAGAGGAAGGGATTGGAAGTGAGCCAATTAGGATGTATGGCCAGGTCAGGAGGGGTATAGGATGACCTATGGGAATCGTGTATGTGAAACTTGATGCCATTTGAATGTATCAGTAGAGATTCCTTGTCCTACAGACTCACTCGATTCCGGAGGTACAGAAAGCAGGATGTGTTTTGTACCGCTGTGAACTGAGTCAGGCTTTCAAGTCAAATAAAATAACTAATGCTATACCTGCAAATCCATCTCGACTTTTATTGAGGCCAGACTGACGGGTAAAGAAAATTGTGTTTTGTCATTTGGTGCCCGAAACCCGGGATTTCTCAAGACGGTTCTGACCAACCGTGAAATCAGAATTAGACTGATTATGAACAGGGAGAGTGGGAAAACAGGCCCACAATGTACAGCTGGAAAATGACCGTGCATTGCTTTTCCCCCTCTTCTTATCGTCTGATTAGTCTGGTCACTCGCGGTTGGTACGGAAAGATCGTCTCGACGAAATCAAAGGTCAGTCTGGGGATTAGAAATGTAATTGATGGGATTTCATATTGTTGATTTGGCTTGGGTTAGGTTTTGGGTTGATGTAACATCTAAACAGAGATGATTCAATTCCATGTGTGAGTTCTGATTCGGCTTGGGTTAGGTTTTGGGTTGATGTAACATCTAAACAAAGATGATTCAATTCCATATGTGAGTGTTTTGAATAACTGATGTGACCTCAGGATGAGGGTTCAGTTCAATGAGTGTTTTTAAATCTAAAGATGGTTTAATTCCATATGTGAGTGTTTTGAATAACTGATGTGACCTCAGGATGAGAGTTCAGTTCAATGAGTGTTTTTAAATCTAAAGATGGTTTAATTCCATATGTGAGTGTTTTGAATAACTGATGTGACCTCAGGATGAGAGTTCAGTTCAATGAGTGTTTTTAAATCTATAGTTGATTAAGCTAAAATTGTATCCTTGGACTGAAGTGGCGAGAAACGATAAATTTGAAAACAAACTGGATACTGCATGTTAGTTAAACCAGAAGTCTCTCAAAGAGTTAACAGCAGCCAAAGTTAAAGACTATAGACAGTGCTTCTCACACGGGCCTTGAGATAACAGCAGCAGCCTGTGGTGTAATCGGATACCATTCTTTCGAGTCAGTGAACTCCAGCAAAGTTACGTTTTGAATTAATTCAAGGAAACCAGTGGGTTTCTCCACCTCTTTGATAAAAGTTTATTATTTTCGAAAGCAATTGATTGAAATTGCCAGAATCTTAAGTTTTATTTACTTGAAATAATGTCAATCTCATTTTATTTGTGAATTAATAGAAACTTAAACTCACTGACACCATTTTAAAAAGTGTAAATCTGGAAATGACAGCTGACTTTGCTCCGGTATAAATCACCGCAACTAACTGTTCCCTCATTGATAGCAGCCAACATTTTGTGAATGTAAGAAAAACTTGTTGAAAGAAAATTGTTAAGATAAAGAATTAATTAAGTTGTAAAAGTTATACAAGTTTGTGTTAAGCAAATTGTAAATTTAGTTCTGAGTTGAGATCAGAGCTAAGCTTGCAGGTTGCAGTAATTCAATTTGAATTTTCAAACATTTTAAGTTTTAAAAGAACACTGTTAGAACCTTTTCAATAATTTTTGCCAAGGAGCAAAAATTGCCATTGGTTATAAATAAGCAAATAAAAAAATAAAAAATATTATAATAAAAAAGAAAGAGCCAAAGTATGAAAGCTAAAGAGTTAATCAGATTATGATGACAATATTGTCAACATGAGAGGGATAAGATCATGTTATCGAGTTGGCAGGACAATGCCCTTAAAATGGGAATTCCAATTAGTGAAGGGGGTAACCAAAAAACATTACAGGTCTTGAAAAAGGAATGTGCATTCAAAAAACGCGCAAGTAAAGACACGGAAGGCTCGGGTCAAACAAAAGATGGGCTACGCAGTTTAATGGCTGGCCTTGAATTGACAGAATATGACGAATTGGACAATTTGATTATGTCGGCAAGGATTCCGACTGCACCTGTAGCATTGTCTGCACTAATTCCAGAACCACCAGAGTATAATAATTTATATCCAGTCACTGCTCCCCAGATTCCAATTATGCCAGTCACTCCAGCCCTTTTGGTTGATAGCATGGGTCCTAATTTACCATCTTCACTATCTAAGAGAGAAGGGGAGCTCTGTTCCACAAGCCCAGTTAGCTCTAGGACCCGATCTAGGACAGCGAGAGAAGGGCCTGATCCTATCCAGAAACAATCAAGCATACCACCTAAATCCCTTCAGACCGATGAGGGGGAACAGCAAACTCCGAGAACAAAGGGAGAGAAAAAGGGATGGTTCTGAAGAGAAGGAGCTCCCTCTAGTGACAGGGAGGGACGTTGAAGTCTTGGAAGAGCCAAAGGAAATAGCTAGAGTGCCCCCTGGTGAGAATCGGAGACAGTTGCCGATTAGGAAAATACCAAACCCTGACACTGTGACGGCCGGGGCCCAGCCCACGATAGACGTTTATTTCCTGAGACACAGTGAGATGATGGCTATTATGGCTACAATCCCAGATAGAAAAAAATCTCCTGCTGCTTTCGTGGATTACCCGAGAACTACCATCTCAATTTATCAAGCTGATTCTAGGGACCTCTGGGCCCTAGTCCAGCAGATTTTAACCCCAGCAGAGTACCGCAATCATCTTAATCACTTGAATTATGCTAGCCACGCCGCACTTCAGCAAGCCCATGCATTGGACGACGATAGACGGACACAAATCCTGAATGCGTTAAATAGCACATTTCAAAAGCCCATAAATATTTCTGCTATCTTACACCTCAAACCTAAAAAGATTGAAGAGCCAGAGGAATTTCTGGAACGTTTTAATGAAATCTACCGTGGGCAGTCAGGCGACTTGCCATATCAAAATGGTCAGAATTCCCCTCAATATTGTGCTATGTTAATGCATTGCCTACTACCTTCCATGGCTACTGCTGTGAAATGTAATAACATGAATTGGACAGAGAATGACCCTTCCCAGATGGCAAGGGCAGTCAGATTTTATTGGAAGGAGGGTGTAGGCCAGGAAGGAGGCTCAGTTACAAAGGTTAAGACTGAGTATGTAATGAAAAAGGATGATCTGAGACCCCAACAAGCGGCAGAAACGGTAGCTTACCAGCTGGAACCCCAATATTGTGACTTTGGGTGGGTGGATCAGTGAGGGGGAGGATATCAAACCCACCCAAATGGACCCTCAGCTCCTCTTTATGGCCCACTGTATGCACCAACAGCTTTACAACCGCCGCCCCCTCTGAGGGGCCATTGGTCTACTGGGAAAAGAGGACGGGGCAGATATAGAAGGAACAATTCATGTTTTAATTGCGGCCGTGCAGATCACTGGCAACAGGAATGCCCCTTTAAAAGACAGGCAGCAGAAGGAGACTACTCGACCCAAAGGAGGGGGTACCCACCAAGGGGAGGACAGATGAGATACACTGACTTCTCCCAGGCAAACCCTTTCCCAACACAGGATTGACTAGCTAATTTAGTCATAAGGACTCTCCAATCGGACAGGGAACCTATTATCTCTCTGCAGATAGGAGATCAACATCACTCATTTGTAATCGACACTGGAGCAGCCATGTCTTCGGTGCAATCAGAACTTCGACGACCACTATCCGACCACACGCAGCATTTGTCGGGGTCCCAAGGACAGGTGTGTGAGTATCCTATCTCTGAACCTGTGACAGTCACTTACGAGAATTAAGTCTGCAGATCATCAGTTTGTAGTGACTACTGGATTGGACTGTAACTTGTTGGCCCGAGATTTACTGTGTATCTTCCAGCTACAGCTAGAGTGCGGAGACGAAGGGGTAACGGTTCAATCATGGAGGATGAGACAACAGTGCTATATTTCTATCACCCCCCAGTGGTGGACATTAGACATTGAACATTCACTGCATCACGTTACCCTGGCCTATGACAGAACCGGACAAAACAGGGAGTTGGAGGACAAATACCGGCCATTAATTGGGACCGAATGGCCAGTCAAAGTTACAGCCACAGTCACGGGAAAAGAAGGTACAGCCGATTTTGTTACAATACCACCACATTTATGGCCACAGTCAGCTTCGGTAAGCCCTCATATTACACGTCAGGTCCACGACCAGTACCATGCCAGGGATCTGGGGCCTATGGTAAGGAGGGCAGTGGACCACAGATCCAACAGAGTACGCACTTCAAGTCACGCCAGACGGCACTGCCATAAAATATTTTGAGGTCCCTGAAACGATTAACACTCGACTGCAGCATCACCGGGGACATGATGTTTTGGACTATGTCAATCCACAGGTCTGGGCGGAATACCCATCACAAGTGGGAAAGACAAATGTTACACCTATTAAGGTAACGATTAAGGACCATGTAAAGCTGCCTTCCATTCGGCAATATCCCCTGAAATCCCAAGCTGCCCGTCTATAGACAAATTAATCCGAGAGCTGTTGCAACAGGGTATTTTGGTCCCTTGCCAATCAGAATGTAACACCCCCATACTTGCTGTGCCTAAACCAGCCAAGCCAGACCAGTACCGATTAGTACAGGATTTACGTTCAATCAATGCCATCGCACAGCCGTTACATGCTCTCACTCTCCAACAGGATATTACGGTGTATAGCTCCCACTCGGTCATCGCACTACTGAGGCAACTGCAGACTCAGCATCTTACCGCAGCTCGTCAGAATAGGTATGAGATATACCTTTTGAACAATCCACGTCTGACATTTAAACACTGTACCACTATCAATCCAGCCTGTTTTCTTACATAGATTACATAGAACATACAGTGCAGAAGGAGGCCATTCGGCCCATCGAGTCTGCACCGACCCACATTAATCCCTCACTTCCACCCAATAACCCCTCCCAACCCTTATGGACACTACGGGTAATTTAGCATGGCCAATCCACCTAACCTGCACGTCTTTGGACTGTGGGAGGAAACCGGAGCACCCGGAGGAAACCCACGCGGACACGGGGAGAACGTGCAAACTCCGCACAGACAGTGACCCAGCGGGGAATCGAACCTGGGACCCTGGCGCTGTGAAGCCACAGTGCTAATCACTTGTGCTACCGTGCTGCCCAAAGTGGTCCCCCTGTCCATAAGGACGCACCTGGTCACGACTGTTTAGCCTTGATTCAGGAAACTACCACAATAAGGGACGATCTGAGTGATATTCCGTTAGAACAACCTGACATGATTATGTATGTTGATGGCAGTGCATTAGTAAGCCCCACTGGCCGGAGATTGTCCGGTTATGCAATCGTAGAACAGGATGGTCTGATCCTAGAAGCGGCAGCTTTCCAGACCCCTTATTCAGCCCGACAAGCCGAACTTTTTGCCCTCACCCGTGCATGAATACTTGGGGTAGATCGTCGGGTAAATATTTACACTGACTCCCGATACGCTTTCGGGGTAGTTCATGACTTCGGACAACTCTGGAAGAATAGGGGATTCCTTACCTCGGCAGGCACGGAAATATCCCACCGGGGTTTAGTTAATGACTTACTGCAGGCCCTCCTTATGCCCGCGCAGATTTCCGTCATTAAATGCGCTGCCCACACAAATGGTAAGACCCCAGTTGACGTTGGCAATGAACAAGCAGATTGTGCAGCGCGGATAGCCGCGCAAATTCAGCAAGTGATGGTGCCTAAAATGTTAAGTCAGACTAAACGATCTACTATAAATATGTCTGCTTCTGACAAGCCAATGCCAACCATCCAAGACGTCATAAGGTTACAGGAGGACGCTCCTGAGAGTGATAAACAAATGTGGAAACGGTTAGGTTGTACATATGATTCTGTTTCCTCTTTATGGACCACGCCAGCACATCAGACTTGTATGTCTGATGTACTGGCTTTATGGGTCATCGAATGTGTACACTTTGCAACTCATTGTGGGGCTCGGGGGACTAGTGATTTGTTGCTGGACACTTGGTGGCACCCTAAAATGCAGGGGTTGGCTCAGAGTATCAGCACTCGGTGTTTGATTTGTCAGCAATACAACACCGGCAAAGGTATCCCTTGTGGTATGAGGCAAACCCCGTTGCCCAGTGGTCCCTTTGAGACGCTCCAAATGGATTACATTGAGTTCGAATGATGTCAATGTTATAAATATGTTTTGGTCATTGTGGATGTGTTCAGCAGGTGGGTTGAGGCGTATCCGACTATCGATAATAAAGCTGCTACTGTGGTTAAAGTTCTGATGCGGGAAATCATTCCCCGGTACAGAATACCAGCTCAGTTGAGTTCTGATAACGGGCCTCATTTTCTTGGACAGATTAACCTGCCTCCCTTCCCCAGTGCTATTTTACAGGTGTGGAGCATGATGGGGTGGCTACGCACCGCCTGTGTGATCTTCGGCCTCACTTCGCTTGGAGTGTCATCGGCGACGGACATGGAAAAGGGAAATATTATCTACATTTGTAACCCCAACCAAACTACAAGGACATTTTGATTATGCAGAGGTGATGTTCTTCGCTGCCCCCATATACGAGGACATGGTATCGACTCATGGAAGGTCATCAGGTTGAGGGAAAATGCAGGACTCATGAAGCAATTGCACCGGTCCCGGCGATGGGAAGGGAACATTATATGGACATTGCCTTGTTTTTGGAGTACATGTAAATTTGATTTTGGATGTGTTAAGATTGGTGCGATAAAGGTAAAATCAGACCGTCAGGAGAGGGTAGGAAAGGTTGTGAGAGAGAGAGGGGGACTAGAGAGAGGACGGGGCGTGTAAGGAGGGGAGTACAACTAGAACGTAGGTTATCAGGAGATACACTTAATTCATTTAGAGGCCAAACTGAGGAAAACCCGGGTAGTATGAATCTCTTCTACCAGATTTACCACCGCTTGTATGGCCACGGATGGGTTGTCTGCTACCCGAACCCCGCAGCGGTGTCTAGGTTATTTTCTGTTTCACCGCTTTGGGGCACTCCCCAAACGGTGGTTCATTGTCAGCGTTCCGAGCCATCGCCCGAGCAAGTCACTCTTCCTTACGATCCGGGTTCAGCACCACTGGCTATTTGCCTTCCCCTTCCTCGGGATAATTCCCACTCACAATATGATAGGCTGCAACGGTGGAGGGCGTACATACCTAGCCACTTCACTCCCAATAGGGATTCCCGGTTGTACAAGAATTGTTTCAGCAGTGAAGGATACGGCTGTTTGCTGGTAGAGGTGGAAATGAATATAACATGTCTGTTCCCCACCTGTACGGACAGGAGGTGTCATATCACCCAGGCGTCTGGCCAATGCGTTTGTTATAACACCACCTGCGTTCCATTGAACGCCGGCCTCCAGCTCCTTTGTGGCTGGGCGCATGTCTCTCATATCACTGTTGGGACTAGGGCTTTCCGCATTGCTAGGCGGCCCGAATGGGCGTTTCAAAGCTGGATAAACTGGGCTACTGGGGGATCCCTGCACAACCGATATACTGATTGTGATGCTAGCCTGCACACGGAGCAAGAATACTACTTTTTATTTAATGGCACAGCGACCAATGTTTTGTCACCCCCATTTCCCCGCCAAATTGCTATTGGGACTCTAGTCCCTACCACAGTCCCCTGCCCCTCTGCGTGGATGCTGCATACTCAGTTAACCCGCTGGGCAGTCTCAGCTGAATTCTGCGAGAACTGGAAACAACCTCAGGTTCTCGCACCCAACCGGGGCCACTCAGCCGGGTAGGGAATTCTGAGCGTCTTGTAGCTGCGGTTGTTTGCAATGCAGAACCGGTACGCTCTTGACTATCTTCTGGTCTGTGAGGGTGGGGCGTGCGGCATAGTACAGGGCAAGTGTATCATGGGAGTTCAAGACTTAACCGCTAACATCACTAAATTTATGGATCGCATACGGGATCACCTGGACGGAATGCAGGATCCTGGCTCTTGGGGTAACTGGGGATTTGGAGGTTGGAAGGACTGGTTGATAAATATGGCCATGTATTTAGTGGTGGCTATTGGCTGCATCTTTGTGGGCCTGGCCATCCTTAAATGTGTGATGGGTAGAATGCGGGGTGCACTGGAACAGATCAACGCCCCTAGAATCTTGGCTGGTAAAATCCACGAGAGTGCAGCGGATGAAGGGGGCTCCTACAGGAATTGGAAATGCAGTGACAAATCTTTTTAGATGAGGGACCGTAGCTATGGGTTGAATAGTTCGGTTATCATGAAATGATAAAAGGAGGGAATGACGAATGTGATATAAAATAATTGTTTTAGAGATATTAGTTACTGTAATGTAGAGATAGGCCAGTCTCATTCTGGTGAGTTCACAGACAAAGGATTTCAGAACGCATGGCAAAGCAAGGGGGAGGAGTGTCCAGCCAAGGAGGAGAAAAGGATGCTGGGTCATGGGGGCCAGAGGAAGGGATTGGAAGTGAGCCAATTAGGATGTATGGCCAGGTCAGGAGGGGTATAGGATGACCTATGGGAATCGTGTATGTGAAACTTGATGCAATTTGAATGTATCAGTAGAGATTCCTTTGTCCTACAGACTGACTCGATTCCAGAGGTACAGAAAGCAGGATGTGTTTTGTACCGCTGTGAACTGAGTCAGGCTTGCAAGTCAAATAAAATAACTAATGTTATACCTGCAAATCCATCTCGACTTTTATTGAGGCCAGACTGACGGGTAAAGAAAATTGTGTTTTGTCACCATGATCATAATGAATGACAGAGCAGGCTCGAAGGCCGAATGGTCTCTTCCTGATTCTGTTTTTTCTGTTTTTTTAGACACATTTAAAATGCAGTTGAATGCTCAGGTGGGGAGCTAGAGAGAAGTGCTTTTCAGGACTTAAATGAAAGTTGTCGTAGTCCCAGAGTCTGTTCTCCGCTTTTGAGAGAGAGAGAACTGACTGATGGTGATTTAACCTGAGGGTCACCACATCTCAGGCGAGGGGCAAGGTTGAGAAGGCAGGGCCTTCATCGATAACCTCAGCAGTTATGGGAATTGAACCCATGCTGTTAGCATCGCTCGGCATCACAAGCCAGCCAATCGGCCAACTGAGCTAACCAGCTCTTTTGAGGGACTAAATTCCTGTTGATGTCTCTGGACTGTTCTAATGCTCCTGTGTATAGCCTATCGTAAAAACTGATTGCATTTTAAATAGCTGTTTTTCAGTGGTTAATAAAGCCTGCCGTTGACTATTCCTCTTGTGTCTGTAGGGGAAGTATATGTATCCAGAATAATTGGATATCTGGAAGATGTAACAGGCCAAAGCTGTGAGAAAGGACAGCTAAAGCTACTGCATAAAATGCTAAATCCTGAAGAAAAGGACATTGTTGTGAATTTAGATACCTTCCACAACATCATGAAGCAGTGGATTGCTGAATGCAGACAGGAAGGGTAACTAGCACAGTTTACATATAGGTTTTATATATTATATATATATATTTATTTATTGGAAGCTTTGATAATATTATAAGTAAGTTCAACATTTCGGACATGCGATGACTTCTGAATTTAATTTGAAATTTAATTAACTTCAAAGAATGAGCGGCAGAATGAAAATATAAGAGTAAGTTTTCTTTTTGACATCCCTGCTGGATGTCCAATGCCGGCATCTCCACAGGATGTTTGACAGTTGCAGGTTATTTGAGTTGCGTTGTGCTTGTTTAAACATTAGGAGTCCACGTCTGCGAAAATCTACAGACTGTTTCTAGGACCTTTGCAGAAACAAGCACAAATGCTTCCTTTCTACAGATGCCCCTCGGCTAGGGCGTTCAATGATTAACTAAGGAGGAAAATGAAGTGGGCCTAAATTCTCCTTGGGACTGTACCGATTCCAGGCATTGGTGATGGAGACTTGACTTAATGGGTCTCTGTTCCTTTTTGTCTTTGTTGTGCCTGGGAATTAAAGCCCTGATTCTACTATAAGTTGCCTGGCAAGAAGTGGTTTTGAGAGGGCAGCATGGTGGCACAGTGGTTAGCATTGCTGCCTACGGCGCTGAGGACCCGGGTTCGAACCCCGGCCCTGGGTCACTGTCCGTGTGGAGTTTGCACATTCTCCCCATGTCTGCGTGAGTCTCTCCCACACAGCCCAAAGATGTGCAGGGTAGGTGGATTGGCCATGTTAAATTGCCCCTTAATTGGAAAATAAATAAATAATTGGGTACTCTAAATTTAAAAAAAAGAAGTGGTTTTGAGTGCGATGCAAGATTTGCTCTTCTGATTTTACACTGCATTGACTTCAGTCTCCAGTGAGTTCCACGAGATAACTGTGACTGATGTATATCACCTAAAATCCCACCTACTTTATCTAAATAGTAATTTGAGTCTCCTCTAGCAACTTATCTAATTCCATTTGAACGTTTACTCCATGTAACCAGCCTTGCATCAGCAAGAAACCTACTCTGAAAGTCAATTAGTTCCTGGTAAAAGAAAAGCCAAGACCCACGTTAACATCTATCTTTTTGACAAGCCTTTGGTCTTTCTTTCAGTATCTTCTTTGATATTGGACAGGATTTTCCGTGCTGCCCATGATGTGTTTCCGGGGGCAGTCTGACATTGGCTGTCTACGGTGGGAAACCCAGGGCGGGGTTTGCTGTCGGCAGCACTGGAAGATGCCACCGGCAAGAACAGCCGGAAAAGTCCGATATCTCTCTTTTATTGGGTGTTTCTCTGCATTAAAGATGTTAAGTAAATGCAAAATGTTATTGTCTGAAGCGTTTATGGGATGTTTTCACAGCAACTATACACATATAACTCCTTTCAGATGTTCTTTCCAGTGGACAAAATTGATTGCAGCTAATTGTGAAATCTCTTTTTGGGCATTTTCCACTGCCATTAATTAGATCAATCAACAGCCTGGGGGTTACCATTGATCAGAAACTGAACTGGACGAGCCATATTAATACTGTGGTTACCAGGGCAGGTCAAAGGCTAGGAATCCTACGGCGAGTAACTCCCCTCCTGACCTCCCAAAGCCTGTCGACCATCTACAAGGCACAAGTCAGGAGTGTAATGGAACACTCGCCACTTGCCTGGATGAGTGTAGCTCCAACAACACTCAAGAAGCTCAACGCCATCCAGGTCAAAGCTGCCCACTCGATTGCTCCACCTTCCACAAAAATTCAAACCCTCACACCGACTAATAGTGGCAGCCGTGTGTACCGTCTGCAAGATGCACTGCAGTAACTCACCAAGGCTCCTCAGACAGCACCTTCCAAACACGCGACCACCACCACCTCGAAGGACAAGAGCAGCAGATACCTGGGAACCCCACCACCTGGAGGTTCCCCACCAAGTCACTCACCACCACCTCCTTCATTGTCGCTGGGGCAATGGCCTGGAATTCCATTCCTAACAGCACTGTGGGTGTACCTACACCTCAGGAACTGCAACGTTCAAGAAGGCAGCTCACCACCACCTTCTGAAGGTAACTAGGAATGGGCAATGAATGCTAGCCTAACCAGCGATGCTCGCATCCTGTAAATGAATAATGAAAAGAGGAATAGGGCAGTGTCTTTTTGAAAAAGAAGGACCAATGTAGGTGTAAATACACTTCAGCACCTGCCTCCTCACTCAAGTCTCATTTGAGCACATTTCTGGAGATCTGGCTCTTTCAAGCAGCCTTACTGTGTTCCTGGAGGAAAAAGAATTTGAGATAAAAGAAAGTAAATAGTAAGTGTTCAGGTGGTTAACTTGTTAAGTGCATTTTTTAATGATAATGGACCACATTGAATAATAATAACCAGATTGTGTATAATGAAGCTTGGTTTCAGAGACTTTAGATGGTAAGAGTGGTTTAGATTTCCATTGCTTAAGATATAAAATATCTGGTAACTTGACTATTAAAAATATAATCTCTCTAGGTTTTCCAATAGAAAGAATGAAGAGGCTACACCCTTTGAAAATATTTGTATTTTACCGACAGGTTTGTATCATGATGTCCCAATCTTTAAATGTTAATTGGTAAGGAGAGGATACTGAAGTTAACATTTTGAGTTTTAGGATTTTATTTCCACTGGCCAATGAAATGTTCTGCATAAAATTGAAGCAAGGTAGCACATGCCTGTAGCAATAATATTGGACATAGGCCCGATCTAACCAAATGGGAACAGAGTACAAGAGCGAGGGCGTTTAGCTGTGTGTTTCCTGGCGCAGTGCCGAGAAACATGCAGCTATTTCGCTCCTGTCCAGTTAGATGCGGGAATGCTCACCCACGACCGCACTCCGCTCTGCTCGCTGGAACTCCTCAGTGCAGTGAGAGATCAGGACACCATTTTAAAATGGCGTCCCAACCTCTTGAGTTCCCGATGTGATCCCCCAAACTCCCCCAAGCCCCAATTCGCTATAAGGGGGTTCTTGGGCCCCCTTGCACCCACGCTGTGCACCCCTGGCCCGATCACTGCGCGAGAAATGCCAGCTTGGCACTGCCAGCATAGCACCTTGTCAGTGCCACTGCCAGCTGGCAATGCCACTTGGGCACCTTGGAAGTACCAGTCTGGCACCCAGGTGACACTGCCAGGGAGCCATGCTGACAGTGCTGGGTAGCTGCCCAGAGGTCAAGCACCTGGAGGCTTCTGATCCCCTGGGAGACCCCCACGAGTGCCATTTAGTCTGGACCCCGTTTGTGGAGATCAGCACTTGGGTTAGATACCAACGCCTTGGTTACCTCCGGGAACTACAAATTTGAGTGAGACTAACTGTCTCGCTCTAATATGTGCAGATTTGCTGTATTTACAGGAACAATAGGTTGGAGAATCAGGGCTACTATTTTCTATTTCTGATTAATTTTTCTTTGAGCCTGGCTTGTTCTCTGGAATCATGGTATTATGGAATTAACCCCTGTGTTTTTCCCAGATAAGAAATCTGATACAACCTCAGGGCAACTGGAAGGGTACGGAGGTGACGTAAACAGAGGAAACCTGTAAGTATCTGTGTAGCTATTGGACTTAACATCAGCAGCAATGAAGCAAGCGAGTTCAGTAATGCTGGCCAGTAGACGTAACAGAACATCATTGTACTCACCACACTACTGCATCAGGGATTCTCAACCTTTTTTTGTTTCTTGAGACCGGGAACCCCTTCCACGTTTAAAAATTCTATGTTCCCTGTAACTCAAGTATGTTGTATAAATATAAAGTGGCTGGAACTTTCTGGCTGTTCACACCGGCAGGATCTACCAGTCCCACTGGCAGTGAGAGTTCCCCAGCGGCGAGGCATGCATTTAACAGAAACCCCATTGACAATAATTGGACCAGAAGGTCTCGCTGTTGCCAATAGCGGGCTGCCTCCACGGACCAGTATACGTGTTAAAATCAGTTATGCAATTACAAAAACAAACATTGCTTGCCCTTATATATTTCATGTTTAGTAATTAATTGTCTCTAATTCAGAGGGTGTCAAAGATTCATTGGACAGTACATGTGTAGAAATTATACACTGCGATTGAGGTATATCTTCACTTAAAGTACATATTAAACTTAAATTCTAGTAGCTGACATCATATTTCCTTCCTTTACCTGTGTTAATAGTGGCTTTGTTTTTACTCACACCACCTCCGCCTCCTCGATGTTCTCTGGCCCTTATTGAAGTTGATGAAGGAAGTTCTGTATCATTTCTCTGTGGGTTTTTTGTTTTGAAGCTGATGGTGGAATAAAAAAAATGCTCATATCTGTTATTTATTACGCGAGTACAAGGACTTTTCCAATTCTTTGTAATTTGTTTTAGACTAAATAACAAATTACTTGTGAAGTCATTAATTTCCAAGTTTTTAAGCATGTTATAAATACACACCAATCAGGGATGGGCATAAATGACAGCATTGCTCACCTTCCAAGAACCAAAACATTTTAAAATACCCTAGCCCTCAACAAAATGGGCAATCGTATCATCAGATACCTCCCATGGCTGAGTCAAACTGTGCTGACCTGTTTTCCAGTATGTGTATTGTTGCAGTCATTTTGCTTTTTTTTTTACTTATCTTGTATTATGACTCTGCACCACATTCATTCCAAATAACAATAAGAATCTTTATTATTGTCACAAGTAGGCTTACATTAACACTGCAATGATGTTACTGTAAAAAGCCCCCAGTCGCCACATTCCTGCGCCTGTACGGGTACACAGAGGGAGAATTCAGAATGTCCAAATCAGCCAACAGCACATCTTTCGGGACTCGTGGGAGGAAACCGGAGCACTCGGAGGAAACCCGAGCAGACACGGGGAGAATGTGCAGACTCCGCACAGACAGTGACCCAAGCCGGGAATCGAGCCTGGGACCCTGGCGCTGTGAAGCAACAGTGCTAACCACTGTGCTACCGTGCCGCCCAAATCCTTGGGAGGTGCTGCATGATGGGTTCTTGGGCACTCATCTGTCTCACGGGTTATTGGAGTGGTTTCCTGCGGATGGCAAAATAGTGACCCCAGCAGAGCTAGACTTGACAAGGGAAGGCCGATCCTGTGGTAGGGATGTATCTGGGATACGGGGTTTAGGAGAAGAGAAACTGAGATGAAATTTGTCTGATTAACTGTCAACATATCCCCCATTTGAGTGGAGTTAGGATTTACCTGGAAGTCACAGCCTTTCCCCAGTTGATTTTGTATGATAAGCTCCATGCCCTGCTGTCTGTCCCCAGGTTCATCTTTCAACTCCACACATTAACCTATAATCTTTTTGAACCGACACACTGCTGCCGATAGCTTCCAACAGCATTACACCTTCCAGTGCCCTGATTGTACGGCAGGTGCAGCAAAAATGGGTGCTGCTGTATTTTGTGATGGTAATAAAGAAAGTACTAGTTTTACCTACAAATTGACGGACCCCTTGAAACTTTCTCATGTACCTCCACTTGGTTAAGTGTTCAATCGTTTTAAAAAAGATCAAGGACCAAATAAATGCGCAAGAATGGTGTAATATCCCACATGGGACGTACAAGGTTGGAATGCTCGTCTTCTCTCTGCTCCTTGCAAAGTATGAGCTCCCTGCCAGGGGCGGGGTGTCTAAATTACTGGATGTATATAAAGTCTCCAATTAAATAATATTCAGCTTCTTTATTCTTCCTACCAAAGTGCATAACTTTGGACTTCGATGGCGGCCATGGAGTAAGTGGTCGCGCATTTGGTGGCTCCCGCTCAAGGTGGAATTCTATGGTCCTTTCAATTAAGGGGTGCTGAATGGTGAAAGGTGCATGAGCACTGAGAGATAGTATGCTCTGTCAGTAAATCTGGTTTATGGCTTGACCAGAAGTGTAACGAGAAGGAGGCAGCAGCTTGAGCGAGATGTTATTCAAGATGCGACACAAGAAAGATGGCAGAGCATGCTGGGGCAGCATTGTCCACCCATTGAGAGAGTGGAGCAGAGGTTGGAGGTGCAGGACCTGGCACTCCAGAAAGTGGATGGGTAGGTGGGCAAACGAGGAATTGTTGGCCTCGATGGAGGTTGAGATGGCGCTTGCGGTAGAGAGCTAAAAGAGGTTGAGGGATAAGATGGAAGACCTCGAGAATCAGTCAAGGAGGCAGAACCTATGGATTGTGGGGCTGCCTGACTGGATTGAGAGAAAGCAGGTCACAAAATATGTGCAGAACATGTTCGAGATGTTGGTGAGGGAGGGGGTCTTTAACCATCCTATCGAGGTGGATCGAGCGCTTAGGGTGCTGAGGAGGAGGCCGAAGGTGGGGGAGGCTCCAAGGGCATTGGTGGTACGACTGCATCGTTCTCGAGAAGATTTTGAGATGGGCGACGCAGACAAGAAAGTGCACTTGGGCAGGTAACGAGCTGAGGATCTAAAAGGACTTGGGAGTGGAACTGGCCGGGTATAATTGCATCAAGGCTGCCCTCTACAAGGGCGGGGTGAAGTTTGGGGTGTTGTACCCTGCTCATTTGTGGGTCAGGCATCAGAACCGGAAGTTTTACGGGTGCGTTGGAAGGGAGACTGCTGGTGCTGATGAGCGTGTATGCTCCCAATTGGGATGATATGGGGTTCGTGAAGAGACCGTTGGGTGCCATTCCGGATCTGGATACCCATGCGTTGATAGTGTGTGGGGGGGGGGGGGGGGGATTTGTAACACAGAGCTGGAGCAGAGGGTGGATAGGTCTCAGCCGCACTCACTGGCTGGTGCCATTGATAGCGGAAATGTTCGAGGACGCGATGGAAAGGGGTGTCTTGCTGCAAACGACAGAGCAGGCCCCCATCTCGTTGTTGCTTAAGAAGGACAAGGATACGGTGAGATATGGTCTATATATAGGAAAGTAGACACCAGGATATTGGCAAATGTGCCAGCGTTCAGGTTGGAGGGTACCTTCCAAAGTTGATTGGGGAGAACCAGACAGGGTTCGAAAAGGGCAGGCATTTGTCCTCGAATGTGAGGAGGCTGTTGAAAGTGGTGCTTTCATGGCAGAGCGAAGGGAGACTGAGGTGACACTTGAGCCTTACGGGGAGGCCCCTATTGTTCTGGGGCAGGTTCCCATCAGCAGGCCTTCCCTGTCCTGGTGCTCTCGCCACTGCATCCGCTATGGCAGCATAGATAGCTTGCAAAGTTCAAATGCCATTTCTCTGTTGGGGGGTGGGGGAGAGACAGCGACGGTCAGCAAGGTGATGCTTCTCTCCCCAAATTACGTGGTCATCCTGAGTTTGACAGCTCAGCTACTTTGACCATTTCCCCCTCCCATCCAGCTCCCAAACCTCCGCCTCCCCTCCGCAGCCTCCTCTACATCATGTATTTGATACTGAAGCCCCGCCCCCACACCAGGGACATCCAGCCCTTGATGTGCGTAATAACCCTCACGAGACCCACGGGCACACATTGATCGATCTCCCTGTGGGACTAGTAGAATCGAGCTTCTGTGTTAGTGGGTGGAGGCCCGCCATGCTGGGTCTCATAAACTTGCCTTTTAAAAGCTGGCCCAGACTGGGACCAGCAGTTCCGGTAGTTTGACTGGGACTTGAGTTGTAAGTTGCGTTGCGTCCTTTACGCTAACTAAATAAATGTTATTCAACTTACTTTCTTGGGCCTCCTGAGCTTTAATACTGGTGACGAGGAAAGATACAACAGCTAAGATTCCAGATGTCCTTACCGCACCCAATACTCCAGCACGGGAGAGAGGTCAATGGGATTTTAAAAATGCTGCTTTTCAGGAGGCTAGAGACCTTTGACACGTGCATAGAAGACTGGGCTCAGTATACTGAGCAGTTGTGGTGATTCTTCGAGGCAAATGGTATCAATGGAGAAGACTGACAGAAGTTAATACTCCTGACCGCCTGTGGGGTCCTGACATTCAGCGTAATCAAGAGCCTTACCTGCCTTGCTGCCCCAAACTCAATCCTTCAGTGAGCTCTTGGAACTTGTTGTGAATCACAATGACCCCAAGCCATCTGACATAGATGATTTGGAGTTGGGGACCAAGCGCAATGTAGCAAAGTTTGCAGACGACACTAAGATGAGTGGTAAAGCAAAAAGTGCAGAGGATACCGGAAGTCTGCAGAAGGATTTGGATAGGTTAGGTGAATGGGCTAGGGTCTGGCAGATGGAATTCAATGTTGCCAAGTGTGAGGCTATCCATTTTGGGAGGAATAACAGCAGAATGGATTATTATTTAAACGGTAAGATGTTAAAACATGCTGCTGTGCAGAGGGACCTGGGTGTACTGGTTCACGAGTCGCAAAAAGTTGGTGTGCAGGTGCAACAGGTTAGCAAAGGCTAATCGGGTTTTGTCTTTCATTGCTAGAGGGATGGAGTTCAAGACTAGGGAGGTTATGCTGCAATTGTATAAGGTGTTAGTGAGGCCACATCTGGAGTATTATGTTCAGTTTTGGTCTCCTTACCTGAGAAAGGACATATTGGCACTGGAGGGAGTGCAGAGGAGATTCACTAGGTTGATCCCAGAGATACATACATACATAGAATTTACAGTGCAGAAGGAGGCCATTCGGCCCATCGAGTCTGCACCGGCTCTTGGAAAGAGCGCCCTACCCAAGGTCAACACCTCCACCCTATCCCCATAACCCAGTAAACCCCACCCAACACTAAGGGCAATTTTGGACACTAAGGGCAATTTACACGGCCAATCCACCTAACCTGCACATCTTTGGACTGTGGGAGGAAACCGGAGCACCCGGAGGAAACCCACGTACACAGGGGGAGGATGTGCAGACTCCGCACAGACAGAGACCCAAGTCGGAATCGAACCTGGGACCCTGGCACTGTGAAGCAATTGTGCTATCCACAATGCTACCGTGCTGCCCCACTCCCCTTTGGGGTGGCCCCCATTCCGAAGAATAACACCCTCCAGTGACAGTTGAGGGGATTAGATTATGACGAGAGGTTGAGTAGACTGGGACTGTACTCATTGGAATTTAGAAGGATGCGGGGGGATCTTATTGAGACATATAAAATTATGAAGGGAATAGATAGGATAGATGCGGGCAGGTTGTTTCCACTGGTCGGGGAAAGCAGAACTAGGGGCATAGCCTCAAAATAAGAGGAAGTAGATTTAGGACCGAGTTTAGGAGGAACTCCTTCACCCAAAGGGTTGTGAATCTCTGGAATTCCTTGCCCAGTGAAGCAGTTGAGGCTCCTTCTTTAAACGTTTTTAAGAAAAAGATAGATGCCTTTCTAAAGAATAAAGGGATTCGGGGATATGGTGTACGGGCCGGAGAGTGGAGCTGAGTCCACAAAGATCAGCCATGATCTCATTGAATGGCGGAGCAGGCTCGAGAGGCCAGATGGCCTACTCCTGTTCCTAGTTCTTATGTTCTTATGTAATAATGTAAAGGTACCAGTTCAATATGGCTGTACGAACCCCTGGATAGTCAGTGATGGAATTCCTTAAAGCAGCTTTGTAATATTGCAGAATATTGTGACTTGGTCCATCCCTCCCTGAGATGTTAAGAGATCGTTTGATGTGTGGAATCAACAATATGGCAACCCAGAGAAAGCTATTAGCAGAGCTGGCCTCGGACCTGAAAAGGGCCATAGAACTGACTCTCTCCTGCGAGGAGCTCCAGGGTTCCGTTCATTATGGCGTACAGAGTTTGGGGTGGCCCCCATTCTGAAGAATGACACCCTCCAGTGACAGTGCTCGCGTGACTCAGTCACCACCAAATCAACAACCGTTAGTACAATATCGCAAACAGACTCGATGGCCAAGGGCCACCATGGTCTGACAGGATATTTTCCCGGAGGACAGTGAGGGTTACCCACAACAGTGTTGCACTTGTCGCAGGACTTGCAGCGGTCGAGGCCACCAGAATTGACAGAGAACACGTCACCCTCGCCAGGTGACACAGACACCCTGAACCAGGGCTTGGACCCTCCTGAGGAGGAAGACCTGATGCAGCTGAATGACATCACGACCCCCAAAGTATCCACAATTAGGATAAAACCTCAAGTCAACAGTCACCCTCTAGACATGGAAGTGGACATGGGGGCTGTTGTCTCTATTATTGGACTCTCCTTAGGCTCCGTATAGGATTTTCCCCCCTGGCCTTGAGTGGTACAAAGGCCCCACTAACAACATATACCAGGGAGCCGTTGGCCATCTGAGGTACCACGGTGACCTCAGTCACCCACAGTCAACAGACAGTTAGGCTACCACTGGTAATGGTGCGAGGGCCAGGACCCTGTCTTCTCGGCCATGATTAGTTAGAGAAACGCCGCCTGAACTGGCAACAGATCTTCCGATTAGTCACTGGCAGTTTGTATGAAGGTCTTGGAAAGTATCTTTAGGTTTTCCAGAAAGGCCTAGGAAAAATAAAGGGGGCCAGGTGAAAGTTTATGTTGACCCGGAGGCCCAACCTAAATACTTCAGGGCCCGATTGGTCCCATAAGCCCTGTTTACAAAAATAGACTAGATAACTAAAGAGCTTGGGATTCATATGCCCAGTCCAGTTCATGGAGTGGACCACACCAGTGGTCCCGGCATTGAAGCCAGATAAATCAGTCTGCCTGTGTGGTGATTATAAAATGATGGTGAATATGACCTCCCGCTTGGACCGCTACCCCATGCTGCGTGTAGAAGAAAGACCTGTACATGAAATTAGCCAGGGGCCACTTGTTCACGAAGCTCGGCATGAGCCATGTGTCCCTCCAGTTGGATTTAGACGTGGCATCAGAGAAGTATATTACCATCAACATCCACAGAGGGTTGTACCAATCTGGCTTCCTTTCGAGGTGTCACCTGCGTGTGATTTTTCAGCGAGTAGCAGTATACCTGGTCTAAGTGCTCATGACAGAAGCCACTGAGAAGGAGCACCTGGGCCACTTTGAGATCCTCCGGTCCATGCGGATGAATGTCTGAAGAGAGGCAAGAGCATGTTCAAGGCAAAAGTAGTCACATACCGTCGATAAGGACGGGTTAAACCCAGTGGAGGAAAAAGCCCCGACACCCAAAAACACAACGGAATTGAGGTCGTTTTTGGGGCTCATAAATTATTATGGGACGCTTATCCCAAACCTGGCTACCTTATTGGTGCCCCTGCGTGCACTATTGAAGAAAAAATAAAAATGGGCCTGGAAAGCGCCACAGGAGGAAGAGTTGTCCAGAGTGAAACAGCAGTTCCTGTTATCTAAATAAATAAATACTCCTTATTGTTACAAGTAGGCTTACATTAACATTGCAATGAAGTTACTGTGAAAAGCCCCTAGTCGCCACATTCCGGCGCCTGTTCGGGTACACGGAGAATTCAGAATTCTCAGCTGGTACGGGAATTGAACCCGCGCTGCTGGTCTAGTTCTGCATCACAAACCAGCTGTCTAGCCCACTGAGCTAAACCAGCCCCATAACTGTTGACACAGTACAATCTGTCAAGACCACCTGTGCCCACATGCGACTCATCCCCATATGGCATTGGAGCCGTGTTGTCCACAGATGAGTCAGATTGTCAGCATATGTGTCCAGAACCCTGGCCAATGTAGAGTGCAGAAAGAGAAAAAAGGACTTGCAGTGATAAAAGCGGTAAAAAAAATGTCACGAAAAAAATTGGGCTAATCTAGGCCGTCATTTCACAGTGACCACGGACCATGTGCTTACTCGGCCTCTAAGGAAAATGAGATGATTCCACCAATAGTCAGCCCAAATCAAATGCTGGGCACTGCTGTTGGCAGCCTATGAATATACATTTGAACATTGAGCAGGAGCACAGATTGCACATGCAGGTGCCCTCAACCAATTTCTACTGCCTGCAAGAAGCCCCCCCCCCTCTCCGCCAATAACGGACAAAGTTGTATTAACGTTGAACTTCATGGACACCCTATCTGTGATAGCTGCGCAAATCTGCACATGGCCCCAAATGGATCCTGTGCAGGTGAAATTATGCCACATCATTCTGCACTGCGGGTTACAAGGAAATCCTCCAGGGGAGCTGCGGGCCTATCTTATAAAACAACCCCTGTTGGGAGTTCTTTGTGGTCATCCCGTGGCCGGGACGGTGCGTGATCTTACAAAATTTGCATAGTGGACACCCAGGTATTTCAAAGATGAAAAGGCACATGAGCTGTGCATGGTGGCCAGGATTTGACGGCGTAATCGATTGAATTATATAGCAATGTGCGGCTTGCCAGGAGCACCAGAAGCTCCCTCTATCAGCCCCGCACCACCCTTGGGAATGGCCAGGATCTCCTGGGTGTGCTTGCATGCCATCTTTGTTGGGCCATTTATGAGATCAGTGTTTCTGATCCATATAGACGCCCACTAAAAATGGCTGGATGTGCATCGAATGTCTTCTACCAGTGGTGTGGTGTTGGCAGAATTGCTAATGGGCCATTGCCTCTGGACCTTCCTGTGTTTAATGTTCACATGCCGAGGTGGAAAGTTGAAATGAGGCAAGGCCTCCAGAAAAGGTACCACGATCACCGACACAGGTTTTAAACCAGGGGACAGTGTATCAGTTCAAAATTTTGGGAACGGTGCCCAATGAGTGTAGTGGAGAAAATGAGGCCAGTGTCTTACATGGTCAGGACTAGGGAAAGGACCATGCGGAAACATGGGGACCACCTCAAGGGCAGGGAACCTGCCTCTGAAGAAGCCACGATGGTCTGTTCCTTGACCACCCTGTCTGCCGTCCTATGTCTGGACCAGCAGGACATGGATGACTGGGCTTTGGATATGGACACACAACCCTCCGTACACTGGGAGGACATTGTAATTGGAGATAGGCCCACAACATTGCCTCTTCATCTTTATACATGTAAAAGGCATACCCCAGCACAATATACACCCCCCTAACTGGCCCCACAGCTGGTAGCAGCACAGCCATGTACGAAACAGCAAAGGAGGCCCCCCTGAACAATCCATTGCAGGTGAATCTTCCCTGTGGGGGCGGGGGGGGGGAGTGGTGGCGAAAGGACCTTTGTGTTGTCAGCCATTGTGGCCTTTACATTAACTAAATAAATGCTATTCAACTTACCTTCTCAGGCCTCCTGAGCTTTTAGAATGTGCAAAGCCTCTATCCGTTCCTGCCAAATGGGGCGTCGGTTCCTCTCCTGTGAAGAGCTCTGGATCTTCCGATACCCCAAAGACAGCCACAAATGGACATGGCTCCATCTTCACCCAACCACCCTAGACATGGCATTGAATTCTAATGATCTACTCTATTTGCTACCTTTTATTAATTTGTTCAATTAATATTGACTAAGTAAAACAACCTCATTAATAAAGTATTGGAAGCAAATATGTTGCATGGGAATAGACCCTATTAAGGAATTCAATGTGTTTCAGCAATGAGCTCAAGGGAGAAAATTGGAAGAAAAAAAATCTAATGTGAAATATTTATATTCAACGACAACACAAATCCTGATATGGGGGTGAGAGTCATTTCAACATTCCCTTGAAATAAATTTTAAATGTACCTTTTCTTTTCAAGAGAAACAACTGAGCTAATCAATGACATTGAGTGTCTGGAATACACGAACAAGAAGTTGGTGGATCAAAATGCAAAATTACAAAGATCAGTAGAGGGATGTGAGGAAGCAAATGTACGTCTGACTGAGGAAATCTTTGATCTGAAAAATAAACTCAAAAGGTAGCTTGAAGTAAAATTTCTATAAAAGCCTGTGCTATGGTAGGGTGAGAAAATCCCCCGCCTAATGTAAGAAAATATCAATATAAAATACATGAGTAACCATCAGAATTGCAAATGTTTGTGTTAGTTTAAAATGCAGTCTAACTTTACTATATACAAACCTGGAGTGGAATCTTCTGCTGTCAGCGGAGGGAAACATGACAGATGGTGACACTAAATTTGGCGTCAGTTTCCTGCTGTTAAAGAGTGATATTATTCTGCATCAACTTATTTAAATCCACTGCTGATGTCATCAGTAAGTGCTGTGTCGTCATTAGTTGTGTGTACTCGTATTTACCTGCCATTCTTTCTAATTCTATTCTTTTACTGTTATTTTGATGTTTAACTAAATGCTCTCATTTCTGAATCCATACTGTATTTGAAACTTCATTGTTTTATATATTAAAGACAGATAACTTTAACTTTAAGATTAACGTGTTTCAACTACCGTTTTGTGGTCAAGTAATCACATTTTATTGGCGATGAGGATAAAAAAATTTGAGTTTCAGCACGTTCAACATGAAGCTTTGTTAAGTTTACTGATTGAAAACAAGTTAACAGCACCATGGCTATGTTTGGATGTTCACAGTGAGTTTGTGAAAGAAAAAGAACTGGACTGACTACGGGAAAGGTTGAAACATTTTCTTGGCAAATGGGATCACAGATGAGGCTAGAAAGTGCTCAATTCTCCTGAGTGTGTATGGGGCAAAGAAAAAAATGAATGTCAAAGTGGAGGAGGCGTTGGAATGGCTGCAAAGGCTAGGAATCATTGAGCCCATTCAGTTTTCACGTTGGGCAGCTCCAATTGTTCCTCTTCTTAAATGTGATGGCACTGTGTGCATATGTGGGGATTACAGATTTACCATTTATCAGGTTTCCAAGTTGGATTCTTACCTGTTGCTGAGGTAGACAATCTGTTTTCAACCCTTGCTGGAGGAAAGACATTTTCAAACTGGACATGAGCCAGGCTTATCAACAATTCTTGCTAGAGGAAGAGTCGAAGCAGCACGTGACCATCAACACACATAAAAGGGTTGTTCCAGTATTATCGTTTGGTTTTTGCCATCCTCCAGCCTGGCGATCTTCCAAAGGGTGATGGACAACTAGTTCCAAGGCTTTCCTCATGCTGCAGTCTACTTTGATCACATTATAATCTTGAGTAAGTTGAGGAGGAGCACCTCAGCAACCGGGGATCTAGTTTTAAAGCGGTTTTCAGACGCGGAACTGCATCTGAAATGAAGCAAGTGCATTTTTCAGGCACCAAGCGTGGAGTACCTTGGCCACAGATTCACTACACAATGCTTAAGTCCTGTGCAAAGGAAAGTTTCAGCGATTAAGGAATCACCAGAGCCGAGCTCAGACCGTTTGTAGATTTGATAAACTATTATACGATCTTAAGAGAAACCAGATTGGATTGGATTTGTTTATTGTCACATGTACCGAGGTACAGTGAAAAGTATTTTTCTGCGAGCAGCTCAACAGATCATTGAGTAGAATAGAAGGGAATAAAAGGAAATACATAATAGGGCAACACAAGGTAAACAATGTAACTACACAAGCATCGGCATCGGATGAAGCATACACGTTGTGTTAATGAGGTCAGTCCATAAGAGGGTCATTTAGGAGTCTGGTAACAGGGGGGTAGAATCTGTTTTTGAGTCTGTTCGAGTGTGTTCTCAGACTTCTGTATCTCCTGCCCGATGGAAGAAGTTGGAAGAGTGAGTAAGCCGGGTGGGAGGGGTCTTTGATAATACTGCCCACTTTCCCCAGGCAGCGGGAGGTGTAGATGGAGTCAATGGATGGGAGGCAGGTTCGTGTGATGGACTGGGCGGTGTTCACGACTCTCTGAAGTTTCTTGCGGTCCTGGGCCGAGCAGTTGCCATACCAGGCTGTGATGCAGCCTGATAGGATGCTTTCTGTGGTGCATCTGTAAAAATTGGTAAGGGTTAATGTGGACATGCCGAATTTCCTTAGTTTCCTGAGGAAGTATAGGCGCTGTTGTGCTTTCTTGGTGGTAGCGTCGACGTGGGTGGACCAGGACAGATTTTTGGAGATGTGCACCCCTAGGAATTTGAAACTTCTAACCATCTCCACCTCGGCCCCGTTGATGCTGACAGGGGTGTGTACAGTACTTTGCTTCCTGAAGTCAATGACCGACTCTTTAGTTTTGTTGGCATTGAGGGAGAGATTGTTGTCACTGCACCACTCCACTAGGTTCTCTATCTCCCTCCTGTATTCTGACTGGTCATTATTCGAGATCCGGCCCATTATGGTCATGTAAGATGGTAGGTTGAAATCTTACGTGAGGCTGAAAGATGAGTTAAATATGCAGAATGGTTACATGTTGTGGGGGTCGAGAGTGATAGTTCCACCCCCAGTCATTTGCAAGTAATGGATGATATTCATGAGGCTCATCCATGTGCCTCGAATTAAAAGTCTAGCCAGGTTGTATGTTTGGTGGCCTAATTATAGACTAGGATTTGGAGAACCAAGTGAAATCCTATTCTGCATGTGAATCTAACCAGAAGATGACGCATCTAGTACCGTATATCCTTGGGAGTGGCCTGACTGCCCAGGATTCCAGTGGACTCTGCTTTAGGAGAGGGACATTCATGTACTTAACCTACTCCTGAGCCCACAAATTCAGTTAAACTAAGCCAAGCATCACCCATGTTGTGAATGTGCATTCGTATCTGAGGGGAAAGATCAGCCATGCCGTCCTCCAGGATGATACTATCCTGCAAGCAGTGACCTTGGTATGTGATGTGCGGATAAAGGGAAAGTAATAAGCTAGAGAAGGTATAGCTGCCTTGTATATGGGCGAAGACAAATCAAGGGGAATTAACATTGATGGCTCAATTGTATTCTTTCAGAGAAACGAGAAGTTGAGAATGCAGGCTGCAGGCAACATCATTTTCTTGATTGCTTTGATGTGAATGAGGAAGGGCCTGTCCCCACTTAGCAAAGCTCAGGGGAAGACTGTCACCTTGAGGAACAAGAGGTAGCTGAGTGGTTAGCACAGTTGCTTCACAGCTCCAGGGTCCCAGGTTTGATTCCCAGCTTGGGTCACTGTCTGCACGTTCTCCCCGTGTCTGCGTGGGTTTCCTCCGGGTGCTCTGGTTTCCTCCCACAGTCCAAAGATGTGTGGGTTAGGTGGATTAGCCATGTTAAATTGCCCTTAGTGTCCAAAAAGGTTAAATGGGGGTTACAGGGATAGGGTAGAGATGTGGGCTTGAGTAGGGTGCTCTTTGTAAGGGCTGGTGCAGACACAATGGGCCTAATGGCCTCCTTCTGCACTGTAAATTCTATTATTCTATGAAGGGCCAGTGAGGCCCAGGAAGAGCTAGATGATGACCAGGAGGGACCAAATCCACATAGACTTTTGACATGACAAAGGCTCTTCAGAAGAAGCAACTTATACATGGAGATGATTGAAAGACAGTGCCACAGATGTCTTTGGTAGTCGAGGGTTGTGGCAGCTCATATTTGCCACGTTCTCTGTGACGAACACACACCACACCGACTTGGAGGACATCCAATGTCGGTTTCATAGAATCATAGAATTTACAGTGCAGAAGGAGGCCATTCGGCTCATCGAGTCTGCCCTTAGAAAGAGCACCCTACCTAAGCCCACACCCCCACCCTATCCCTATAACCCTAACCCTAACCCTAACCCAACCCAACTTTTTTGGACACTAAGGGCAATTTAGCATGGCCAATCCACCTAACCTGCACATCTTTGGACTGTGGGAGGAAACCCACGCAGATACGGGGAGAAAGTGCAAACTCCGCACAGACAGTGACCCAAGCCGACGAATCGAACCTGGGACCCTGGAGCTGTGAAGCAATTGTGCTAAGCACTATGCTACCGTGTTTCTGCTAAAGTTTTAAATAAACTCCGGTTTGAATCCCCTTGAATTTCCTGAGCTTTTATAGATGGTGATCTCAAAATGGCTGGCAGATATTCACATCTGGGGCGTCATTCTCCGCCGGCGGGAGTCTCCATTCTGCCGGCGCTTGGGGGTTTCCCGACGGCGTGGGGGTGCCCCACAATGGGAAACCCCATTGACCGGCCGGTGTTACGGAGACTCCCGCCGGCCGGTCGGCGCAGAAATGTGGCGGGGCGGGTAGGAGAATTTCGCCCCAGATGTCCAATTTGCTGGTAGTATGTGACACCCCTGTGGTCTTTAGTCCTTAGAATGCCTGGTGCCCTTAAGGATGTATGTGTTTGGAGTGAGGAGAAGATTCACTTACCCTGCACTGTAGGATGATTTTTTTTTGTGTGCCACGGGCGCTGATCTCCCTGGTGACCTCCTCTCTGTTCGGCATAATCAGGTGGCAAGACCCCTGGCTTCCATCCTGAGGAAAGAGGACCTCCTGCCATTTCTGGACGCCCTGGAAGAAAGCCTTCAGGCTGAACCGTGGCGTTGAGGGTCAGATTACCTGTCCAACAAACACTGACCTGCAATGCATGAATGTCTGTGCAGGTGCCTTTTAAATATGGCTCCAGAAACTTTGACCCCATGGGGTAATTGGGGCCGGGTGGGGCCAACGAATCACTGCCCACCCTGCCACGAGATTCAACAAGTTCCTCGTTGATGCATAATTAATGAGCAAAAGTGGAAGATCTGACCCAAAAATCTGCCCAGCCACCCAGTGAGAATTACGCCAACTTTGCTTTCATCTCCAGAATGGAAAATTCAGCTCCTGATTTTAATGATTGCACTTTTTTCAATGGCTGTCAGGCAAATGTTTTCGGTGGTAATCAATCTTATAACAGCAAGCATGATCGCACTGCCATAAATTGAGTAATGGAATGAGGAATAAAGCTGACACTATGGAATGATATACTGCTTATACTTATGTAAAAGCTATCAGGTCGATTTTTACACAATTAATGTTTTTGAGGGATTGACGTGTGTGCTTGATTTAGGCTCAAGTAAAATCCCAAAAACCCATTGCATACACTCAAAGGCTGAACAATATTTGTATAATGGGAATCACTGTCATGTGGGTCGATCTCTCATCACTGACTACATTGTCAACGATGTGAGATTGGAACATCTCTGACATGCAAACCTTTTTCTTTGCCTAGTCCTGCCAAAAGAGAGAGGGCACAGACTTCACGTAATTGGCAATAGAAGCTAAAACGACATGAGGAAAAGCTTTTTCATGCATCAAGTGATTTAAGGCCGGGAGTGCACTGGCTGTGAGTGTGGTAGGGAAGGTTCAATTGAGGCATTCGAAAGAGGATTCGACTGTTATCTGAAAAGGAGGAATGTGCAGGGAAAGGTTGGAGGAAGGTACTCGGTGAATTGCGCATTCAGCGAGCCAGTACAGACATGATGGGCTGAATGGCTTCCTGTGTTGTAACAATTCTCTGTTTCTGCAGTAAACTTCTTTGATCCATTTCTTGCTACTGCTTTCATTTATTTATATATATTCAGGGGATGTGGACATCGTTGGCTAGGCCAGTATTTATTGCGCACCTCTAATTGCTCTCGAGAAGGTAATGGTAAGCTGCCTTTTTGAACCGCTGCAGTCCATATTGTGTAGATACAGCGACAGTGCTGTTGGGTAGGGAGTTCCAGGATCCACCCATCCTTTTTTCGTGAACATAGATTACAACGTGTTTCTGAAATCTCTTTGGGAAAACTTTGCGCTTAAATATCACCATCAGCTTTGATTGTCATCTGCCATGTGAGATGGAACTGCTGTATTCACGTGGCCTGCGGTCTTTACGAGAATGGTATTTTTCACTTGCCTTGATAGCGCTCGACAGAAAACGCTGGATAAACTCAGCAGGTCTAGCAGCATCTGTGGAGAGAGAAAAGCAGTTAACGTTTCGAGTCCATATGATCTTTCTACAGAACTGAAGAGCGATAGAACTACAAATAATTAAAAACTTGGAGAGGGGGATGGGCGGCAGAAAGCTCCTGTTCTGTAGCGTGCCAACATGTACTCATTATGCTAAGTGTCCTCCATATGTGCTATAATAATGACTATGATTTTGTAACCAGATAGGCCATTTTAAATATATAATTTTATTTGACCAGAAAGTGTCAGGAGGTCAAAGTGTCAGTTCCCTTAGACTTTAGCAATGAAGTGATGATGAATTACTCCGTATATGTCAATGTAAAAGGGTGACTTCCTTCTTTGGAATATTGTGTAGCCACAGTGAATTTTCTGTCCATTGTTGATGGACATCAGGGGCTGTTTAGCACAGTGCTTAATCGCTGGCTTTGGAAGCAGACCACGACAGGCCAGCAGCACGGTTCGATTCCCGTACCAACCTCCCGGAACAGGCGCTGGGAAGTGGCGACTAGGGGCTTTTCACAGTAACTTCATTTGAAGCCTACTTGTGACAATAAATGATTGTGGGCAGCACGGTAGCATTGTGGATAGCACAATTGCTTCACAGCTCCAGGGTCCCAGGTTCGATTCCTGGCTTGGGTCACTGTCTGTGCGGAGTCTGCACATCCTCCCTGTGTGTGCGTGGGTTTCCTCCGGGTGCTCCGGTTTCCTCCCACAGTCCAAAGATGTGCAGGTTAGGTGGATTGGCCATGATAAATTGCCCCTAGTGTCCAAAATTGCCCTTAGTGTTGGGTGGGGTTACTGGGTTATGGGGATAGGGTGGAGGTGTTGACCTGGGGTAGGGTGCTCTTTCCAAGAGCCGGTGCAGGCTCGATGGGCCGAATGGCCTCCTTCTGCACTGTAAATTCTATGATTTTATGGGTTTAGCAAAAACCATTTCATATGTGCTCCTGGCCTGCACCAGAGTGTAGAATAAAATTAAATAAAAACAGAAAATGCTGGAAAAACGCAATAGGTCTGCAGGATGTGTGGAGAGAGAAGGAGAATGAATGTTTTGAGCCTGTGGTACTGTGTTTCTCTCCCGACAGATGCTGCCAAATCGCCAAATCTGCTGAATCTTTACAGCATTTTCTTCTGATTCACAGCATCTGCAGAATTTTGCTTTTATTGTAGAATAAGACTCCCCAGTGAACCGAACCCTAAGGAAGCCACCTCATAATGTTAAGGAAACTACATGAAAGCTATCGTTTAAAGTTCAAACCATATTCTCAATAATGGTTCTTGTTAATCCTTGCAGCTCTCAACAAGTATTACTTCATGTAAAGTTACTAGAGAATGAACTAGATGATTTGAAATCCATTGCAAAGAACCTGGAGGACAGAAATTACAAGTTGCAGAGCCATAACAGACAACTGGTATGTATCTATGAACAACAAAAAAGGGTCAGCATTGATTTTTTAAAACATTAAAGCGAGGTTACGTTCAAAGTTATTGCCTGAATTAAATTTATTTGGGGTTAACTAAAAACAGATTCCCCATTCTACTGATTAAGGGAGTTATGACAGATAACAGCTATTCTTCACTTATGATACTTGATAGTGATTATCAACAGGTTCTTCAACAGTAAAGAATGTAACAGCTAAACCTGATCTTTTCCTCATCTGGTCCTGTAGTAAGCTTTCTTGCAGCAGTGTCTGGACAGTCATTGGGCAACTGAACACTGAATGATACTTTTTCTCTTTGCTAGCCCGGGTGTTCTGAGACCACTTGTTGACAAAGACAAGCCTAAACTGAGATAAGGAACAGATTACACAAAGAAGCCACAGGAAGAAGATATTATAGAAATGTAGCAGGATCTCTGGCAGAAAGAGTGATTTAGCCTCTGAGAGAGAAAGTGGGGTATTTCTCAAATTGCACTTAGATGTGATGTGGAGATGCCGGCGTTGGACTGGGGTGGGCACAGTAAGAAGTCTTACAGCACCAGGTTAAAGTCCAACAGGTTTGTTTGGAATCACTAGCTTCCGAAGCACTGCTCCTTCCTCAGGTGAGTGAAGAGGTGGGTTCCACAAACACATACTTAGACAAAGTCAATGATACAAGATGATACTTTAAATGTGAGTCTTTTCTGATAATTAAGTCTTTACGTGTCCAAACGGTGTGACTGAAGTGAGGGATAATCACAGGTTAAAGAGGTGCGAATTGTCTCAAGCTAGGACAGTTGGTAGGATTTTGCAAGCCCAGGACAGATGGTTGGGGGTGAATGTAATGAGACATGAATCCAAGCAGGCTGGCAGTGCCAAGGTGCTTGGGTGCCACTGGGAGAGCCAGAGTGCCACCCTGCCCTATCACCAACCATTTGGGGTGTCTCCATTGGCCTGGGACACCCCCCAGGTGCCATTACGCCTTAATACGTGTGTGTGAACCAGTACTAAACGGTACCCTTGCGATGTCTCCCTGTGGCGTCCGTTGACTCCTGGGCACGGGTGAATCTGGTGAATGTATATTTAAATGAGCCGGACAACACATTTAAATATTTTGATCTGGACCATGCCCAATGAAGGCAAGATCCAGATCGTGCAAGGCCTCTCGTAAGATTCGATGTTCTCGTCCCAACACAAAGTTGGGCGCAACAAGGCCACAAATGGTGCGCAAGGTCTAGTCAGAAAATTTACAGATGTGACTAAAATTATTCCACAGTATTGCAATGGAATATAATGGAAAATGTTAATTTCCCTTTACAGTAATTTAATTAAATCTTTTTTCAACAGGAAAAAGAACAACAGAATCTAAGCATGAGGTTTTTCCAGCTTCAGGAAGAGGTAATCTCTTAGACTGGGGTGATAGGTCAAGGATACATTCATTCAAATGTATATTGGTGTGTCACCTGTGGTCAGAACATATGTCATTTTGTAATAATAACGATTGTAGCCCAAATAACACAGAGGGTGGAATTCTTCATTTTTGAGACTAATTGCTGCGCCAGGCAGTTCTGATGGCGCTCTTCCTGCTGGTCAGAATGTTGGGGTCTATGCCAGATTCCGCGCTTGGAACCTAATTAATTATGTACAAGCGAGATCCCCTTCGAATGTCCTGGCGTGCTGGCAACTGATTTGTCCACCACCGCCAGCTGAAGGTCCGGGCGCCATATTCAAACACCAGACCAGCGCACTCATATCACTCTATCCAGCCATAAGACCATAAGGTGTAGGAGCAGAAGCAGGCCATTTGGCCCATCGAGTCTGCTCTGCCATTCAGTGAGATCATAACTGATCTGATATAATAATCTTCAACTTCATTTTCCCGCTTATCCCCATAATCTTTGATTCCCTTACTGATTAAAAATTTGTCTATCTCAACCTTGAACATAAACGACCCAGCTCTCTGTGGTAAAGAATTCCACAGGTTCACTATCCTCTGAGAGAAGAAATTCCTCCTCATCTCTGTCTTGAATGGGTGACCCCCTACTCTGAGATTATGCTCTCTGGTCCTAGACTCACTACAAGGGGAACCAACCTCTCAGCATTTAACCTGTCAAGCTCCTATATGTCTCAATAAGGTCACATTTCATTTATCCAAACTCCAATGAGTACAGACCCAACCTACTTAACCTCTCCTCATAAGAAACTCCCTCCATAACCAGGAACAACCAAGTGAACCTTCTCTGGATTTCACTCCAGTGCCAATGTATCTTTCACAGTCTAGCTTCAGCTGTTGCTGAAGTTTTTCAGCTACCATACCGTCTCAGGATAATTTGTGGTAGTCTTGGGATTTTTCAGGTCTGAAAGTGGCAGCCTTAGGCCCATTGTGAGTATGTGCTATCCACAGCGAGCAGTGATTGAGGTAGCCATTGTCTCGCACAGTAGCTTTATTGTCCCGTGTCAAGCTTGCATGGTGAGAAAATGGTTTGGGGCCTTTTTATCAGATTGCTAATAATGCCAATCCTATAACAATAATAACCTTTTATTGTCACAAGTATCAAGTTACTATGAAAAGCCCCTAGTTGCCACATATAGCGCATAGAGCTGTAGGAATCTTAATGTGTATATTGACCAGTGAAGCTTTAGGCTTGCGATGGACATTAGTAGTTAACCCACTAGCGGATTTCTCGGGATAATGGGTACCCTGATAAAATCATTGCTTGCTGTGTGCTACAATGATTTGCACTACCTAGCGACATAACCTGTTAATAAGGATGCACAATTATAATGATTGAATAACTGAAACTGGGGGTCATTTGACTTTGTATAAAGTACTAAATCTAATTCTACTCTTTCAATGTATTGTATACTATAAGCAGTGGAGGACAGTTATTGTCCTATGATGAGTCACACTTCACCACTTTCATACCTCTAAGTAGCTAATTATCAAAATTGCTTCAGTGTCGAGAGCCGTTACCTGTTCTTTTGTGTATAGAAATTATATAAATGACAGAAATGACAGGTATTTAAAAATAAGAGAATCAACATAATAGAAGCACAGAGTTGTTACAGCACGGAAGGAAGCCATTTGGCCCATCGCGTCTGTATTGGCCCTCCGAATAAGCAATTCATCTGGTTCCATTCCCCCACCTGCTTCCTGTAATCCTCTACATTCTTCCTTTTCAGATAACAGTCTGACTCCCTTTTGAATGCCTTGATTGAACATGGCACCACCACACTGTCAGGCAGTACATTCCAAATCATAACAACTTTGCCGTGTTAAGACTTTTCTCATCTCGCCATTGCTTGTTTTGCCTATCACTTTAAATCTGTGTCCTCTCGTTCTTGATCCTTCCACCATTGGGAAATGTTTATTGCTATCTACTCTATCCAGACCTCTCATGATTTTGAATATTGCTATCAGTTCTCCACTCAGCCATGCAGTTGATGTCCCTATTAATAAAGCCTTTGCATACTGTATGCTTTATTAACTGCTACCTCAAATTGTCCTGCACTTCCATCCCTCTGCTCCTGCATTCTCTTTAGAGTTCTACCCTTTATATTGTCTCTTCATTTTATTCCTATCAAAATTAATCACTTTACACTCGTCTGCATTGAATTTCATCTGCTAATTGTCCTCCAGTTCGGCTGACCTGTTGTATGTCCTTTTGAAGTTCTACACTACCCTCATCACCATGCTTCTAAGTTTCATATCGTTCCCAAATTTTGAAATTGTGCCCTGTACACCAAGGCCTAGGTTTAAAAATAAAATAAAAAAAAATTCTCCATTTTCACATTTTCTCCCACATTTACATCCATCAACAATAAACAATAATCAGCAAGATATGTCAGTCCCCATAATAACAACAACGGTCCCATCTACCCACCAACCCCCGAACCTCAACCCGCATGTTTACATAAACAAATGACAAAAAGAAATCAGGGATTACCCGTAGTCAGCCTTAATCTTTCACAGCTCCCCCCCCCAGGTCTCCAGCTCCTCCCGTCCACTGCCTCTTGTAAAACTCCTCCCCCTACCCTCGGTTCCTTTCCCCCCCCGACTTTCCATCCTGGCTAGACCACTCGGACCCTGTTCTGCCAGGCTCCGATGGCTGCTGCCCCTCCCCCCACCTCACTCCCGTTCACTGGCCGGCACACACCGGCCAGCGTGGAGGCCCCCGCCCGGGTCCCTTTCCCACTTGCCAGGCCCCAGGAAAGCCCAAAGATCCCCTTTTAGCGCACAAACCCCACCTATCCACCTACACCCCAAAGAACTCTCATTTCGAGTGATAGTCCCGTCTCTTCCCTTGTCCAAATACATACCACCTTGGCTCCTTTAATCTCTACACCCGCGCGCAGTGATACAAAAAAGAAGAAAATACAGTCATGAGGTTACATCGGCACATGGCCATTCCTCAATTTGTCAGTTCTGCCACAGTCCTTCTGCTTTCGCAAACTCCTCCGCTGCTTCTGCCGTTCCAAAATAAAAGTCCCTGAGCTTGTAAGTCACCCTCAGCTTCGCTGGATATACAATGCCGCACCGCACCTTGCTAATGTACAGTGCACTCTTCACCCGGTTGAAGGCAGCCCGCTTCCTTGCCAGCTCCACCGTAAAGTCCTGGTATACATGTATACCAGCTCCAGCCCACTGCACCACCCGCTTCGGCTTGGCCCAGCTCAGGACCTTCTCCTTCACCCTGTACCTACGGAAGCACAGAGTCACTGTCCTTGGTGGCTCACTCGCCTTTGGTACAGGCCTCCACGACCGATGAGCCCGATCCAGTTCATATTGGGAGGGGTCCTCCCCCTCCCCCAATAGTTTTGCCAGCATCACGGCAAAATACTCAGTCGGCCTCGGTCCTTCAACTCCTTCGGGCAGCCCCACAATCCTCAAGTTCTGTCGCCTGGATCTATTTTCCAGGTCTTCCATTTTTCCTCGCAGATCCTTGTTAGTATCCATCACCTTCCGCATCTCTTTCCCCATCGAGGCAAGTTGATCACTGTGCTGCAATAACGTCTCCTTCACTTCCTTCAGCGCCTCCCCTTGCTCTCGCACCTCCGCCACTGCGCTCGCCACCTCCGTCCTCACCGGGGAACCCGCCTCCTCCACCAGCACACTCAAAACCTCCCTCATCTCCTTCCTCACCGTCTCCATGCATTTCGCAATCTGCGCCAACTGCTTTTCAAATTCCGCAGCCATCACCTTAGTTACTTCTTCAGCCGTAAGCAGTGCGGCCTCCCCTGGTGCTCCAGCCTCCACTTTTCCTGGTGACCCCGCGGTGACCTATCCACTCCCCGACGGACCTCCAGCTGGTTTTTTCTCGGCCGTTTTTCTGCTCACCCTCGACATTTTTCTTTGGGGTTTTTTTCCCTCCTGTGTCTTCTCAGTGCCTCCTCCGTGCCTTCTCCCTGCTTCTGCCGCCTCCGTGGACCCTGGGACCGGGCTTAAAGCCCCGAAATTGCCGTTCCCGAGCGGGGGCTCTCCATTGTGCGGCCGCCTCCCGCCCGCTGTCACCGGAGGTAAGGCCTAGGTTATTAATATACATCAGTAAGAGCAAGGATCCCAAAACCGACCACTACAAACCTTCCTTCAGTCTGAAAAATTGACCACTACTCTCTGTTTCCTATGACTCATAAATAAAACATGAGAATTAAAAAAAGAGATGTGATGGGTGGGATTCTCTGGGTGTGGCGCACCCTCATCGGCAGCGGGAATTCTCCGTCCTGCCAGCCGGCCAATGGGGTTTCCCATTGTGGGCAACCCCACGACGTTGGGAAAACACTGCCGGCGTAACGGATAATCCCGAAAGCGGAAAATCCAGCCCGAAGTCTCTGAGATTGAAATCTGGAACAGCACCAGTAGATTAAAAAAGTAAAATTAAACTTTTCTTGCATGTAATGCAGAATGGGAAATTAACAGCCGAGAAAGACTATACACATTGGAGAAATGAGGAATTAGTATCAGAGAAGGCTGAGCTGAAGGTACGTCACTAAAGTGCTTAAAAACATGCAAAAAATCTTTTTGGCAGTTTCTTTGATATTTTCTGTTGTAAGTCACTACAATGCAGTGCCATTCCACTTCAGGCTTCTTGCTGGAAGTATAAATATTAGGTGAGGGCAGGATTGTGATATTGTCGTGCTGCCCTGGCTGAGGCCAACAAACGCAGCAGATTTAGGATATAAGCTAGGTACTTATTATTTGTGTGGTTTGTAAGGCCCTTCCTGTTGATACCCTGTTTCCCCTTTTTCTATTTTGTTATCATTTTGATCCATGGATGTTTAATGGACAGGTGTCTTTAAGCAGCAGAGAGAATGAGAAATTCAAAACATTGCAACATTGTATATGATGCTGATTTTCGAGCAGTGGAACTCAGACTTTGTGGCACCGAGAGGTGGGGTGGGACCCGGTTCGATTGGTTGGCTGGTGGCCAAGAAATTGGCCTAAAAGCCAACCACCAGCTGATAACAGGTAGTGATTGGGCCCTACCCTAGTGGAATGATTTCCAGAGACCTAAGGGAAGCAGAGTTGTATCCTGGACACTGAGAGACAATCTACAGTGAAAATCATTACAGACTGCAAGACAGGAATCTTGACCTGAAAGCCTGGTTTGAAGGGCAATGTGCTGGAAACAACTATCTGAAACAACAAAGACTTTGGGAGTTTTTCTAAGAATGATTTATTAATTTCAATTGTGTTGCGACTCCAGGTCAAGTGAGGCTGGAATTGACCGCGCACTAGCCCAGGGGGTCGTAACAGGTTATAATTAATCACAGGATGCACTTTTTATTAACCGCTGATTTAGCATTTCACAGTATCAAATGAATCATATTTTCTGATTGCCAAAACTAAAAATAAATTATTGCTCCCTCTCCTTTACAAACATGTGGGTTGAATTTCTCTAAGGGAATAGGTGGGAGTGGGGGCAGGGTGCGGGACGGTGAACGTCTCCCAGTTGTCCATAACTTTGGCAAAAGAACCACAAAAATGATCAGGAGAAAGCCCATGATACTCAACTTCGCATTATTCAATTTCTTGCTGCAAGACATTGCTAGAGAGTGTTGTATGAATATCTAAAATGTTAATATTCTTGTTTTTAAGAACCAGGTGTACGAAGCCAACAGACTAATTTCTGTTAAGGATGTCTTACTAACTGAGGTGGGTGTAAAAATGACATGGTCTTGTTTCATATTGATGTACATTCTCATTGATCACTAATAATATCAGGTTTCCTAAAGTAGACATAGACTACGTTTATTAACAACTGGAAGTAGATTTCAGAAATTCAATATATTGGTGGTTACTGTTTGACACCCATCAGATGGACGTAACTGTGGAATATTATGTTGTGATCTGCTGTACTCAATCTGGACCAGATATCTGCCATGTACTATACTGCATTGAGTAGCTTTTAATCACCTAGGGCACCTGTCTTCATACTCAAGTTTCCTTGTGTATGCAAATTGGCATTCTGTGACAGTTGCCAACTCCAACATGACTTCCCTGCTTCTGTAATCTTATGATGTGGAGATGCCGGCTTTGGACTACAGTAAGAAGTCTTACAACACCAGGTTAAAGTCATCAGGTGAGTGATGAAGGAGCTGCGCTTCGAAAGCTAGTGATTCAAAACAAACCTGTTGGACTTTAACCAGGTGTTGTAAGACTTCTTACTTTGTAATCTATGGTGCGATTTAAGTGGGAACAAAGTCCCATAGCGAGCACATGTTTCCCTTCGCTCGCAGCGCCGATAAACACAACGCTATAAAACGGCACTCGCATTAGATAGGGGGCCTCAGTAGGGAATGCGCATCCGAGGTCACACACAGCCCCATTTTGTGCACTGCAGAGCTCAGCGAGAGGAGGAAGAACCCGATCTCTGGAGCCCCCGAAGCGTTTCCCAACCCCTCCAACCTCAACGTGCTATGGGAGGGGCCCCCGCACCCTACCAACAACCGCCACTCCAGCACCGATCGTCACTGGAAATAAATGCCAGTGTGGCACCCTGGCAGTGGCACCTCGGCACCGTGGCAGTTCCAGACTGGCACCCAGGCGGCATTGCCAGACTGGCAGTTCCAGGTCATGAGGCTTGCAGTGCAAGGGTGCCTGGGTGGCACCAGCAATGCCAGGGTACTGTCAGGCCCAAGGGGCATGCACCTGGAGTCCTCCGAACCCTTGGGAGAGCCCCATGAGTGACGTCTGTCTGGTCCCCGTTTGTGGAGACCAGTGCTGAATGGCACTCGCCCGAGGTCTCCAAGGCGAAGGTCTCCCCAGGTTGCTCATCAGAGGTGGGAGCAGCCTGCTGCCTACTGCATCCTGTGGCTTTTGATGCTCCTCTGGGGGCTTTGGGGCCGGATGGACCCAGTGCACTTGCTGGCGGCACATGCTCTGCTGTACCGCCTGTTTTGGGTGCTGATTCTGGGACCCGCTGCTGTCAGTGGGATGGATCTCGGGGGAATGGATGGCTGCCATTGCTATTCCATAGGGTGGCTCCAGGTTGGCACCTAGCGCTCCCTCCTCCCGGTCAGTGCCCAAAGGGCTCTGACGTTCACCTCGGGCCAGAGGGGCAGCTGGATCGAGTCCCGGCTGCCCCTACATCATCTGGCTCTGCCAGGCCTGGCGGCTCCCCAATGTCTGCAGCAGCTTCAGCGATACTCCTCCGTGACTGGGACATGCTCTGGAGTCCACGGCAATGCCTAACTGAGAATGGAACATGTCCCGCAGCGCCTCGGCTATGCCCACATCGGCCTGGGAGACGACCCCTAGCAACCAGGACGTTCTCTGGAGGGCCTTGGCAATGCCCAACTGAAACTGGGACATGCCCAACAAAGCCTCATCAAGTTCCACCTGGTACAGGATCATGACCCCCCAGCGACTGCGACATGCTGCTGAGGTGTTCAGCTCTGGCCGTTACTGGCTGATCCACGTCTTGGCCACCTCCGCTCATGCTGCCGCGTCTTGCACCAGGCTCTCCACTGCGATCACTACTCTAACAGTGTTGGTCTCGGTGCCACACATTGCCGCCGCCACCTCCTGCGCCTTTGGGACTCCTACAATTACCTATGCTGGAGGGTCGCTGATATCCATAAGACATAGGAGCAGAATTAGGCCACTCAGCCCATTGAGTGTGCTCTGCCATTCAATCATGGCTGATACTTTTCTCATCCCCATTCTCCTGCCATCTCCCCATATCCCCTGATAAAGGGGCTGTTTAGCACTGGGCTAAATCATTAGCGTTCTTTACCGCCTGCTGCACCTGCATGCTTACCTTCAGCGAAAGGTGCACAAGGACACCCAGGTCCCGCTGCACACTCCCCTCTCCCAATTTACAACCATTCAGGTAGTAATCTGCCTTCCTGTTTTTGCTTCCAAAGTGAATAACCTCACACTTATCCAAATTATAAAGCATCTGCCATTGATTTGCCCACACGCCCAACCTGTCCAGATCATGCTGTAGGATCCCTGCATCCTTGTCACAGTTCACCGTTCCACCCAACTTGGTATCATCTGCCACCTTCATGCTCCTAAGTGCATCCAACTGCTGCTCCAACCTCTCCATGCGGTCTGTGAGGAGCCGCAATTGGGTGCACATCATGCAGATGTTGTTGTTTGAGACGCTGGAAGCGTTACGGTTCTTTCACATTAACCCCGACACTTAACCCCGCTGACCGACATTTCTATCACCAATTAAATTAGGAGTTTGCTGTCTGGCCCTCTCCCGTCTGTTGTGATCCAACATCTCCTGTGGGGACACAAGAGGGAACATCGGTAGCCGCATGCGTCGTTCATGGTGGGGTTGGGGGGGGGGGGGGCGGGGAGGAGGAGGAGGAGGAGGTGGGCAGAGGGTTTGGGGTTGGGGTCGGTCGTTCATGGTGGGGTTGGGGGCAAGGGAAATGGCCTGTATTTGGCAGGGGGGGTGATGGGGACTATGGGTGGGGTGCGGCGGCACTATTGGACATGGGTAGGCCGGGGCATGGAAACGATGCTGGTGAGGGCAGTGCCAGGTGCATACTCGTGGTTGGTTGGGGGGGGGGGGTGGGGGGGGGGGGGGGGTGGGGGGGGGGGGGGGTCCGGTGCCAACTCAACCATGTGGCCCGGTGGAGATCATTGATCTTCCAGCACTGGGTGCTGGTCCTCCAGGTCACACTCCCCGAACTGACTGCCACTTCCTCCCAGGCATCACTGACTGACCCTCCGAGAGCCTTGGTGGAACAGGACATCCCCCTGGCCTCTAACGCGTCCAGTAATCTGTTCAGGTCAGCATCCATGAATCATGGGGCTGGATTCCTAGGTGGCTTGGCTGAGAGCTGTGTGGGATTGATTGTGTAGGAGTGGTTTAAGTGCTGCCCTCCCTTGTTAGTGGGAGCCCGACGAGCGCCATCCCGGCGAATCAGCTGGCGGGACCATCATTTGTGGCATGAAAGCCCGTGGGGTCTTGTTAACTGGACCCAGTAACGTTTTATAGCAGTGACAGCCTTGCTGGGCCGAGCGTTGGGAAGCTCACGGCAGTTCCAGCTTGCTACCACATTTAGAAACTTTCTGGTTAAATCACGCCTATAGAGAGGAATTTGTAAAACTGATTATTGGATCCAAGATAGACTTCTATTACTGTAGTTATTATCAAATTTCTTCATGTTACATGTCAATAAATAAATTGTAAGACTGTTAAATGCATCTTGTAGGAATACTTCTGAAGCAAGATGCAGAAAAAAGTGCTAAAATGAAATATTAATTCAGAAAAAAGGAATAGAGAACAATGTAGGAATGAGTAGGTTAAAAAATAGAATTGGGTTTGGGCAGATTTCAAATGTTCTGAAGTGTTTTAATAAGGAAATGATCTAACACAGGTTCTTTGACAATCTATAGTGTTGTGTTTCTTATGCTGCTGTCTATCATTATTTTACAGAAAATAAACCAGTCAGAGGAATTGAAATCAACTGTAGATGAATACAATAATATCATTAAGGTAAATAATCTAAGGCGCAGAAAATAAATTGAAATAAAAATGTTTCTTTGAAAATGATCCTGAAACATTTGAGACATGCTCAGCATGTCAGACCACTGAAGGTCAATAACCAAACTTGTGCTCATCATCTAAAATAATATTAGAAAATGTTGCACACACACTGCTAATCCATCAAGATCAGGAAGAGAAAATACATTTTTCATGCTTCATCCGACTGTTGGATTTCATCTAAATAGATTAAGCTGGAGTTATTTTAAGTTTGGTATTCATCTCAAATAGAATTTTTTTATTTATTTGCATTTTTAAAAAAATGAGCTGTGGTGCTGTGGTAGACTAGGATGTGACGAACACTATTCTTAGCATTTTATTTTAACTTATTTGTTTACTCTATTTTCAATTCTGAAGAGTAGTTTTAGACTTGAACTATCTCTGTTGCTTCACTTATGGCTTTCGGGGTGTTCAAGGATTATCTGGAGTATCCAATAAATTGATTAGCATAGTATGATTGAAAATAATATCATCTTTTAATTTTAATAGTAATAGTTTCAACTCTTAAAGTTTCTTTTGCAAATTATCTTATAATTATTTTTCTTCATAAAGTGTTGAAGCTTGCTGGGTGTTATAACCTGCCTGCTTACCATTGGCTGGGGACTAATGACAATCCCACAATCATGTGGGAGTATGAGCTTCCCCAATGATGGGGGCGGAGAAATCATTAGCAGACTCCCTGTATAAATAAAGCTGGCCAGTTTGGAACCAGCAGGAAGGAGTAAGCAGCAAGCAAGGTTGCTGCTGTTGTGTATATATATGTTATTGTAAATAAATGTTATTTCTTTGTATACTTGAAACTCGTGCTGGATTCTTTGTGGCCCTCACAAAACTGGCGACGAGGGTTAAAGTGAATAGCTGTCTACACTGCTGAGGCCACCTCCCTGGATTTTTATTGGATACAGGTTGGAAGTTGTTTTCCATTACATCATGCCTCTGTACGGATGTTTGGATGTTTTTGATGCTAAGCTGGAAAGCTGGAACCAGTATGCACAACGGATGCGTTACTATTTCCGGGCAAACAATATCACCGAAAACGAGCGCCAGGTGTTCATATTGCTCACCGCCTGCGGCCTGCATACGTTTGGGGTGATTAGGAGCCTTACGTACCCAGCTGCGCCGGACACCAAAACGTTTGATGAACTTGTGAATTTAGTGGGGCAGCATTTTAACCCAACCCCGTCCACGATAGCCCAATGTCACCGGTTTAATAACGCTAGAGGACCCCAGGAGAATCCTTTACCGACTTTCTATCCAGGCTACGCAGGATTGCGGAGTACTGTGACTATGGTGAGACTTTGTCAGAAATGTTACGCGACCGTTTGGTTTGCGATATTAACAATGCGGCCACCCAGAGAAAGTTGTTAGCTGAGCCAACATTGACTTTTCAACAGGCCATTCAAATAGTATTGTCCCGAGAGAGCGCAGAACGAGGAGTGCAGGAGATACAGGGAATGGAAGTGCATGCCTTGGGGCGCAACCCCTTCCGTCCGAAAACTTCCCCCACACTCCTGCGGTACCTTGGGCGAGATGACGTCCGGATCGACGCCAGTGGCCATCGGACATTCCTCCCCGAAGATAGCCTTCTCCAGAACCAATGGATGAGGAGCCATGTCCGTGTCAGACATGTAGGCGCCGACCCCGTCGCGGACGCTGGTCCTGGGGGCGCTAGAGGCGCCGTCGTTCCGACCAAAACTGGGACCAGCCCAGGGGCCGTACCTTCCATGTGGATGAACCTGCGGCGACTACTCCTGAGGACGTGGAGACGGAGGACGACTGCCTGCAGCTGCATTGTGTGGCAGCTCCCCGTGTGGCCCCTATTAAGGTGACAGTACGGGTCATAGAATTTACAGTGCAGAAGGAGGCCATTCGGCCCATCGAGTCTGCACCGGCTCTTGGAAAGAGCACCCTACCCAAGGTCAACACCTCCACCCTATCCCCATAACCCAGTAACCCCACCCAACACTAAGGGGAATTTTGGACACTAAGGGCAATTTATCATGGCCAATCCACCTAACCTGCAGATCTTTGGACTGTGGGAGGAAACCGGAGCACCCGGAGGAAACTCAAGCACACACTGGGAGGATGTGCAGACTCTGCACAGACAGTGACCCAAGCCGGAATCTAACCTGGGACCCTGGAGCTGTGAAGCAATTGTGCTATCCAGAACGCTACCGTGCTGCCCCGATGGTCAATGGTCACCTGCTTGAGATGGAGTTGGACACTGGTGCAGCGGTCTCCGTGATTGCCCAGAGGACATTCGACCGCATCAAGCAGGGTATACAGACCCTTACATTAACCGACACACAGGCCAGGTTGGCCACCTACACGGGGGAACCATTGGACATTGCAGGAACTACGATGACCCCTGTTGTTTATGGACGCCAGGAGAGGCGTTTCCCACTTATCGTGGTGCGCGGCCATGGGCCCAGCCTGTTGGGTCGGGACTGGTTGTGCCATTTGCACTTGCAGTGGCAGCACATCCTCCAAACAGTTTCTGGAGGGTTGACTGAGGTGCTAGGACGATACCCAGATGTATTCCAGCCCGGTTTGGGGAAAATAAAAGGGTCCGTAGCCCGTATCCAAGTCGAACCAGGAGCCACGCTGCGCTATTTCCGGGCGCGCCCGGTGCCTTACGCCTTGCTCGAGAAGGTAGAAGGGGAGCTCACTCGTTTGGAAACTTTGGGTATTATCAGGCCCGTCCGTTTCGCTGACTGGGCAGCACCAATTGTACCTGTAATGAAGCCAGATGCCACAGTTCGCTTGTGCGACGACTATAAACTTACAGTGAATACGGCTTCCCGACTCGACCGATATCCAATGCCTCGCATAGAGGGTCTCTACGCAAAGCTTGCAGGTGGACAAAATTAGATATGAGTCACGCCTACATACAGTTGGAGCTGGACCCTGCCTCCCGACCATATGTAACGATTAATACACACCGGGGCCAAAGACTTCCGATGGCGGCGATGCGGAGCTAAGTCGCACAATTCGGCAGCTCCCGCTAGAACGGAAATTTTTTGACCAATTCCCGTGTGGGAAGGTGAGAGCAAGGTCCCCCTTCCGTCGTGTATGGAGAGGACCAGAAGTGGAGCGGCGGAAAAAGAGGCTTTGGAGCAGCGGCCGAAACGAGGGGGAAAATAACAAGATGGCGGAGGGCGGAGATCATGCAGCATGGGGGCCGGACCAGCAGGAGTTTCTCAGGCGCTGCGTGGAGGAGCTTAAAAAGGAGGTGCTAGCGCCAATGCTGATGGCAATCGAGGGGCTGAAGGAGGCCCAGGAGGTAGAGCTCCGAGAGGTGAGGGACAAAACCAATGAGAACGAGGACGAGATCTTGGGCCTGGCGGTGAAGATGGAGGCGCACGAGGCGCTGCACAAGAGGTGGGCCGAGATTTCCGAGGTCCTGGAGAACACGTCGAGGAGGAAGAATCTCCGGATTCTGGGTCTCCCTGAAGGGGTGGAGGGGGCCGATGCCGGGGCGTATGTGAGCACGATGCTCCATTCGCTGATGGGTGCGGAGGCCTCTCCGAGCCCCCTGGAACTAGAAGGGGCTCACCGGGTACTGGCGAGGAGACCCAAGGCCGGCGAGCCGCCAAGGGCGATAGTGGCAAGGTTCCATCGTTTTGCGAACAGAGAGAGGGTCCTGAGATGGGCCAAGAAAGAGCGGAGCAGTAGATGGGAGAATGCGGTGATCCGAGTCTACAAGGACTGGAGCGCGGAGGTGGCAAAGAGGAGAGCTGGCTTCAACTGGGCCAGGGCGGTGCTGCATAAAAAGAGGGTGAAGTTAGGAATGCTGCAGCCAGCGCGACTGTGGGTCACGTATCAGGATCGACACCACAATTTTAAAACGCCAGAAGAGGCTTGGACCTTTATCCAAACGGAAAAATTGGATTCAAACTGAGGGTCTGTGGTTGTTGGGGAGATGTTGACTGTATACAGGGTTGTAAATATGGGTAAAGAATGTTTCACGGGTGGGACGATGGATGGGGATGGGGGAAGAGTTTTGATGAGACTGTGAGGAATGTGGGCGCACCGCTGGAGGGGAGGGAAGTGAGACCCGGGGATGCGGGAATTGGGATAAGGCCGCAACAGGAGCTGCGCCACGGGGCGGGCTGGCTCAGGAAAGCGCGGGCTTTTTCCCGCGTTCGGGAGGGGCGGGAGGGGGGGGATGGAGGAGCGCAAGGAGGAGGAGGGATTTCCACACCGGGGGGGTCAACGGGAAGGTGGGGGAAGCCGGGGTCAGCAGGAGTCAGCTGACTTACAGAAGTATTATGGGGGGGAGCAAATGAGCTAGATTTGGATCTAGCGGGGGGGCGGGGGGGGGGGGTGGGAATAGGGTTGCATTGGCCGAGGGGGAACTGAAAATGGAAGAGATGGTCGGGGCGGGGGTTCCCCGTCTGGGGGACTGGAGGGTGCGGAAGGCGCGGTCACGGGACTGGCCTGGTAGCCCCCCACTCCGGCTGATCACGTGGAATGTGGGGGGCCTAAATGGGCCGGTTAAGAGGGCCCAAGTGTTCACGCACTTAAAGGGACTGAAGGCAGACGTGGTCATGCTTCAGGCGACACACCTGAAGGTGGCAGATCAGGTCAGGTTAAGAAAGGGATGGGTAGGGCAGGTGTTCCATTCGGGGCTGGATGCGAAGAATAGAGGGGTAGCAATACTGGTGGGGAAGCGGTTGTCGTTTGAGGCCAAGAACATAGTAGCGGACAATGGAGGTCGATACGTGATGGTGAGCGGTAGGTTGCAGGGGACGTGGGTGGTATTGGTAAATGTATACGCCCCGAACTGGGACTATGCTGGATTCATGAAGCGTATGTTGGGGCGTATTCCGGACCTGGAGGTAGGAAGCTTGATAATGGGTGGGGATTTCAACACGGTGTTGGACCCAGCACTGGATCGCTCCAGATCCAGGACTCGAAAGAGGCCGGCTGCGGCCAAGGTGCTTAGGGGGTTTATGGACCAGATGGGGGGAGTAGATCCGTGGAGATTTGCCAGGCCTTTGGCCAGAGAATTTTATTTTTTCTCCCATGTACACAAGGCCTACTCCCGGATAGATTTTTTTGTTCTGGGCAGGGCATTGATCCCGAAAGTGGAGGGAACGGAGTATTCGGCCATAGACATTTCAGACCACGCCCCGCACTGGGTGGAACTAGAGTTGGGGGAGGAGCGGGACCCCGCTGTGGCAGTTGGATGTGGGACTGTTGGCAGACGAGGAAGTGTGCGGGAGGGTGCGGGGGTGTATTGAACGGTATTTGGAGGCCAAAGACAACGGGGAAGTGCAGGTGGGAGTAGTATGGGAGGCGCTGAAGGCGGTGGTCAGGGAGAGTTAATCTCCGTCAGGGCTCATGGGGAGAAGAGAGAGGGCAGGGAAAGGGAGAAGTTAGTGGGGGAGATTTTAAGAGTGGACAGGAGATATGCAGAGGCCCCTGATGAGGGACTACTCAGGGAGAGGCGAAGTCTCCAGGCAGAGTTCGACCTGTTGACCACAGGGAAGGCACAGGGGGCAACGTATGAGTATGGGGAGAAGGCGAGCCGGATGCTGGCACATCAGCTCTGTAAGAGGATGGCAGCGAGGGAGATAGGTGGAGTCAAGGATGGAAGGGGAACTACGGTGCGGAGTGCGGTGAAAGTAAATGAGGCATTCAAGGCCTTCTATGAGGAGCTGTACAGATCCCAGCCCCCAGTGGGAAAAGAGGGGATGCGACGATTCTTGGACCAACTGAGGATGCCGAGGGTGGAGGAGCAGGAGGTGGCTGGTTTGGGGGCGCCAATTGGGTTGGAGGAGCTGATTAGAGGACTGGGGAGCATGCAGGCAGGGAAGGCCCCGGGACCGGATGGGTTCCCGGTGGAGTTCTATAGGAAGTATGTAGACCTGTTAGCCCCGTTGCTGGTGAGGACTTTCAATGAGGCAAGGGAGGGGGGACCCTGCCCCCGACAATGTCGGAGGCGATGATCTCTTTGATCCTGAAGCGAGATAAGGACCCACTGCAATGTGGGTCGTAAAGGCCGATCTCGCTCCTCAACGTAGATGCTAAGTTGCTCGCAAAGGTGCTGGCTACGAGGATAGAGGACTGTGTCCCGGGGGTGATTCATGAGGACCAGACGGGATTCGTAAAGGGTAGGCAGCTGAACACCAATCTGCGGAGGCTACTAAATGTGATTATGATGCCATCGGTGGAGGGAGAGGCGGAGATAGTGGCAGCTATGGACGCGGAGAAGGCCTTTGACCGAGTAGAGTGGGAGTATCTCTGGGAAGTGTTGCGGAGGTTTGGGTTCGGGGGAGGGTTTATTAGCTGGGTTAAGCTCCTATATAGAGCCCCGGTGGCGAGTGTGGTTATGAATCGGTGGAGGTCGGAGTACTTCCGGCTGTATAGAGGGACGAGGCAGGGGTGCCCCTGTCCCCCCTGTTGTTTGCATTAGCAATTGAACCTTTGGCCATGGCATTAAGGGAGTCCAGGAAATGGAGGGGGGTAGTCCGAGGGGGAGAGGAGCATCGAGTGTCGCTATACGCAGACGACCTGTTGCTGTATGTGGCGGATCCAGTGGAGGGGATGGCGGAGGTCATGCAGATTCTAAGGGAGTTTGGGGACTTTTTGGGCTATAAGCTTAATGTAGGGAAAAGTGAGCTCTTCGTGGTGCATCCAGGGGACCAGGGAAGTGGGATAGACGACCTACCGTTGAGGAGGGTGGAAAGGAGCTTTCGATACCTGGGGATCCAGGTAGCTAAGAGCTGGGGGGCACTGCACAAACTTAATTTGACGCGGCTGGTGGAGAAGATGGAGCAGGACTTCAAGCGATGGGACATGTTGCCACTCTTGCTGGCGGGCAGAGTACAATCGATTAAAATGGTGGTTCTCCCGAGGTTTCTTTTTGTATTTCAGTGCCTTCCAATTGTGGTCACCAAGGCCTTTTTTAAGAGGGTAGGCAGGAGCATTATGGGTTTCGTGTGGGCAAACAAGACCCCGAGGGTAAGGAGGGGGTTCCTGGAGCGTAGAAGAGATAGAGGAGGGCTGGCGTTGCCGAATCTGGATGGCTACTACTGGGCAGCCAACGTGGCGATGATCCGTAAGTGGGTGATGGAGGGAGAGGGGGCGTCATGGAAGAGGCTGGAGATGGCGTCCTGTAAAGGAACGAGCCTGGGGGCGTTGGTGACGGCACCGCTGCCGCTCTCGCCGACAAGGTACGCTACGAGTCCGTTGATGGCGGCATCGCTAAAGATCTGGGGGCAGTGGAGACGACACGGGTGCGTTGGGAGCCTCGGTGTGGTCCCCGATCAGAGATAACCATCGGTTTGTCCCAGGAAGGATGGACGGGGGGTTTCAGAGCTGGCATCGGGCAGGGATTAGAAGAATAGGGGACCTGTTCATTGATGGGACATTTGCAAGCCTAGGGGCGCTGGAGGAGAAGTTTGGGTTACCCCCGGGAAACGCATTCAAGTACATGCAAGTGAGGGCGTTTGTGAGGCGGCAGGTGAGGGAATTTCCACTGCTCCCGGCACAAGGGATTCAAGACAGGGTGATTTCAGGCGTATGGGTCGGAGAGGGCAAGGTGTCGACGATATACCAGGAGATGAAAGAAGAGGGGGAGGCTTTGGTAGAGGAGCTGAAGGGTAAATGGGAGGAGGAGCTGGGGGAGGAGATTGAAGAGGGTCTGTGGGCTGATGCCCTGAGTAGGGTTAAATCTTCTTCCTTGTGTGCCAGCCTTAGCCTGATACAGTTTAAGGTTATTCACAGAGCGCATATGACCAGGGCGAGGCTGAGTAGGTTCTTTGGGGTGGAGGACAGATGTGGGAGGTGCTCAAGAAGCCCGGCGAACCATGCCCATATGTTCTGGTCGTGCCTGGCACTGGAGGGGTTCTGGAGGGGTGTTGCGAGAACTATATCTAAGGTGGGGAAAGTCCAGGTCAAGCCAAGTTGGGGGCTAGCACTATTTGGAGTGGTGGACGAGCCGGGAGTGCAGGAGGCAAAAGAGGCCGGCATTCTGGCCTTTGGCGTCCCTAGTAGCCCGGCGAAGGATCTTGTTAATGTGGAAAGAGGCGAAGCCCCCCAGTGTGGAAGCCTGGATAAATGACATGGCAGGGCTTATCAAGTTGGAGAGGATAAAGTTTGCCTTGAGAGGGTCTGTGCAGGGGTTCTCCAGGCGGTGGCAACCGTTCCTAGACTATCTCGCGGAGCGTTAGATGCAGTTCGGTCAGCAGCAGCAGCAACCCAGGAGGGGGGGGAGATCTCTTTTGGGAGGGGGGGAAGAAGGGTGGACGGTGAAGGGGGGTTTTCTTGGGGGCACTTGAGCAAGAAAATACATAAATGTTCAGGAAAGTTGATATGTGCAGGAGGAATCCAATGTACAAAGTTCTGTATTATGTTGATTTGATATGTTTATGTCTTGCTATGCGACTTTTCTTTTCTTTTTGTTATGGGGGGGGGGGGATGCGGGGTTTGTATGGTTGAAAATTTTGTTGAAAAATTCTGAATAATCATATTTTTTAAATAAATAAATATGCACCGGGGCCTTCAACGCGTTATGGAGGGCATTTTGAGAGGTTTACCGCGTGTCGCTGTCTACTGAGGTGACGTTTTTAACACCGGGATGTCGGAGCAGGAACATTTGGAAAATATGGAGGCTGTCCTTAGACGCTTTTCGGCGGCTGGAGTCCGTTTACGTCGCACAAAGTGCGTCTTTCGGGCGAAGGAAGTAGTCTACCTGGGTTATCGGGTGGACCGCGAAGGTTTGCACCCCGTCGCAGAGAAGGTGCGCGCGATTCAACAGGCCCCCGCCCCGACTGACACATCTTCGTTCTTTTCTCGGCCTCGTAAACTATTACGGGAAGTTCCTCCCCGATCTGGCAACTACGCTGGCCCCGTTGCATCTTCTGCTAAAGAAAAATCGCACCTGGGTTTGGGGCCAGCTGCAAGAAACCGCTTTCCGGCGGGTAAAACTACAATTGTCGTCGTCTGGGTTACTAACCCACTATGATCCTGGAAAGCCTTTGCTCGTCACATGTGATGCATCCCCGTATGGTATTGGGGCCGTCCTGTCCCACAAGATGGAGAACGGGGCCGAGCGGCCGATAGCTTTCGCCTCCCGCACATTGACTGCAGCGGAAGAAAAGTACGCGCGGATCAAGAAGGAGGGCCTGGCAGTGGTCTTTGCGGTGAAACGTTTCCACCAGTACGTGTATGGCCGCCACTTCACTATCGTGACTGATCATAAGCCTCTGCTGGGACTTTTCAGAGAGGATAGGCCCATTGCTTCCGCACGGATCCAGCGCTGGGCTTTGTTGCTCGCTGCATACGAGTACTCTCTGGAGCACAAACCGGGAACGCAGGTAGCGAATGCCGACGCACTGAGCCGATTGCCTTTATCGACTGGCCCCATGTCGACCCCCACGACCGGTGAGGTGGTTGCAACCCTAAATTTTATGGACACCTTGCCTGTCACAGCATCACAGATCCATGAGTGGACCCAGACGGAGCCAGTCCTGTCAAAGGTTCGACACATAGTCCTGTATGGTGGGCAGCATAGGCAGCTCCCAGGCTAGAGGTGCATAAGATGCTAGGCACAACGTCCTGTGCAACAATTGAGAAGATGCGTTTGTCTTTTAGTACACATGGCCTCCCCGAGGTGCTGGTCACGGATAACGCCACTCCATTCACCAGTGAGGAGTTTGCAAGGTTCATGAAGATGAACGGCATACGCCATATCCGCACTGCCCCTTACCACCCGGCTTCAAATGGGTTAGAATCATAGAATTTACAGTGCAGAAGGAGGCCATTCGGCCCATTGAGTCTGCACCGGCTCTTGGAAAGAGCACCCTACCGAGGCCCACACCACCCTATCCCCATAACCCAGTAACCCCATTCAATCAACCCTCAGGCCAATTTTGGACACTAAGGGCAATTTAGCATGGCCAATCCACCTAACCTGCACGTCTTTGGACTGTGGGAGGAAACCGGAGCACCCGGAGGAAACCCACGCACACACGGGGAGAACGTGCAGACTCTGCACAGACAGTGACCCAAGCCGGAATCGAACCTGGGACCCTGGAGCTGTGAAGCAATTATGCTAACCACTATGCTACCGTGCTGGGTTGGCGGAGTGCGCAGTGCAGACATTCAAACGAGGCCTAAAGAAGCAGTCTTCCGGGTCAATGGATACGAGACTGGCTTGCTTTTTGTTTTCGTATAGGACCACCCCCCATGCAGTAACTGGGGTAGCTCCCGCAGAACTCCTAATGGGTCGGAGACTTCGCACCTGCCTTAGTATGGTTTTCCCGGACATTGGCGCAAAAGTACGCCGCACACAAGAACGGCAGGGACAGGGTTTTTCTCGGCATCGGCCGATTCGGCAGTTTGCGCCCAGTGACCCAGTGTTTGTTCGCAATTTTGCTGGTGGTGCCCAGTGGGTCCCTGGCGTAATCTTTCGCCAAACGGGCCCTATATCTTACCAGGTGCAAGCCCAGGGTCGTCTCCAGCGCAAACATGTCGACCACGTTCAGTCCAGAAGACTATCCCTTCCAAAGTTTCCCCGCCCCCGGAGCTCATTTCTATAGCCGCAGAGACCAGAGATAATGGAAAGTAGTCCTCACAGTCTTCCTCTGGTGCGTCACTCAAAGCCTGCGCAGGTCGTTACAGAACCGCGCGGAGATAGAGACGCCGAGATGACAGAGGCAGCAGACTCTGACTCCGAGATGGCGACACAGGACGCATCAGAGGGGGAATCCTTAGGCCCACAGGCCGTGGATGTACAACTGTTAGGCGTTCATCACGGAAGCGCCGGTCTCCGTCTCGTTACACGTCGCCCGATCCAGCGCCTCGTGCAAATGGTGTCCGGCCTGCGGCAAAACGAGTCCGACGCCCTCCTTCGCCAGGGTCTTCAGTGGATTCCTTGGACTTTGCGGGGGAGGGATGTTATAACCTGCCTGCTTACCATTGGCTGGGGACTAATGACAATCCCACAATCCTGTGGGAGTATGAGCTTCCCCAATGATGGGGGCGGAGAAATCATTAGCAGACTGCCTGTATAAATAATGCTGGCCAGTTTGGAACCAGCAGGAAGGAGTAAGCAGCAAGCAAGGTTGCTGCTGTTGTGTATATATGTTATTGTAAATAAATGTAATTTCTTTGTATCCTTGAAACTCGTGCTGGATTTTTCGTGGCCCTCACAAAACTGGGATACAGTTCTTGGAGTACAGGGGATTGGAGTGCACAAATAAAGAGGTCGTGCCACAATTGTGCATGGTTTTGGTGAGACCAGACCTGAAATACCAGATGCAGTATTGGTTCCCATATTTAAGGAAGGAAGCGCTTGCAATGGAGGTGATAGAGCAGTGGGTCACTAGATTGATCCTTGAGATGAGAAGAATGTCCTGTGTGAGAGGCGGAGTAAACTGGGTTTATATTCTTTGGAGTTCAGAAGAATGTGAGGCGATCTTACTGAATCGTTTATGGTTCTGTATGGACTTGATAGGGTAGATACACCAAGGTTATTTCATCCGCCTGGGGAACATAGAACACAGGGGCATCATATTAGGATGAGGTTGATCGTAAAAAAAACCTGAGATGAGGAATTGATTTACTCAAAGGGTTGTAAATCTTTGGAATTGTGTATCACAGGGGGTTGTGGATGCTCCATCGTTTAATATATTACAGGCTGAGATGGACAGATTTTGGGGAACTCAGAATCCAGGGATATGTGGAGTAGGTGAGGAAAGTAGAGTTAAGCCAAAGATCACCCATGATCATTTTGAAGACTGGTGTAGTCTTGATGGGCCTGATTTTTCTATTCCTGCTCCTATATTTTATGTTTCACAAAAGCTTCTCCCCTTCTGGTATCTCACCCAATTAATCATGCAGTTGTGTCAGCCTAGATAGTGGTCTGTTTTCTTCTATTAGTTTATTACCTTAAATATCAGAGTACAGGCAATTGTAATAATTTAGAACGAGGTCTTTCAGTCAGAGGCTTTTCCCCGGGGTAGAGGGGTCAATTACTAAGGGGCATAGGTTTAAGGTGAGAGGGGCAAGGTTTAGAGTAGATGTACGAGGCAAGTTTTTTACACAGAGGGTAGTGGATGCCTGGAACTCGCTGCCGGAGGAGGTGGTGGAAGCAGGGACGATAGTGACATTTAAGGGGCATCTTGACAAATACAGGAATAGGATGGGAATAGAGGGATACGGACCCAGGAAGTGTAGAAGATTGTAGTTTAGTCGGGCAGCATGGTCAGCACGGGCTTGGAGGGCCGAAGGGCCTGTTCCTGTGCTGTATATTTCTTTGTTCTTTGTTCTTTAATGAGACATCATACGACACAACCCCATATGAATATTTAGGTTTAAGGCAGAGGGCCTTGGACTGAACTGAGAATGGTTGAAGGGGGACTTTATTGTGAAGTGGGGCGGGTTGGAGGGCTATGTGTTTTGTCTTTTCTTTTTATTTTGGTGGTGTTAATCATTAATTGAAAATAGTTTTGAGTTACTGTTCGACAGATTGGGTTGCTTCTCTCCCTTTTATTCTTTTATGATTTTTAGGGGCATATGGAAAGGGGGACAATGGCATTTGGAAAGATGGAGTGGGTATGGAAGGTTCATTATTTTACTGTTGGTGCATCCCCCAAACTGATTTTTGGGTGAGGAGGGCTCTGGAGGGGGGGTGGGGTTCCCTGTACAATCCACAGTTCGCTAGTAAATGGGAGGTCGGGGGAGGGGCTAGGGTCTGCTGATCCTGTTTGTGCCGGTTTCGACGTGCCTAGGATGGGCGAATGGTGGGGAATGGGATGGGGGAGATATGAGCGGTCTTGAGGGGAAGTGGTTGTGGGATTTATGGGATCGGGAGGGGTAGTTTGCTAACAGTGACTGGGGGATGGGTGGGGCCAGGTGCCACCTTGGGCGGGCACTGCTGGTTGGGAATGTTGGGGGGGAATGCATCCCCCGGGGGGGGGGGGTGTGAGGGACCGGATTCGGTGGGTGACGTGGAACACGCTGGGATTGGGAGGCCCGGTAAAACAGGCGAGAGTTTTTGCTCACCTGGAGAGCTTGAGGGCTGATGTGGTGTTGTTGCAAGAACCTCACTTGTGGGTGATGGACCAGGTAAGGCTTTGGAAGGGCTGGGTAACTCGGGTGTTTCATTCGGGCTTTGACAGTAGGGCCCGGGGTGGTAATCCTGGTCAATAAGAGTCCGGTTTCAGGTGCAGAAGGTGGTGGCGGATCAGGGGGTAGATATGTTAGGGTCTTGGGGGTGTTGGAGGGCAGGTCGGTAGTGTTGGTGAATGTCTATGCTCCAAATTGGGACAATGTAGATTTCATGAAGCGGGTGTTGCCGGCTATCCCGGATATGGACCTGCATCACTTGATCCTGGGGCGTGATTGGAATACGGTCTTGAATTTAAAGATGGACCGTTTTGAGCAGAAGGCTTTTTCCCCTTTGTGTGGGGGGGGGGGGGGGGGGGGGGGGGGCACAAAGGTGTTGGTGGTGCTTATGAAGAAGATGGGTCGGGTGGATCCATGGAAGTTTCTACACCCAGGGGGCCTTCTCACCAGTGCATAAGGTCTATTCATGTATTGATTTTTTTTTTATTATGGGGGTCCCCGTTGCCATGGGTGTGGAGAGCACAATATTCGGCAATTGTAATTTTAGATCATGCTCGTATCTAATGGATGTGGTGCTGAAGAGGTGGCCAGCCCAACGGCTGGCATGGAGCTTCAATGTAGGGCTGTTAACAGATCTGAGGTTTTGTGTGAGGGTGGCAAGGACGATTGATGAGTACGTCGAGTTTAATAAAAATGGGGAAGTCTCAGCGTCGGTGTTATGGGAGGTGTTGAAGGGGGTTGTGCGAGAGAGATGATTGCATATAAGGCAGTGTTTTTCAAACTTCTTTTCCAGGGGCCCATTTTTACCAACTGGCCGACCTTCGGGACACGCGCCGGCCGACCTTCGCGACCCACGCCGGCCGAGCTTCGCGACCCACGCCGGCCGAGCTTCGGGACCCGCGCCGGCCGACCTTCGGGACCCACGCCGGCCGACCTTCGGGACCCGCGCCGGCCGACCTTCGCGACCCGCGCCGGCCGACCTTCGGGACCCACGCCGGCCGACCATCGTGGCCCACGCCGGCTGACCTTCGAGACCCACGCCGGCCGACCTTCGAGACCCACGCCGGCCGACCTTCGCGGCCCACGCCGGCCGACCTTCGAGACCCACGCCGGCCGACCTTCACGCCGGCTGACCTTCGCGACCCACGCCGGCCGACCTTCGCGACCCACGGCGGCCGAACTTCGCGACCCACGGCGGCCGACCTTCGCGACCCACGGCGGCCGACCTTCGCGACCCACGCCGGCCGACCTTCGCGACCCACGCCGGCCGACCTTCGCGACCCACGCCGGCCGACCTTCGCGGCCCACGCCGGCCGACCATCGCGACCCACGCCGGCCGACCTTCGGGACCCGCGCCGGCCGACCTTCGGGACCCGCGCCGGCCGACCTTCGGGACCCGCGCCGGCCGACCTTCGGGACCCGCGCCGGCCGACCTTCGGGACCGGCGCCGGCCGACCTTCGCGACCCTCGCCGGCCGACCTTCGCGACCCACGCCGGCCGACCTTCGCGGCCCACGCCGGCCGACCTTCGCGACCCTCGCTGGCCGACCTTCGCGACCCACGCCGGCCGACCTTCGCGACCCGCGCCGGCCGACCTTCGCGACCCGCGCCGGCCGACCTTCGGGACCCGCGCCGGCCGACCTTCGGGATCCGCGCCGGCCGAGCTTCGCGACCCACGCCGGCCGACCTTCGGGACCCGCGCCGGCCGACCTTCGGGACCGGCGCCGGCCGACCTTCGCGACCCTCGCCGGCCGACCTTCGCGACCCACGCCGGCCGACCTTCGCGACCCACGCCGGCCGACCTTAGAGACCCACGCCGGCCAACCTTCACGCCGGCCGACCTTCGCGACCCACGCCGGCCGACCTTCGGGACCCTCGCCGGCCGACCTTCGGGACCCGCGCCGGCCGACCTTCGGGACCGGCACCGGCCGAGCTTCGCGGCCCACGCCGGCCGACCTTCGGGACCCGCGCCGGCCGACCTTCGCGACCCTCGCCGGCCGACCTTCGCGACCCACGCCGGCCGACCTTCGCGACCCACGCCGGCCGACCTTCGGGACCCGCACCGGCCGACCTTCGCGACCCCGCCGGCCGACCTTCGCGACCCACACCGGCCGACCTTCGGGACCCGCGCCGGCCGACCTTCGGGACCCACGCCGGCCGACCTTCGGGACCCGCGCCGGCCGACCATCGCGACCCACGCCGGCCAACCTTCGCGACCCCGCCGGCCGACCTTCGCGACCCACGCCGGCCGACCTTCGGGACCCGCGCCGGCCGACCTTCGCGACCCTCGCCGGCCGACCTTCGCGACCCACGCCGGCCGACCTTCGCGACCCACGCCGGCCGACCTTCGGGACCCGCGCCGGCCGACCTTCGCGACACTCGCCGGCCGACCTTCGCGACCCACGCCGGCCGACCTTCGCGACCCACGCCGGCCGGCCTTCTGGACCCGCACCGGCCGACCATCGCGACCCATGCCGGCCGACCTTCGCGACCCACGCCGGCCGACCTTCGCCACCTACCACTTTCTCTTACCTTGTTTGCTGCTGACAAAATGGAGGAATCGCGATTGCGCCCAAAGCACGTGATGGCAATATTCGGGGGCCGTGACCTGCACCCTGCCTCCCTCAGGCAGGAAGATTACATAGAATTTTTAAAGAAATCTTCTGCGTCTCCGATTGCGCAAATTTACGGTCTTCAGCTGCAGCCGGCTTTTATATTCAATTTTTATTTATTTTTTGACAATTGTAAAAATGTTGTTGCAAGGCACATTTAATCAAAGAGACCAAAGCCCATGTCATCATCAGACTCTTCAGATTCTTCCTGTTTCTTCTCTTCCTTTTTCTCTTCAGCAGCAACAGAGGCAGCAGTGGAAACAACTGCTGCAGCAGCTGGGGCACTGCTACCAGCACCAACGTTGCAGATCAGACCATTGGCGTCAATATTAGCCAATGCCTTGGCAAACAAACGAGGCCAGAAAGGCTCAATGGTCACACCAGCTGTTTTTTTTTTTTTTAGAAAATATTTTATTGAAGCATTTGTAATTTTCACAATTTAACATATTGACATTTCTAAAACAACCACGCGGGTCGACGCACAAAATACCCCCTAAACTAACAACCAATAAACCACGTACCACATTTATCCTGCCCTATCCCCAATTACCCGTATACTAAATTCCCTGATCTTATTTAACATTACCATGCTTCCTATTTTCCTCCTCCCCCCCCCCCCTCGCCCCCCCCCCTTTTCCCCTTTCCCCCCTTACTGCTGACGTTCAGTTTTTGTTAAAGAAACCGATGAACGGCTGCCAACTCCGGGCGAATCCCTGTATTGATCCTCTTAGAGCGAACTTAATTTCCTCCAGACTGAGAAACTCTACCATATCGCTGACCCACACTCCTGATTTCGGGGGCTCCGAGTCCCTCCATCTCAGCAAGATCCGTCTCCAGGCCACCAGAGAGGAGAAGGCCAGGATATCGGCCTCCCTCCCCCACTTTGCCCCCAGATCTTCCGACACCCCAAATATTGCTAATTCTGGACTCGGAGTTACCCTACCTTCCAAGACTTCCGACATAACATCTGCAAATCCCTGACAGAGTTCCCTCAGTTTCGGACATGCCCAAAACATATGAACGTGGTTGGCCGGGCTACCCCCACACCGCCCACATCTGTCCTCCACCTCCTCGAAGAACCTACTCATCCGAGCTACCGTCATGTGAACCCTGTGGACTACCTTGAACTGAATCAAGCTAAGTCTCGCACAGGACGAGGATGCATTTACCCTTTTCAAGGCTTTTTCCCACAGTTCAGTTTCCAGCTCCCCTCCCAACTCCTCTTCCCACTTCCTCTTCACCTCTCTGACAGGGGTCCCCTTCCCACTCTAACAATTCCCTGTATATGTCCGAAACTTTCCCACCTCCAACTCCTATTTTTGATAGCACTTTACCCTGTAGTCCCCTCAGGGGGGAGGCGAGGAAAACTTGGGACCTGTCTCTGTACAAAGTCCAGCACTTGAAGATACCGAAACCCGTTCCCACCCGGCAAATCAAACTCCTCCTCTAATGTCTCCAAGGTCGGAAAGCCCTCCTGGGTGAATAGATCCCCAAACCTCTCAATCCCTGCCCACTGCCATACCTTAAAGCCCCCATCCAGCCCCCCTGGGAGAAACCAGTGATTGTCACAGATCGGTGAGCACACTGATGCCCCACACCGCGGTGACAGTGACCTCGACGTCGTGCAGGATGAGTGCCCTGTAGATACAGGCGAGTTCCCAGGTGGAGGCCATGGCGGTGGATCTTTGCGGGTAGGTCCGATGGTGCTAGTCGCCGAGGGGAAACTCGGCCTTATCTTCGTGCAGCAGAACCGAGCACTTCCGAACCGGGCAGAGCGAGCAGCAGCTAGCTTTTAACTATGCCGGCTGCGAGCAGCCTTTTTACCATATAAAAAAAGTGCGCCCGCACTGCGCATGCGTATTCGTTCATCTGTGCGCATGTTCAAAACTCTGTGCATGCGCACCGATGAACGGGCACGCACACGCAGTGCGGCCGCATTTTTTTTTTAGATGGTAAAAAGGCCGCTTGCAGCTGGCATAATTAAAAGCCGGCTGTTGCGTGCAAATTTGCGCAATCGTGAACGCCGCGATGGACGGCTCCGCGACCCTCCCGACACCTGCCCAAGACCTACCCGTAGATCGCGCCCCCGACTTTGACAATGCCTGATATAAGGCGCAGGTGAATAGGGAGGCGAGGAAAAAACAGCTGGTGTATGAGATTCTGGAGGTTGACAGTAAATGTATGGAGGGTCACACCCCAGAGCTGTTGGCTAGTAGGAAGGTATTGTCGACGCAGTTTAACCTGGCGACCATGGATAAGGCAGTGCGCTAGCTGTGGTGCATAAAGGATGCAATATACGAATATGGGGAGAAGGCCAGCCGCTTGTTCGCTGGCCATTTGAGACAGCAGACAGTTTCCAGAGAGATTGTTCAGGTGCAGGATATGGGAGGTGGGCTGGTGGCTGTGTCTTAGAAGGTGAATGCAGCGTTTGAGGCATTCTATGAGAGGCTATGTAGGTTGGAACCACTGGAGGATGAGTTGGACATGGGGGAGGTTTTGGAGGGGCTGGAGTGTCCTACATTGGGGGCGGAGGAAGTTCGGAAGGCAATTGGAAATATGCAGACGGGTAAGGCGCTGGGCCAGATGGATTCCTGGTGAATTTTATAAAAGGTTTGCCGACCGGCTGGTACCGTTGTTACTAAAGGATTCAATGGCTTGGGGGTCACTCCCGGAGACCATGATGCAGGCATCTATCTTGCTCCTGAACAATGTTCCCAATGATGCGTGTGTCCAGAACCAGGGGTCACAGTCTGAGGATTCGGGGTAAACCATTTCGGACAGAGATAAGGAGACATTTCTTCACCCAAAGAGTGGTGAGCCTGAGGAATTCATTACCACAGGAAGTAGTTGGTGCTAAAACATTGAATATATTCAAGAGGCGGCTGGATATCGCACTTGGGGCGAATGGGATCAAAGGCTATGGGGAGAAAGCAGGATTAGGCTATTGAGTTGGATGATCAGCCATGATCGTGATGAATGGAGGAGCAGGCCAAGGAGAAGGACCCAGTGGAATGCGGGTCGTATCGGCAAATTTTGTTATTGAACATGGCTGCAAAGGTGCTGGTGCTTGGATTGGAGGAGTGCCTCTCGAGCATTGTTATTGTTGGGGAGGATCAAACGGGGGCGGTAGCAGGAGGTAATTGAGACTTTGGATGCGGAAAAGGCCTTCGATAGGGTGGAGTGGAAGTATCTGTGTGCGGTTTGGGATTGGGCCCAAGTTTGTGTCATGGGTTAGACTGTTATACAACTTAAGGCTAATGATCGCACAAATAATTTCCGCCGTGGCTGCCCAGTGGTAGTATTGCAAGTTCAGGAGAACCAAGCCTCCCATGTTTCTTCTCCTTTGTAGTAGAGTTTTAGGGATACTTGGATTTCCCCCCCCCCCCCCTCCCCCCCCACTCCCCTCCCCGGCGGCGTGGGGCGTGTGACATCGCAACGTTTGGGGACCTCGCATGGCAGCTGCAGACTGTCCAGCGCTGCCACAGTCCGGGGGGGGGGGTCATTCCGCTGATGGGTGGGGGTTTTGGGGACTGGTGGGGGGTGGCGAGGGGGGTTACAGGGGAGCAGTTTTGGCAGGCCGGGTCTGTGTGTTGCCGGCGCCACTTTGTGCGGTCCATTTTCTCAAATTCTAATTAGTTTGTTACTATGGTTATATTGTCCTCATAAGCTCCATGGTTATACTACTGTTACAAAGATAATTTTATCACCGATAATTTGAGGGGTGATGGTGGTGCAATGGTAATGTGTTCACACTAGCAATTTGGCTCGGGGGTCGATTCGCTCAGTTGGCTGGATGGCTGGCTCATGATGTGAAGTGACACCAACAGTGTGGAGTTCATTCTCGTACTGGCTGAGGTTATCCATGAAGGCTTCGTCTTCTCAACTTTGCCCCTTGCCTCAGGTGTGGCGACCCTCAGATTAAATCACCACCAGTCAACTCCCTCTTCAAAGGTGACTTTCACTTCAGTAACTGGAGGCCCAGGCTCTTGGGACCCGAGTTTAAATCCAGCCTGACAGCAGGTAGAATTTCAATTGAATAGGTAATTTATTTTTAAATTCATAATGGTATGCAGGTATTGCTGGCGAAAGCAGCAGTTAATTCCTGCCCCTAATTGCCCTTGGGAAGGTGGTGGTGAGCCGCCTTCTTGAACTCTGCAGTTAGTGTTACACGAATATCCACAATAAGACCATAAGACATAGGAGCAGAATTAGGCCGCTCGGCCCATCCAGTCTGCTCTGCCATTCGATCATGGCTGATATTTTTCTCATCCCCATTCTCCAGCTTCTCCCCATATCCCCTGATCCCTTTATTAATCAAGAACCTATCTATCTCTGACTTAAAGACACTCAGTGATTTGGCCTCCACAGCCTTCTGCGACAAAGAGTTCCACAGATTCACCACCCTCTGGCTGAAGAAATCCCTCCTCATCTCTGTTTTAAAGGATCGTCCCTTTAGTCTGAGATTGCGTCCTCTGGATCTAATTTTTCCTACAAGTGGAAACATCCTCTCCACGTCCACTCTATACAGGCCTCGCAGTATCCTGTAAGTTTCGATAAGATCCCCTCTCGTCCTTCTAAACTCCAACGAGTACAGACCCAGAGTCCTCAAACGTTGCTCATACGATAAGCTGTTCATTCCAGGGATCATTCTTATGAACCTCCTCTGGACCCTCTCCAAGGCCAGCACATCCTTCCTTAGATACAGAGCCCAAAACTGCTCACAATACTCCAAATGGGGACTGACCAGAGCCTTATGCAGCCTCAGAAGTACATCCCTGCTCTTGTATTAATTCTTAAATAACAATTAATATGTGCACTTAGTGTTAAATATATGTTCTTACTTTTTTTTCCAAACAGGGATTGAAAGAAGAAATAAATAGATTGCAGTGTCATCTCACATGTGAAGAAGATGTGACAGTGTAAGTTGGACACAGTAATAGGCATCAGGGTTTAGAAAGCTCAGAAGACCAGAGTTTTTACTAGGATATCTTTTCATCTTATTGGATGTAAGGGTGGTGTTATCTGGTACATTTTGTGCTGGATGAGAATAGAAGTCATAGAGTCCCAACAGTGCAGAAAGAGGCCATCCAGCCCATCAAGTCTGCACCGACCCTCCGAAGGTGCACCCTACCGAGGCCCACACCCGCACCTCATCTCCGTAACCTCAACTAACCTCTTTAGATATGAAGGGAAAATTTGTTTAGTACGGCCAATCAACCTAACCTGCACATCTTTGGACTGTGGGAGTTTTGTAGACCACAAGGAATCCAAACTGAGTTGATAAAGTAGCAAGTTTGGTTCATTGTAACTTGAAAGTATTTGGACTTCCAGTTGCGGCATGTAGAAGCAGGTTGCATGCAAGGTAGCTCCCACCAGAGTCCTCTGTTTTTGGCCCTTTTTAGCCCTATTCCCGGTGGCAATTTTTGGACAGACCCGCCCCATTTAATAGCTCTTTGCAAGAAGATGTCAAAGACTGCAAAAAAGAATACTGGAAAGAAGGGTACGAGCGGTAGCCCTTCACCGGAGCTGGGGAAGATGCGGAGTCTGTTGGGAACAAAGATGTCAGAGGCAAGCTCATTGGGTGGGGCTGCACCTATTACTGTGGATAAGCTGACTGAGGTAACGGTGGCTAATTTGAGAGACAGTTCAGCAAGCACCTTGAGGCAAGGGAGTGAGATGATAGAGACCCTCAAAAAGTCGATGGAGGATGCATTGGGCCTGATAAAAGAGGCATTGGGAAAGACCTCGGAGACAGGGTGGGAGGATGGTGAGTTGTTGAAGGCGGTGGAGGAGACCGTGTTGTGAAATAGTGACCAGATAACCTCACTGGAAGCCACGTAGGCGTACTGCGGGTTAGCATGTAAGAGGTGGACGTTTTTGATCAAGGGGTCCGACTTATGGGTCCGCACATGCTTCCGAAGGAGGACGGGTCCAGGAACTGTCAGCCATGTTGGGAGTGAGACCCCGGAGGTGGACTTCCTGGGGAAGGCAAACACACTTTCGTGAGGGGTCTCGTTAGTCGCGGTGCAGAGGAGAGATCGGATGGAGTGGAGTGCGTCGGGGAGGACCTCCTGCCAGCGGGAGACCGGGAGATTTTTAGACCGCAGGGCCAGCAGGACAGCCTTCCAGACCGTCCCATTCTCCCTCCACCTGCCCGTGTCCCCGGGGGTTGTAGCTGGTCGTCCTGCTCGAGGCGATGCCCTTGCTGAGCAGGAACTGACGCAGCTCATCGCTCATAAAAGAGGATCCCCGATTGCAGTGGATGTAGGTGGGGAAACCGAATAGAGTGAAGATGCTGTGCAGGGCTTTAATTACCGTGGCAGAAGTCATATCGGGGCATGGGATGGCAAAAGGGAGTACTCATCAATCACGTTCAGAAAGCACGTGTTGCGGTCGGTGAAGGGAAGGGGCCCTTTGAAGTCCACGCTGAGGCGTTCAAAAGGGCGGGAGGCCTTCACCAGGCACGTCGATCTGGCCGGTAGAAGTGCGGCTTGCACTCTGCGCAGACTTGGCAGTCTCTGGTGACGGTCCTGACCTCCTCAATGGAGTAGGGCAGGTTGCGGGCCTTGATGAAATAGAAGAACCAGGTGGCCCCGGGTGGCAGAGGTCACAGTGGAGAGCCCGGAGTCGGTCCACTTGTGCGCTGGCACATGTACGGGATAGGGAATCAGGGGGCTCGTTGAGCTTCCCCGGTCGATACAAAATCTCGTAATTATAGGTGGAGAGCTCGATCCTCCACCTCAAGTTCTTGTCATTTTTGTTCTTGCCCTGCAACCGACCGTTGGTCAGTGAGGAGAACAAATCTCCTGCCGGCCAGGTAATGCCTCCAATGTCGCACAGCTTCCACAATGGCTTGGGCATCCTTTTCGACAGAGGAGTGCCGAATTTCGGAGGCATGGAGGGTGCGGGAAAAGAAGACCACGGGCCTGCCCGCCTGGTTGAGGGTAGCGGCCAGAGCTACGTCCGATGCATCGCTCTCCACCTGGAAGAGGAGGGACTCGTCGACCGCGTGCATCGTGGCCTTGGCGATGTCTGCCTTGATGCGGTTGAAGGCCTGGCGGGCCTCAGCCGCCAGGGGGAAAACTGTTGTCTGAATGAGTGGGCGGGCCTTGTCCACATAATTAGGGACTGACTGAGCGTAATAGGAGAAAAACCCCAGGCATCGTTTCAGAGCCTTGGGGCAGTGGGGGGGAGGGAGTTCCAGGAGGGGACGCATGCAGTCGGGGTCGGGCCCTAGGACTCCTATTTCCACGACATAGCCAAGGATGGCTAAGCGGTTGGTGCGGAACACGCATTTCTCCTTATTGTATGTGAGATTAAGGAGTTCGGTGGTCTGGAGGAATTTTTGGAGGTTCGCGTCGTGATCCTACTGATCGTGGCCGCAGATGGTGACGTTATCTAGGTACAGGAAGGTGGCCCGCAGTCCGTATCGGTCAACCATTCGGTCCATCTCTCGCTGGAAGACCGAGACACCATTAGTGACGCCGAAGGGAACCCTAAGGAAGTGATAGAGGCGGCCATCTGCTTCGAACGCAGTGTATTGGCGGTCCTCTGGGCGGATGGGGAGCTTGTGGTAGGCGGACTTCAAGTCCACTGTGGAAAAGACTCGATACTGCGCAATCTGATTTGACCATGTCAGATGTGCGTGGGAGGGGGTACGCGTCGAGCTGTGTGTACCGATTGATGGTCTGTCTGTAGTCGATAACCATTCTGTGCTTCTCCCCAGTCTTCACTACCATCACTTGAGCTGTCCAGGGGCTGTTGCTGGCCTCAATGACCCCTTCCCGCAGAGGCCGTTGGACCTCCAACGGGATGAAGGTCCTGTCCTGGGCACTGTACCGTCTGCTGGTGGCAATGGGTTTGCTATCCGGGGTGAGGTTCGCAAACAGGAAAGGTGGGTCGACCTTAAGGGTCGTGAGGCCGCAGACGGTGAGGGGGGGTAGGGGTCCGCCAAATTTGAAAGTTAGGCTTTCGAGATGGCACTGAAAATCCAGGCCGAGTAACAGGGCAGCGCAGAGGTGGGGGCGGACGTAGAGCTGGAAGTTGCTGAACTCTACGCCTTGGACAGTGAGGGTCGCGATGCAGTACCCCCGGATTTCCACAGAATGGGATCCGGAGGCCAGGGAGATTTTCTGGGTGATAGGGTCTACCGGGAGGGAGCAGCGCCTTACCGTAGTGGGGTGAATGAAGCTCTCTGTGCTCCCGGTGTCAAAAAGGCAGGTCGTCTCGTGCCCATCGATCATCACCGTCCTCGTCGCGGTCGCGAGGTTGCGGGGCCGGGACTGATCCACGGTGATAGAGGCGAGCTGCGGCCGATGCTGGGAGGTCCCGGGCTGGTCAGCGGTGGCGGAGGTAGCGGCGGGCGGTGAACAGTGTAGCCATCTGAGTTGGCCACTTCCCGACTTAAAATGGAGAACCGCAAAGGCTGAAGGGAAATTCAGCCAACACAGGCGAAAACTAGCAGGCGCAAGTTACTGTGTATTATACTCTGCAAAAAACCCAGACAGCATCGATACAAGCAGCCATCTGCATAGTAATGTAGCAGCTATCTACATAGTAATGAGCAATCCCCGGGAACAATCAAAACATTTAAGGTAAACAAAGCCAAGCCAGACTCCTCGGCGCCAGCAGGAGCCAACACAAAAAAGAACTGTCCTCGACAGAGTGTTGCAGACTGGCACATTCCAAGGTCCAGGACTACGTGCTAAGGGACGCACTCAAGCTTGGGGCAGCTGCCGCCAAGGCGCAAAGGGGAAAGACCACTGTGTAAGGTCTTACCAGCAAATGTACACCGAGGGGCGGGTAACAGTGTAAACCCCCCTCTGTCTGGGTCATTAACATTCCAATGTATAAAAGAAACATGACAATGTAAATGTTTAAGAAGGAATTGTAATGTAAAGAGCGATATGTGTGTAATGTTATCAAAATTGAATGGAAGAAAGTCAAGGGAATGTGTAACTTTGATGGAAATGTACAGTCAAGACAATTCAAAATGTTCTGTAATGTTTAGTATAGATTTTACGAATAAAGTATATTTTTGGGGGGGAAAAAAGAAGAAGAGGTTACAGGACACTTAAAGTCCGCCCAACGATCAGGGAACAGCTCCAGTATTGGAGAAATCGAACCAAGCGATTGGAACGAAGTCCAATCACTTGAAACCAGGTACGGGGTCCGCCCCCGAAAGACGGGAAGCCCCTGGGGACTATAAAGTAAAGCCCCCAAGTTCAAATCGTCCTTCTTGACTGGGTCACTCAGCAATGCGAAGCAACCCTTGACAGTGATCTGTCCGGCGGCCTCCAAAGACGTAAGTCTCAAGTCAACGCTCGCTACGAGATAGGCGCTCCTAGCTACCAGTCTATACCAGCTTTTGAATCCTGCAGTTTCAGAACCCGAATGAAAGGCCATTTGTTCCCCTGACCTGGTGGGCCAGTCCAAAGCTAAGTATAGAACATAGAACATTAGAGTGCAGTACAGGCCCTTCGGCCCTCGATGTTGCGCCGACCTGTGAAACCACTCTAAAGCCCATCTACACTATTCCCTTATCGTCCATATGTCTATCCAATGACCATTTGAATACCCTTAGTGTTGGCGAGTCCACTACTGTTGCAGGCAGGACATTCCACACCCTTACTATTCTCTGAGTAAAGAACCTACCTCTGACATCTGTCATATCTATCACCCCTCAATTTCAAGCTATGTCCCCTCGTGCTAGACATCACCATCCGAGGAAAAAGGCTCTCACTCTCCACCCTATCCAATCCTCTGATCATCTTGTACACCTCAATTAAGTCACCTCTTAACCTTCTCTCTAATGAAAACAGCCTCAAGTCCCTCAGCCTTTCCTCATTAGATCTTCCCTCCATACCAGGCAACATTCTGGTAAATCTCCTCTGCATCCTTTCCAATGCTTCCACATCCTATAATGCGGTGAACAGAATTGTGCGCAATACTCCAAATGCGGCCGCACTAGAGTTTTGTACAGCTGCAACATGACCTCATGTCTCCGAAACTCAATCCCTCTACCAATAAAAGCTAACACACCGTGCGCCTTCTTAACAACCCTCTCAACCTGAGTGGCAACTTTCAGGGATCTCACCCACACTGCCAAGAATCTTACCATTAGCCCAGTACTCTGTCTTCCTGTTATTCCTTCCAAAATGAATCACCTCACACTTTTCTGCATTAAACTCCATTTGCCACCTCTCAGCCCAGCGCTGCAGCTTATCTATGTCCCTCTGTAACTTGTAACATCCTTCCGCACTGTCCACAACTCCACTGACTTTAGTGTCTTCTGCAAATTTACTCACCCATCCTTCTACGCCCTCCTCCAGGTCGTTTATAAAAATGACAAACAACAGTGGCCCCAAAACAGATCCTTGTACACCACTAGTAACTGGACTCCAGTCTGAACACTTCCCATCAACCACCACCCTTTGTCTTCTTCCAGCTAGCCAATTTCTGATCCAAACTGCTAAATCTCCCTGAATCACATGCTTCCGTATATTCTGCAGTAGCTTACCGTGGGGAACCTTATCAAACGCTTTACTGAAATCCATATACACCACATCAACTGCTTTACCCTCATCCACCTGTTTGGTCACTTTCTCAAAGAACTCAATAAGGTTTGTGAGGCACGACCTACCCTTCACGAAACCGTGTTGACTATGTCTAATCAAATTATTCTTTTCCAGATGATTATACACCCTATCTCTTATAAACCTTTCCAAGATTTTGCCCACAACAGAAGTAAGGCTCACTGGTCCATAGTTACCGGGGTTGTCTCTACTCCCCTTCTTGAACAAGGGGACAACATTTGCTATCCTCCAGTCTTCTGGCACTATTCCTGTTGACAAAGATGACTTAAAGATCAAAGCCAAAGGCTCAGCAATCTCCTCCCTAGCTTCCTAGAGAATCCTAGGATAAATCCCATCCGGCCCAGGGGACTTATCTATTTTCACCCTTTCCAGAATTGTTAACACCTCCTCCTTATGAACCTCAAGCCCGTCTAGTCTCGTAGCCTGAATCTCCGTACTCTCCTCTCGACAACATTGTCTTTTTCCTGTGTGACTACTGACGAAAAATATTCATTTAGCACCTCTCCTATCTCCTCGGACTCCAAGCACAACTTCCCACTACTGTCCTTGACTGGCCCTACTCTTATCCTAGTCATTCTTTTATTCCTGTCATATCTATAGAAAGCTTCAAGGTTATCCTTGATCCTACCTGCCAAAGACTTCTCATGTCCCATCCTGGCTCTTCTTAGCTCCCTCTTTAGGTCCTTCCTAGCTAACTTGTAACTCTCGAGCGCCCTTACTGAACCTTCATGTCTCATCTTTACATAAGCCTCCTTCTTCCTCTTGACAAGTGTTTCGACTGACTTAGTAAACCACGGTTCCCTTGCTCGACCACTTCCTCCCTGCCTGACAGGTACATACTTATCAAGGACACGCAGTAGCTGTTCCTTGAACTAGCTCCACATTTCCATTGTGCCCATCCCCTGCAGTTTTCCTCTCCATCTGATGCATCCTAAGTCTTGCCTCATCGCATCATAATTGCCTTTCCCCCAGATATAACTCTTGCCCTGCGGTATATACCTATCCCTTTCCATCACTAAAGTAAACGTAATCGAATTGTGATCACTATCACCAAAGTGCTCACCTGCCTCCAAATCTAACACCTGTCCTGGTTCATTACCCAGTACCAAATCCAATACGGCCTCACCTCTCGTTGGCCTATCTACATACTGTGTCAGGAAACCCTCCTGCACACATTGGACAAAAACGGACCCATTTAAAGTACTTGAACTATAGCGTTTCCAGTCAATATTTGGAAAGTTAAAGTCCCCCATAACAATTACCCTGTTGCTTTCGCTCCTATCCAGTATCATCTTTGCAATCCTTTCCTCTACATCGCTGGAACTTTTCGGAGGCCTATAGATAACCCCTAACAGGGTGACCTCTCCTTTCCTGTTTCTAACCTCAACCCATACTACCTCAATCGACAAGTCCTCATCAAACGTCCTTTCTGCCACCGTAATACTGTCCTTGACTAACAATGCCACCCCTCCCCCTCTTTTACCACCTTCCCTGAGCTTACTGAAATATCTAAACCCCGGCACCTGCAACAACCATTCCTGTCCCTGCTCTATCCATGTCTCCGAAATGGCCACAACATCAAAGTCCCAGGTACCAACCCATGCTGCAAGTTCACCCACCTTATTCCGGATGTATAGGCCTGTTAGTGATAGAAATAGCCTAGAAAGTAGAGTTTATGCATGAGTAGCGATTTACTGTGTATAATAAATGTGTATTGATTTGAATCTTATTGGTGTGTTGAGTTATTAATCATTACTTGAACTTGAACCTCGTGGCGATATCATCAAGATACCTGGCGACTCTAGAGCAAAGGTTCTAAAACAGAGCCAATTGAACCAACCAAAAGTTAGCAACATATTACTGGCGACATCCTGACGGGACCCGGTCTAGAAGTGGCTTAACCACTCCGGGAGAACCCAAAATTTGAATTGGGAACAGAAAAACCACAAGTGTTCAAGCAGTTCTGATCAATCCTCATAATTCGGAAGTGTGTTAATGCATGCGTAACTAATAGGGCGATAAGGTAAACTGTCGGGAGTTTGTATTCCGGAAAATAGCGAAAGCCGTACCCGTAATTACAGCACCTTCTTAATATCCCTCGTTCTAAATTTTAAGCAAAGTATTCAGAGAGGAAAGATGGCAACGCAGGCAATGCAACGTCTCATGAACCCTTAAGAATTCATGGTCACAGCGACCAACAGCAGAGTAGGACAGTGTCCCGTTTGGGAAGAGGAAATCAGAAAGTACCTCAAAGGGAAAGGATGGCCCCTTTGGAGTGAATTCTGTGAAAATGAGGAAACCGGGCCCGGGAGTATAGGACATACTTGGTGGGAGAACCTGAGTGAGATTCACAAGAAGAGCTTAGGAAAAGCTCGCAAGCCGATGGCAATCGTGTCCTGTTTGGCACAATTGCAAGGCACAGAGGAGGTCATTAGGACACTCCGAAAAGAGATAGAAGGCATACATCGAATGAGCAAAGTTGGTGTCAGTGAGATAGAGAAAGAGAATGTAGAGTTAGGGAGGAAGTTAGCAGCAAAGGACGGAGAGGTAGATGATGCCAAGAGGGCACACCAGTCTTGTCTGGCGCACTTAAGCAGCTTCCAATCCCAGTACGAAAACGCATATCAGGACATGCAACATGCAGTCCTGGTACGAGAGGAAACCGAGAAGCAGGTAGAGGCATTGCAGAGGCAGTGTAGTGACCTGAAGGCAGCGTTAAGAGCACTCCATGCTGCCACCACGGAGCAAAGACAAAGCTCATTAGACCACATAAAGTGCCGGAAGCAGATTGCAGAACTGCAATCTCTGCTTTCAGTTCAAAAAGGATTCCAGGAAACCTTTGGATCACAGTTAAATGAGGAAGATGGCCCTGATTGGGAACAATTGAGTGAGACAGCGCAGAGATATGTTCAGGGAACAGGCGCGCAGGGAAAGCCCCAGAAGAGAAAAGCACCTCAACCCCCCACAGAGCAGATAGTTCAGGCTCCAATGAACCCAGTCACCACCCACTGCACAGCCACATCGGACGATGTGGAATTTCTATACTCCACCCCCTTAACAGTGACCCAATTACGGGACACGTGCGATAAAATCAAACCGTTCCTCCCCACCTGAGACCCCCACCACTTCTTTGCCAGAGTAAAACAGCAGGTTACCATGTACGGCCTGGATGAGCGTGAGCATGTAAAGCTCACAGTTTTGAGTTTAGACCCTTCGGTCGTAGCAGCCCTTCCCGACCCACAGAATGTAGGAGGAGGCACCCTTGCAAAAATGCATACCGCGATCGGGTATAACGGGTGACCCCGTAGATGGCCTCAATAAGTGCAGATAAAAGAAAACTGAGCACCCCACAGCGTTTGCTGGACGCTTGTGGATCCATTTCACAGCATTTCGGAGACTTAGACCGCACTCATTTGTCCCTAGACAACATGGCCAAATGGACCCGCACCCTTATCTCCCATGCCACAGAAACAGGACAAAAAGCTTGTGCCAATTATGATCCCTCAGAGGAAGCTCATAATGAGAAATGGGTTGTAAAAAGATTGTCCCGCACCTGGGAGCAATCTGTTCAAGACAAACCCACGAATAAAAATCCCGAAGAACAGCAGGCAGAAGCAGACACACACACAGTTAAGGCACACCAGAACCCCGCATGGGTGAATGAAGGTAGGAATAGCCCCCCACAAAAGCCACAGGAGTGTTACAACTGTGGACAGTTAGGACACTTTGCAAGAGAGTGCAATGCCCCACAAAAGCAACAGAGAACCAAGCAGACAGGCACTCTAAATAAAACTAGAACAAAGCCAATACATAGCGTTAGCACCCATTCAGAGCAGACGGAGACGAATGGAACGGACTGACGGTGTTCAGGCTCCCCCAGTTGGGTCTGTGACACCCTTTGGGATTGGTCCGGCCGACCAGTAGTTGCAGCAAAGATACGGGGACAGCCCATCAAATTTCTCTGGGACACAGGAGGGTCCCGCACCACAATCAATTCCTCCACCATGTTTCAAAAGGACACGTGGCCCACTCCAGCCACCATTACCCTCAGCGGCTTTACAGGCCACTCACAGCAGGGACACATCACAGCCCCTGTACCCATTCAAATCGGCAACATCACCACCAAGCACCCCATAGTCTTAGTCGACCTCCCCCACACAGCAGAACACATTCTGGGCATCGATTTTATGAATTCCCACAACCTGTCCTTTGATCCAGTCAACCAATGTGGCTGGAAAATGGCAAAATCCGCAAGAGCCCCCGCAACGCTCACCATAGGAGAATATGCAAACAAGATTAGCGCAGTAGGCGAATTTTGGTTTGACCCCACCACAATTAGCACAGACAAGCAGGTTAGGGCAGTTCTGCAGAAGCACAGGACAGCATTCGCGACCCACAAACACGACTGGTTCCGTTCAAATCACAGGACCTGACCCCAAACCCCAAAAGCAATATGGATTTCCCCAAGAGGCAGAAGGAGAAATCGGAAAAGTTATCGACAGCTTATTAGAGCAGGGCGTACTCTGATCAGTAGCCTCCACTAATAATGCCCCGATTTGGCCAGTGAGAAAGCCCAACGGATCATGGCGACTGACCATCGATTACCGGGAACTCAACAAAGTCACCCCCGCAGCAGACCCCAAGGTAGCCACAAGTCCCGAGACCATCCTCAAACAGGGACTCAACTCACGATATTTTACGGTTTTGGACATTAGTAATGGATTCTGGTCGATTCCATTGGCAAGAGCGTGCCAATACAAATTTGCCTTCACTTTTAAAAATCAGCAGTACACGTGGACATGCCTTCCACAAAGATTCCACAACTCCCCCTCCATTTTCCACCGACAGTTGGCAAATGGTTTGTCAAAATTTTCTCGCCCCGAATGTCTGGTCCAGTATGTGGATGACCTATTACTGCAGACAGACACCAAGGCAGAGCACATCGAGCTTCTGGTCGAACTCCTGGAACTCCTACAGAAAATTGGTTGTAAAGTGAACCCCAAAAAGGCCCAGATTTTGGAAAACAAAGTGATATATTTGGGTACAATTATCACACATGGTAAACGCGAGTTCGAGCACAAAAGGATTGACTCGATTGCCAAATTGCCCCTTACCCAGAACGTTTCAGCCCTCCGGTCATTTTTAGGACTGGTTGGCTATTGCTGAAACCACATTGGCGGTTTCGCCAGCAAGGCAGCACCTCTCTCAGACCTCCGAAAGAAAGGAGCCCCCTGGGAATGGCTTCCGCAGCGTACGGATGCTGTGGACTCGTTGAAAAGAGCACTCACTTCTGGTTGCGGCCATGCCTAGGTAGGTCGCACGTTGAGCAGCTCCCGCCGGGAACGGACTTTTGGGCTCTCTAGAGGGGCCCCAATGGCAATTGTTCGACGGCTTCCAGTGTGGGAAGGTGACAGCAAGGTACCCCCGACATTATATGGATTGGACCAGGAGTGGAGCGGTGAAAAAGGTGATCTTGGAGCAGCGAAAAGTGAGAGGGAGGAAAAACAAGATGGTGGCGGGTGGAGACCAAGCAGCATGGGCGTAGTGGTCGCAGGAGCAGCAGGGGTTTCTTAAACGCTGCTTTGAGGAGCTGAAAACCAAAATGCTGGCGCCAATGAAGGCGGCGATTGAGAAGCTAGTGGAGACCCAGAAGGCCCAAGGGGCGGCGATCCGGGAAGTGTGGCAAAAAGCCTCGGAGAACGAGGACGAGATCTTGGGCCTGGCGGTGAAGGTGGAGGCGCACGAGGCGCTGCACAAGAGGTGGGTGGAAAGATTTGAGGACCTGGAGAATAGGTCGAGGAGGAAGAATCTTTGGATTCTGGGTCTCCCCGAAGGAGTGGAGGGGCCCTATGCTGGGGCATATGTGAGCACAATGCTCAATTCGCTGATGGGTGCGGGAGCCTTCCCGAGGCCCCTGGAACTAGATGGGGCTCACCGGGTCCTAGCAAGGAGACCCAAGACCAACGAGCCACCAAGGGCTGTAGTGGTGAGGTTTCACCGCTTTATGGACAGAGAGTGTGTCCTGAGATGGGCCAAGAAAGAGCGGAGCAGCAGGTGGGAGAACACGGAGATCCGAATCTACCGGGACTGGAGTGCAGAGGTGGCTAAGAAGAGAGCTGGTTTCAATCGTGCTAAGGCGTTGCTCCATCGGAAGGGGGTGAAGTTTGGTATGCTGCAGCCAGCGCTATTGTGGGTCACGTTCCAGGATCGGCACCACTATTTCGAAACGCCTGATGAGGCATGGAGCTTTATCCGGACTGAAAAGTTGGACTCAAATTGAGGGTTTTTTGTGGGGGGATGTTTACTGTGTATCTGGTGTTTATTATGTTTAGGGAATGTTCCTTTGGTTTGGGTGCTGGATGGGGATGAGTGAAAGGATTTGATGGGGAGAGTGTGGGCGTCGGTGTTGGAGGGGTAGGCCCCCACGAAGGAAGAGGGGGAGTGGAGGCCCGGGGATGGGGAATAGGGGTAAGGCCGCAAAAGGAGCTGCGCCAGAGGGGGTGGGGCCGGCTCAGGAAAGCGCGGGCTTTTTCCCGCGTTAGGGAAGGACGGGGGTGGGGGGCCGGGGGAGATGGGCGGTGCTGGAGAGGAGCGCACACTGACTGCCAGGGAGGGGGGATTCTCACACTGGGGGGGGTCTCACAATGGTGGGAGAGGCCGGGGTCAGCAGGAGTCAGCAGACTTACGGGAGTGTTATGGGGGAGCAGAAAGGCTAGATGTGGATCTAGCGGGGGAGAGGGGGGATATAGGGTTGCTGCTGCATTGGCCAAAGGGGAGCTGGAAGTAGGAGAGGTGGTCGGGGCGGCGGTCCTCCGTCTGGGGGACTGGAGGGTGCGGGAGGAGCGGGCACGTGGCTGGCCTAGAAAAGGAGGTGGCTAGTCAGCGGGGGGGGGGGGGGGGGGGTGAGTAGCCCCCCAATCCGGCTGATAACTTGGAATGTGAGGGGCCTGAACGGGCCGGTCAAGAGGGCCCGGGTGTTCGCGCACTTAAAGGGACTGAAGGCAGACCTGGTTATGCTCCAGGACACACATTTGAAGATGGCACATCAGGTTAGGCTGAGAAAGGGATGGGTAGGACAGGTATTCCATTCAGGGCTGGATGCGAAGAACAGAGGGGTTGCAATACTGGTGGGGAAGCGGGTGTCGTTTGAGGCAATGAATATTGTAGTGGATAATGGAGGTCGATATGTGATGGTGAGCGGCAGGTTGCAGGGGGTGCGGGTGGTACTGGTAAACGTATATGCCCTGAACTGGGATGATGCCGGATTTATGAAACGCATGCTGGGTCAGATTCCGGACCTGGAGGTAGGAAGCTTGATAATGGGGGGGGATTTCAACACAGTGCTGGACCCAGCACTGGATCGCTCTAGGTCCAAGACGGGTAAGAGGCCGGCTGCGGCCAAGGTGCTTAGGGGGTTTATGGACCAGATGGGGGGGAGTGGAACCATGGAGGTTTGTCAGGCCCCTGGCCAGGGAATTTTCATTCTTTTCCCACGTCCATAGAGCCTACTCCTGGATAGATTTCTTTATTTTGAGTAGGGCGCTAATCCCGAAAGTGGAGGGAACGGAGTTTTCGGCCATAGCCATCTCAGACCACGCCCCGCACTGGGTGGAGCTGGAGTTAGGAGAGGAGAGGGACCAGCGCCCGCTGTGGCGTCTTGATGTGGGATTATTGGCGGATGAGGAGGTGTGCGGGGGTGCATTGAAAGATATTTGGAGGCCAATGACAACGGGGAGGTGCAGGTGGGGGTAGCCTGGGAGGCGCTGAAGGCGGTGGTCAGGGGAGAGTTAATCTCCATCAGGGCCCACAGAGAGAAGAGAGAGGACAGGGAGAGGGAGAGGTTGGTGGGGAGATCTTAAGGGTGGACAGGAGATATGCAGAGGCCCCCGAGGAGGGACTACTCAGGGAGCGGCGGAACCTCCTGACGGAGTTCGACCTGTTGACCACAGGGAAAGCAGAGGCACAGTGGAGGAAAGCGCAGGGGGCGACGTATGAGTATGGGGAGAAGGCGAGTCGGATGCTGGCACACCAGCTTCGTAAGAGTGAGGCAGTGAGGGAGCTAGGTGGAGTTAAGGATAGCAGGGGGAATACGGTGCGGAGTGCGGTGAGAATAAACAAGGTATTTAGGGACTTCTATGGGGATCTGTACAGATCTGAGCCCCCAGCGGGGGAAGAGGGGATGCCACGATTTTTGGATCAGCTGAGGTTCCCGAGGGTGGAGGAGCAGGAGGTGGCTGGTTTAGGGGCGCCAATTGGGCTGGAGGAGCTGGTTAAAGGATTGGGGAGCATGCAGGCAAGGAAGGCCCCGGGGCCAGATGGGATCCCGGTCGAGTTTTACAGGAAATACGTGGACCTGCTAGGCCCGTTGTTAGTGAGGACTTTCAATAAGGCAAGGGAGGAGGGGGCCTTGCCCCTGACAATGTCCGGGGCGCTGATCCCTCTGATCCTGAAGCGGGACAAGGACCCACTGCAATGTGGGTCGTATAGACCAATCTCGCTCCTCAATGTGGATGCTAAGTTGCTGGCAAAAGTGCTGGCTACGAGAATTGAGGAATGTGTCCCGGGGGTGATTCATGAGGACCAGACGGGATTTGTAAAGGGCAGGCAGCTAAACACTAATGTGCGGAGGCTCCTCAATGTGATCATGATGCCCTCGGTGGAGGGAGAAGCGGAGGTAGTGGCAGCTATGGACGCGGAGAAGGCCTTCGACCGGGTGGAGTGAGAGTGTCTTTGGGAAGTGCTGCGGAGGTTTGGGTTCGGGGAGGGGTCCATCAGCTGAGTCAGATTGCTATATAGAGCCCCGGTGGCGAGCGTGGCTACGAATCGGCGGAGGTCGGAGTACTTTTGGCTGTACCGAGGGACGAGGTGCCCCTGTCCCCCTTGTTTGCATTGGCAATTGAGCCTCTGGCCATGGCACAAAGGGAGTCCAGGAATTGGAGGGGACTGGTCCGAGGGGGAGAAGAACATCGGGTGTCGCTGTATGCGGATGACCTGTTGCTGTATGTGGCAGATCCAGTGGAGGGGATGGCGGAGGTCATGCGGATCCTAAGGGAGTTCGGGGACTTCTCGGGGTATAAGCTCAATGTCGGGAAAAGTGAGCTCTTTGTGGTGCATCCAGGGGACCAGGGAAAGGGGATAGACGACCTACTGTTGAAGAGGGCGGAAAGGAGCTTTCGGTACTTAGGGATCCAAGTGGCTGGGAGTTGGGGGGCCCTGCACAAGCTCAATTTGACGCAGTTGGTGGAGCAGATGGAGGAGGATTTCAAAAGATGGGATGTGCTGCCACTCTCGCTAGCGGGCCGGGTGCAGTCGGTTAAAATGATGGTTCTCCCGAGGTTTCTCTTTGTGTTCCAATGCCTTCCCATTATGATTCCCAAGGCCTTTTTCAAACGGGTAGGTAGGAGCATCATGGGTTTCGTGTGGGAAAATATGACCCCGAGGGTAAAGAGGGTGTTTCTGGAGCGAAGTAGGGACAGGGAGGGCTGGCGCTGCCGAATTTGTGCGGCTATTATTGGGTTGCCAATGTGGCGATGATCCGTAAGTGGGTAATGGAGGGTGAGGGGGTGGCGTGGAAGAGGTTGGAGATGGCGTCCTGTGGGCACGAGCCTGAGGGCGCTGGCGACGGCACCGCTGCCGCTCTCGCCGACAAGGTACACCACGAGTCCGGTGGTGGCGGCGACTTTGAAGATCTGGGGTCAGTGGAGACGACAGAGGGGCGAGGTGGGAGCCTCGGTTTGGTCCCCGATTCGGAAGAATCATCGGTTCGTCCTGGGAAGGATGGATGGGGGGTTTCGGCGCTGGCATCGGGCAGGGATTAGAAGAATGGGGGACCTGTTTATAGATGGGACGTTTGCGAGCCTAGGGACGCTGGAGGAGAAGTTTGGGTTACCCTGGGAAATGCTTTCAGATTTATGCAAGTGAGGGCGTTTGTGAGGCGGCAGGTGAGGGAATTCCCGCTGCTCCCGGCACACGGGATTCAGGACAGGGTGATTTTGGGTGTATTGGTTGGAGAAGGCAAGGTTTTAGCGATCTACCAGGAGCTGAAAGAAGAGGAGGAGGCCTTGGTAGAGGAGTTAAAGGGCAAGTGGGAGGAGGAGCTTGGGGAGGAGATAGAAAAGGGTCTGTGGACTGATGCCCTGAGTAGGGTTAATTCTTCCTCCTCTTGCTCCAGGCTCAGCCTAATACAGTTCAAGGTTACTCACAGAGCGCATATGACAGGGGCGAGGTTAGGTAGGTTCTTTGGGGTGGAGGACAGATGTGGGAGGTGCTCGGGAAGCCAAGTGAATCACGTCCACATGTTCTGGTCGTGCCTGGCACTGGATGGGTTTTGGAGGGGTTTCGCGAGGACTATGTCCAAGGTGGTGAAAGTCCAGGTCAAGCCGAGTTGGGGGTTGGCACTATTTGGGGTAATGGACGAGCCGGGAGTGCAGGAGGCAAAAGAGGCCGGTATCCTGGCCTTTGTGTCCCTAGTAGCCCGGCGGAGGATCTTGCTATTATGGAAGGACGTGAAGCCCCCCCAGGGTGGAAGCCTGGATAAATGACATGGCAGGGTTCATTAAGCTGGAGAGGATAAAGTTTGCCTTGCGAGGGTCTGTGCAGGGGTTCTTCAGGCGGTGGCAACCGTTCCTAGACTATCTCGCGGAGCGTTAGGAGGAGGTCAGCAGAAGCAGCAACCCAAGGGAGGGGGGTGGGGGGTCTCTTTTGGGGGGGGGGGAATTCGGGTGGGTGGGGGGGCTTCCCTATGTGTACCTTTGAATGTCATATGGGGGGTTACTGTATATGGGGGAAACCCAATGTATAAGTTCAGCATAACTTTTGACTGTTGTGTTTGTGTTTCTTTTTGTTATGGGGGTGGGGGGGGGGGGGGGTTTGTTAAAAATTCTGTTGGAAAATTTGAATAAACATTTTTAAAAAAAAAAAGAAAAGAGCACTCATTGCAGCTCTGCACTGCAAGTTCCAGACCCGCTTTCCCCCTATGCGATAGAGGTAGCAAGCACAGACCGCACCCTTTCGGCCCTGCTCCTCCAGGAACGGCACAAACTGTTAAGGCCCGTGGCTTATGCCTCCAGAGTTTTAGACGCTGTGGAGCAGGGATTTTCAGCCTGTGAAAGGCACCTGGTCGCAGTTTTTTCGGCAGTTCAGTATTTTTCTTACATAACCGGACTAAACCCCATCACAATCCTGACGGAACACCCCCCCCCCCCACCGAACTTTTACTGGACGGACGACTCAAGGACGGTACAGTCAGTCAAATAAGAGCAGCCAGATGGACCCTTCTTTTGCAGGGACGGGACACCACTGTTAAAAGGACCAAGACCCACACTTTCTTAGCAGATCACCTACAGTACCCAGGCACTCCCCATGAATGTGAAATCATCTCACTGAAATGAATGAAAATCACTTATTGTCTCAAGTAGGCTTCAAATGAAGTTACTGTGAAAAGCCCCTCGTCGCCACATTCCGGCGCCTGTTCGGGGAGGCTGTTACGGGAATTGAACCGTGCTGCTGGCTTGCCTTGGTCTGCTTTCAAAGCCAGTGATTTAGCCCTGTGCTAAACAGCCTCACTGCACCACAACACAGGCCCCTTTATTGCGAAAACACCCCCCCCAGAAAGATAGGTAGTCCAACCCAGAGCCCCAAGCACACAGGCACGTGTGAACCTGTAAGAATCTATGTGGATGGATCTTCCACAATATTAGAAGGGAAGCGCATAACGGGATGCGGCATTTATGTCGAGGACGTGCAGGGACGCGCCCTAGAAGAAATCGCAATAAAACATCCAGGACACTTAGGCGCGCAGGCGGCAGAATTTGCAACCTTGGTGTACGTTGTAGAACACCCAGATTCCTTCCCCAGTCCAGCAGACATGTACTCGGACAGCCTCTATGTCTGCAATAGCCTCACAGAGTTCCTACCCCTGTGGAAAGCAAGAGGATTTGTTTCCGCAGACGGAAAACCCCTCCCCTCAGCCCCATTGCTCCGTCACATTTTAGAAAAAGCACAGGGCAGGACTTTTGGAATAGTTAAAGTTCGGAGCCACCACCATTCCTCCCCCCCTGGAAATGTAAAAGCCGATGCACTGGCCAGGCACGGATATTTTTGGACAACCCCCAGAAATCGCACCAGTAAATGCAGTTCAGGTCTCGCAGACTAATATCGAGGATTTAGTGCAGGCCCAGAAGCAGGATAGCAATCTCAGGGAGATTTTGAAAGGAAAATTTACGGCACCATACGATAGGTTTAAAAATGCTTTGACCACACATGACGCTGTGGTGTTAAAAGACACCTTTTATGTGGTTCCTGAACAGGACAGGTTTGTTTGTTTGTTCCATGACGGTCATGGACATCAGGGAATTGATCCCACTACAGCCCACCTCAGGCAGGTTGGTGGCCAAGTTTAAAAGAAGACGTAACGCACTACATTGAGAATTGCCTTATCTGTGCCCAGAACAATCCGGACAGATATGCCAAGAAAGCTCAACTTAGTCACACCCGCCCCATTAATGGCCCCTGGACTAACCTCCAGATCAATTTTATAGGACCATTGCCCCCTTGCAGGAATGGTTATAAGTATGTACTTGTTGTGATAGACACGTTTACAAAATGGGTAGAGGCATTCCCATCCAGAACGAACACGGCAAAGACCACAGCCAAGATCTTAACCCACCACATCTTTACGAGATGGGGACTCCCCCGCAGCATTGAATCCGACCAAGGTTCCCATTTTACGGGACATGTCATGAAGAACGTCCTCACGATATTTGGCATTACCCAAAAATTCCACATCGCATACCACCCCCAGTCAAGTGGTATCGTGGAGCGCATGAATCGGACCCTAAAAGCTCCCCTCCGAAAAATGGTCCAGCAAAACAACACCGCTTGGGATTCAGTCCTCCCTTTTGCGCTGATGTTTTTGCGAAATACGGTTTCAACATCTACAGGTTACACCCCACACACTCTCATGACCGGTTGCCCCTTGAAAGGCACAGAAATTTTATTGGGATTAGATTTGACAAGCCTCGAAGTGACGGCCCTCATACACGAGAAAGCAGTATAACAACTGGTAGAGAATGTTAAAACGGCTCAGCTAGCAGCCGCGGTATGATTAGGCACACGAAAGAAACAGAGCATGGCCTGTTTTGATAAGACAGTATATGCGACTGAGTTCAGTGTAGGACAGCAAGTCATGCTCTCCATATACAACCCCAGCACATTCCTGTCACCTTAATATTCGGGTTCGTACTCCATTGCGGACAAAGTATGCCCCTCCGTGTACAAAATAAAGTTCCCCAACGGAAATACTGCGTGGTTCCATATTAACCAGCTTAAGGCATATGGACCACAGTCGAACCACACACACACCACGTCATGCTCGACGCAGCAGACCACGCCCCGCCCACAGCCAACGTAACCCTACCCTCCCCCAACACGTCCAACCCAGCCACGGACTCAACCCCGACTCCACCCCCGAACTATACACTCCGCCCCGGAATGCCCACAGACTGCAGCAGCAGCGACTGTGACACAGACAATAGCCACAGCACGCCACAACACTATCCCCATACATCAGGCCCCACACCCAGCGAATCTGAGCACGATTCGAGTGATCCCTTCATGATCACTTTCCTAAACAAACCACACCACCGACCTACAATGACGACCCCGACTCCATTCCAACAGAATTGGACACATCCTTTTGGCACCGGGACAACTCATTCAGGCTCGTCCGGAACGACGAGATGGATCCCAAATCACACCATGCAGCCCTATCCGCCCTTATACACTCGAGAGTTTGGCATCCGGGAGAAGATGACGACTTTGAGTCTGACTCCCAAAACGAGAACCCCTTTGCGACCCTGTTCACAACCGATAACTGAGGTGTCCAGATGATGTTTTAAAAAGGAACCGCTGGGGGGAAAACGGAGTCCTTTCTGATGGAACCTGCAGCATGTTTAATGTTGTTTGTTGTGGTATTGTTAAATGGTGTTTGAAAGATCGGAAATTTTTCCACGGCCCCATGCCTTATTTGTCTGCAGAAACCTTTGAGAACATGCCAGCACACTCATCGGCCGAAACCTCTGAGAGCTTGCCAGACCCCCGTTGTTAACTGGACTTCTGGTTCGAAGGAAGAGCCAATACGGCAACCCCCCCCGATGACTACATTTCTTGCCCGTTCTTGTCGGTTGCTCAGGCAGTGGAGAAACGGCATTGGGACCCGCCCTGCCTGAGGAACCCCCCCCTCTGGTCAGCTACGCTCGGGTAGAGAACACACGGCATTGGTCGCCGTCCTACCCGGGGATTCCATCCAAATCTTCCCCGTCGCGGCCCATACGCACCTCATTTCGGCAATTTTCGTTCAAAAAGTTTTGTTCTGTTTTCAGGCGACCCTTAGGTTGCCAAGCCTATGCTATTTACATCCTCAAACATTTGGATGGTAGCTTGCACAGCCTGTGAGACGGCTCGCACTGTTTCAGTATTTGTTAAGTGTGTCTTGTCCGGAATATTCTGTTTAAGAAAAAAAAAAATGAGGGAGTCACACACGGTGACAAATTGTAAAGGGAGAATTGGCACTGAAGGACAGACATACTAATAGACAAGATATTAAACCAAGATAGTAACAGACACTATGCTTGATCTCACAGAACTCCAGAAGCTCCAGGAAAAGAGACAAAACGAAGAGAAGAGAAAGAAGAAGAACCATGAGGACATCCTCCGTGTTGCTCATCACCCTAATGAACATTTGGTTGCGCGCGAACCCCCTGACCCCCAACCCCCCAGCCGTTAATGATTCACTTCCCCATAGTACCCAGAGCCCAGTCACAAGCGACACTACACCATCTTGGTGTGACAGGTTTATAACCTGGTACTCCCTGTCCTACTTGATAGAACCCCTACTAGTATTGGCGATACTCTGTTGCATCGTGCAGACTATTCATCTGAGGAAATGGCGAAGGAGAGCCTACCGCGCTCGCACCCTGGTAGATAGGATAAGTTCCCCTATTTTCGGTTATCACCAGACCCCCGAACCCCACGATCTATAATAAAGAACATTCGTTTGCGTTCTTTTTGTGAATAAAGAAATGTGTTTCATGAACGATTGTACAATCCTGAGCTTGACTGCCAAGCCAGGCAAAATGTGAATAATGCTGCCATGATTTTGTGTGTATTGTTTAGGAAGTTAGTATGATCGAATGTTTGAGTGATTGTAGTTTATTAAGGACAGTTAGAGGTACCGTTGTTTATTATTTTGTAATGCATGTCCCTGTTTTGACATAGCGGCACTTGAATGTTAGTTAAAATTTCTTGCATGGTTATGGTCAGTGTAGAGGCCATAGAAGAGTGCTTGCCAGGTCAGGGAATGAAGACAACACAGTTATGTGATCCTTCACGCTTCGCGTTAGGATCACAAGGAGGGAGTGTAGCCACCTGAGTTGGCCACTTCCCGACTTAAAATGGAGAACCGCAAAGGCTGAAGGGACATTCAGCCAACACAGGCGAAAACTAGCAGGCGCAAGTTACTGTGTATTAGACTCTGCAAAAAACCCAGACAGCATTGATACAAGCAGCCATCTGCATAGTAATGTGCCATCTGCATAGTAATGTAGCAGCCATCTACATAGTAATGAGCGATCCCCGGGAACAATCGAAACATTTAAGGTAAACAAAGCCAAGCCAGACTCCTCGGCGCCAGCAGGAGCCAACACTAAAGAGGTTAACGGACACTTAAAGACCGGCCAACGATCAGGGAACAGCTCCAGTATTGGAGAAATCGAACCAAGCGATTGGAACAAAGCCCAATCACTTGAAACCAGGTACGGGGTTAGCCCCCGAAAGGCGGGAAGCCCCATGGGACTATAAAGTAAAGCCCCCAAGTTCAAATCGTCGTTCTTGACAGGGTCACTCAGCAACGCGAAGCAACCCTTGACAGTGACCTGTCCGGCAGCCTCCAAAGAAGTAAGTCTCAAGTCAATGCTCGTTACGAGATAGGCGCTCCTAGCTACCAGTCTATAACAGCTTTTGAAACCTGCAGTTTAAGAACCCGAACGAAAGGCCATTTGTTCCCTTGACCTGGTGGGCCAGTCTGAAGCTAAGTATAGGCCTGTTAGTGATAGAAATAGCCTAGAAAGTATAGTTTATGCATGAGTAACGATTTACTGTGTAAAAAAATGTGTATTGATTTTAATTTTACTAATTGGTGTGTTGAGTTATTGATCATTACTTGAACTTGAACCTTGTGGCGATATAAAGATACCTGGCGACTCGAGAGCAAAGGTTATAAAACAGCCAATTGAACCAACCAAATGTTAGCAACAACAGCCAGACGAGCAGGGGTCCTGAGACGCTGTCCAAAATGGTGCCGAAGATGGCGGCACCCACGGGGCGCACATGGCGGGCGGTATCAAAGATGGCAGCACCCATGGGCCGCACGTGGCTTGCGGTGAGGAATATGGTGGCGCCCCTGGGTCGCACGTGGGGGGTGTAGGAACGCCGGGCCTGGAAACAACGGCGACCGGGCCTGGCAAACAGAAGCGAAGTGTCCTTTCTTCCCACATCCATTGCAGGTTGTGCTCCGCGCCGGGCAGCGCTGCCTGGGGTGTTTGTTTTGCCCACAAAAGTAACACTTGGGGGCCCCCCAGAGTTGGCTGGCTGCCGCGCGGCGCAAACTTGCGGTGAGCTGGAGTTGGCAGCTGGTGGGGCCCATGATGCCCACGAGGGTGCCGCGCGGTTGGGGGCGTAGGACTGAACGTTACAGGATGCCACTTCTAATGAGTTAGTGAGCTGCCTAGTTCCCGCAAGATCAAGCATACCCCCTTCCAGTAGCCGCTGGCGGACAGTACCCATGACGTAAGCGTCTCTAATTAAAAGTTCTGTGTTCTGGACTGCTGAAACTGCCTGGCAGTCACAGTTCCTACCTAGGATGTGCAGGGCGTGCCAGAAATCGTCCAGAGACTCCCCGGGGAGTTGCTGTCTCGTGGCCAGGAGGTGCCTGATTTACTGGTCGAACGTAATGTCCCTTCAGGAGCTCCATCACTTCGGAGTAGGTGGGCACATCCCGGATGAGGGGAAAAATGTCGGCTCACCCGTGAATAAAGGATTTGTATCTTCTGCGAGTCCAAGGGTTCCTCAGCAGCTGTTCTGAGATAGCTTTCGAAGCAGGCTAGCCAGTGGTCAAAGGTGGAGGTAGCGTTGGCTGCTGGAGGGCTCAGCTGCAGGCAATCAGGCTTGATGCGGAGATCCATCGTTTAAAAAATCTTGCTCAATAAATTGATGCACTATCAATTACCACAAAGACGAGAATAGTGGAACAATGGAGGCTTTATTGAGCAAGATGTTGTGCCTCCTGTAGTTGGAACCAGGTGGCTGCAGCACAGGAGAGCACACATATTTATACGCCGCCTACTGGGCGGAGCCAGCAGGCAGGGATTTACCCTTGTACCTCTAATATACGGGTAGTGCCGTAATACATGTACGGGTAGTGCTGTAATACATGTAATATACTACTAGTGGTGACTACTACAGTATATTCACACACAATACTGTTAGGATGGGAGTTTCAGGTTTAAGACCAAGAGTAGGTCACTCGGCCTTTAAGCCTGCTCCGTCATTCACTGAGATCATGTCTGACCTGACTTAACCTCAACCCCACATTCCTTATGTCCTCTTCACAACTTACTTTCCGAACTATATTTGTGTCGTTAGCAAATTTTGAAACCACATCTTCGGTCCCTTCAACCAAGTAATTTTATAAATTGTATAAAGTTGCGGCCCCAGCAGAGATCCCTGTCGCACACCAATCGGTACATCCTGCCAACCAGAGTAAGACCCTTTGTTTCCAGTTAGCTAGCTTATCTTCCATCTGTACCAATATGTTACCCTTTATGCCATGAGCTTTTAGTTTCTGCAATAACATTTGATGTGGCACCTTATGAAATGCATTTTGGAAATCGAAGTACAATACATTCATTGGTTCCCCTATATCCACAGCACATGTAATTCCTTCAAAGAACTGACAGTGAAAGAGTAGTGATTATAGATTCAAATTTGGATGATTTATGCTTTGGGAGGTGAACTTACAGGTGGTGGTATTCACATCCATTTGCTTTTTTTAGGTGCTAGAAGTCATAGGTTTGCAAAATGCTATTGAATAAAACTTGGCAAATTGCTGCAGTGCATCCCGTAAATGGTAAACGCTGTGTGTACCAGTGGTGGAGGAAATAAATGTTTAAGGGTGGTGATTGTGATGCTGATCAAGTAGACTGTTTTGTCCTGTACAGTGTCAAGCTTCTTTTATTGTTGAACTCATCCAGGCAAGTGGAGAATATTCCATCACACTCCTGACTTGTGCCATGTAGATGGTGGACAGGTTTTGGGGATTCGGTGACAGAATTCCCAGCCTCTAACCTGTATTTTAGCCATTATTTATCTGGCTGGTCCTGCTATTTTTCTGGTCTGGTAATTATCCAGGATGTTGATAGTGGGGGCTTCAGTGGTGGTAATGCTGATGAACATCAAAGGAAGATGGTTAAATTCTCTCTTGTTGAAGATGTAAAATGCTAGACTCATTTATTAAGAATGAAATAACTGAGCATTTGGAAAGTGGGGACAGGATCCAAGACAGCATGGATTCACAAAAGGGAAATCATGCTTGACAAATCTGAATTTTTTGAGGATGTGATCAGTAGAGTGGACAAGGGTGACCCAGTGGATGTTGTGTATCTGGACTTTCAAAAGACTTTTGACAAGGTTCCACACAAGAGATTAGTGAGCAAAATTAAACTCATGGTATTGGGGTAGTGTATTGATGTGGATAAACAGATCTGCAGACATGAAGCAGAGAGTGGGAATAAACAGATCCTTTTCAGAGTGACAGGCAATGACTAGTGGGGTACCACAGGGTTCAGTGCTAGGACCCCAGATGTTCACAATATACATCAATGATTTGGACGAAGAAATTGCATGCAATAGCTCCAAATTTGCAGACGACACTAAGCTGGGTGGCAGTGTGTGCTATGAGGAGGATGCAAAGAGGCTGCAGAGTGATTTGGACAGGTTGGCTGAGTGGGCAAATACTTGGAAAATGCAATATAATATGGGTATATGTGAGGTTATTCATTTCGGTGGCAAAAACAGAAAATCAGATTATTATCTGAATGGTGGTACTTTAGGAAAATGGGAAGTGCAATGAGATCTGGGTGTCATGGTGGAACAGTTGCTGAAGGTTGACCTGCAGCTACAGCAGGCGGTGAGGAAAGCTAATGGCATTCTGGCCTTCAGCGAGGATTTGAGTATAGGGGTAGGGATGTCTTGCTGCAGTTATACAGGGCTTTGGTGAGGCCACACCTTGAGTATTGTGTGCAGTTTTGGTCTCCTAGTTTGAGGAAGGACATTGTTGCTATTGAGGGTGTCCAGCTAAGGTTCACCAGACTAATTCCCAGGATGGCAGCACTGACATATGAAGATTGACTGGATGGGCTGGACTTGTACTCATTGGAGAATGAGAGGGGATCTCATACCTAGAAAATCCTGATGGGACTGGACAGGCTAGATGTGGAAAGAATGTTCCCGATGTTGGGGACGTCCAGAACTAGGGCGTCACAGCCTAAGAATAAGGGGTGAGCCATTCAGGACTGAGATGAGGAAGAACGTCTTCTCTCCGAGAGTTGTGAACTTGTGGAATTCTCCACCACAGAGAGCTGTTGGGGTCAGTTCGTTGGAGATTTTCAAGAAGGAGCTGGACGTGGCCCTTGCAGCTAAAGGGATAAAGGGGCATCGAGAGAAAGTGAGAGTGGGATACTGAATTTGCATGATCAGCCATGATCATGTTAAATGGTGGTGCCGGCTCGAAGGGCTGAATGGCCTACTCCTGCACCTATTTTCTATGTTTCTATGTCATTGCATGTGGTCTGAACATGACTTGTCAGTTCCCAAAACAACATTATCCAGGTCTTGTTGCATGTGCACATGGACTGCCTCAATATTTGAGGAATCAGAAATTATATTGAATACTGTGTAATCGTAAGTGAACATCCCACTTTTGATCTTATAATGGAGGGAAGCTGTTGAGGAATTCCTACAGGCGTATACACCTACAGAAATGTGAGCGTTGAAACATTTATTCATCTATAGGAACATGAGAAAAAGAAAGGAAGAACAATTTGCATTTATATAGTGCTTTTCATGACCCACAGGTCATCCCAAAGTGCTGTACTGGCAATAAAATACTTTTGCAATGGACTCACTGTTGTAAAATAGGAACCTGCCAGCAGTTTGCACAGCAAGCTCAATGCGATAATACCCAGAAAATGTGTTTTTTGTGATTTTGATTGGGGGCTGATTATTGGCTAGGACACCTCATCTCTTTTCTTTCATACCTACAGAGCCTGTGGTCTGCATAGTGTCGAATTACAAAGTGCCACTGCTCCCCTAAGAGCTCCAGAACACTCGCTGCAACTAGAAATAGAAGAGATTCAACAGGTGGGAATTATCTGTAGAACTCAATGAGACCAATTCACATAGACATGTACGTGTCAATCCCATAACCGAAAGGAGGTCCTTAGAGTGGGATCATCACTCAACTTTTCATATTTGGTTAGCTGATTTTGATGTCGAGTTTATTTTCCGCATGACCCGATGGAAAAACTGATCATTGAGTTCTAAACCAATCTAGATGCGTCTCTGTAAAGATGCTAGTTGAAGGTAAGTTGTCTTGCATATTTTCACACTTTTTTCCATTTGGAAATGGAAGGATTTTAGAGATTGATTAACACCCTACTTTGAGCCACATGAACACTGCTTCCATGATCAACAAGTCCAGACTTGGGACTAGAACCTGGGGATTGTAGCTCAGTACAGCAGTGCTACTAACTGAGCCACCCAAGCTCTACTGATGTTGATTAAAGCTAAAGGAAGATATATTTGTTTTGGAACATTGGTTGCCTTCATATTTCATAGATTTTACATGCCCATTCTGAGTTTTGCATTCCTAAGACTGCCTGTATATGATGATTGCATAATGCTCAATACAATAGTATCAAAGCAGCATGATGCTATAAAACAGAAAATGATGGAAATACACTGAGGCCCACCAAAATCCAACAAACAAAAGCTGGGGACACTTGAGAATTTGGAGGAAAGGTTTGTACCTGAAATCTGGGACATAAAGACCTGGGCTTTCTGATGTTGCCCCACCACTTCTGTGACATGTCATATTGAAGATACCCTCCATCATGTTGTATGGCACTACCACCATGCTAAATGGGATAGACTTCTAACAGATCTAGCTGTGGGCCATCAGCAGCAGCAGAATTGTATTCAACCACAATCTGCAACCTCATAGCCTGGCATATCCCCCACCCTACCATTACCACCAAGCCAGGAGCAATATCAGGCATACCGGAAAATGAGGTGTCAACCTGGTGAAACTACAACATAGGACTACTTGTGTGCCAAACAGCATAAGCAGCAAGTAATAGGCTGAGCTAATTGATTCCACAATGAACGCATCAGATTTAAGCTCTGCAGTCTTGCCACATCCAGCCATGAATGGTGGTGCACAATTAAACAACTCACTGGAGGAGGAGGCTCCACAAATATCCCCATCCTCAATGATAGAGGAGCCCAGCGCATATGCGCAAAAGACAAGGCTGAGGCATTCGCAACCATCTTAAGCCAGAAGACCCAAGTGGATGATCCATCGCGGTCTCCTCCGGAGGTCTCCGGCATCACAGATGTCAGTCTTCAGCTAATACGATTCACTCCCTGTGATATTAAGAAACTATTGAAGGCACGGGATACTGCAAAGACTGGACCCTGACAATATTCCGGTAATAGTACTGAGGTCTTGTGCTCCAGAACTTGCTGCACCCCTAGCCAAGCTGTTCCAGTACAGCTACAACACTGGCATCTACCCAGCAATGTGGAAAATTGCCCAGGTGTGTCCTGTACACAAGAAACAGGACAATTCCAACCCAGCCAATTATCACCCTATCAGTCTACACTCTGTTTTTGAAAACTCACCACTATTCTTAGAATTCCCATTATAACCAAAAAAGGGCTGACATTCTAAATGGTGATCAGGGATTCTCACTCCCCGACTCCGATGCAAGCTTCAGTGGGTGCTATTCAGGTCAAACTATGTTTTCACGTTATCCCCCGGTATAACCCATACCTTCACCGACGATTTCATCTACTTACCACTTAGTAGCATCGATCCTGGGTCCCGCATTGCTAAGTAAGTAAAGTAGACTTTGGAATAACCACTATTTCAGGTTAAATTAAGTTATTTTATTATTATATTTTTTCTTTTAAAAGCTGCAATTACTGTCTTTACAGAAAGGTAAAAAGATCTTGCTTCTGGATCCTTCTGGTTGGTTGAAGGGACCTTCAGGCCCAACTTGACAATCAATCTTCTTTAAAAATCTGGTCTTTAGATGTATTCGCTGATGAGCTCGGTTGCTGTGTCCTATCTTTCCCATGTACCGAGCTATGGGAGCTGACTCTGCTGGCTATCTCTGAGCTGACTCTGAGTTGACTCTGTCTACTTTTAAAATTCTAGTCTTCCTTAGATGTATTAGCTATGTTAGCTCGGCTGCTTTGCCCTGTCTCTTTCCCATGGCCAAGCCGACTGTAATCTGACTCTGAACTGCTTGTTCCTTCTCTGCTTCTCTCTCTCTCCCTCTGAGTTCTGGTTCTCGTTGCTCTGGTCTCTAGGTTTATATTCCCTTTCTAACAAACTGTTTTTCTAAAAACTGTTAGAAAGTTTTTATGACTTTATTGTAAAGTAACTCTTATTTTCTTTAATTGTAAAAAGTATCTTTGATCTAAACCTTCTAATCCAACTAAGTATTCATTTTGACATGACTTCATCTCATAGATCTGATTACATTGTTTCCTTTGCGATGTTCAAAATGCTTTGACTTCAAGAGGTGTTACTTTTGGTTTGGTTCCTGCCATTTCTATAGTTTTATTTTCCAATTGTGTCCTCAGCTCATAATTTTGACTTTGATTTTGGCTTTGAATTATGTTCCTTGTAGACTGATAGTCTCTAGTTTTCTTTAATTTATCTGGTATTAGCAAATTTTCACACCTATAATTATCACCAAATTCAACTGAACCCCATCCATTCTTTTCCAGATCCTTACGAAGATAGTTACTTTCAATGAAGGTGTGAGCCATTGTTTTTGGCTTCATTCAAAATCCTGTTTGTCTTGTTTGCTAAGTCTGCTTGGCCAAGACTATCTGCATTTTACAATCCTTCCCTGGCAGCTGCTGTTAACCCTTTGTAGGATCTTTCCCTGTATCCTCTCATGTTTCTCTCAGACCAGATATTGCCAGACTTCCATGTTTCAAATGACACATCTTTCCATATTTTCAATAACAACTCCCATCATCAACAAAGTGATGGAAGGAATCATCAACAGTGCTATCAAACGACACTAACTCAGCAATAATTCATGGATGCTCATTTTGGATTCCACGAGGGTAACTCAGCTCCTGACCTCATTACAGCCTTGGTTCAAAAGAACAAAAGAGCTGAATGCCAGAGGTGAGATGAGGTGAGGGTCACTGTCTGTGCAGAGTCTGCACGTTCTCCCCGTGTCTGTGGGTTTCCTCCGGATGTTCCGGTTTCCTCCCACAAGTCCCAAAAGATGTGCTGTTAGGTAATTTGGACATTCTGAATTCTCCCTCAGTATACCCGAACAGGCGCCGGAGTGGGCCGATTAGGGGATTTTCATGGTAACTTCATTGCAGTGTTTATTTTTTATAAATTTAAGAGTACCCAATTATTTTTTCTCCGATTTAAGGGGCAATTTTTAGCGTGTCCAATCCACCTAAACTGCACATCTTTGGGTTGTGGGAGTGAAAAGCACACAGACACGGGGAGAATGTGCAAACTCCACATGCTCAGTGACCTAGGGCCGGGATTCGAACCTGCGCCGCAGTCCCAGTGCTAACCACTGCGCCACATGCCACCCTTACTTCATTGCAGTGTTAATGTAAGCCTACTGTGACAATAATATGAGGGGCTGGTTTAGCACAGTGGGCTAAACAGCTGGCTTGTAATGCAGAGCAAGGCCAGCAGCGCGGGTTCAATTCCCGAACCGGCCTCCCCGAACAGTCGACTAGGGGCTTTTCACAGTAACTTCATTGAAGCCTACTTGTGACAATAAGCGATTATTATTATTATTATTAATAATAAAGATTCTTATTATTATAGAATGACTGCACTTGACATCAGGGCAGCATTTGACCGAGTATATCATCAAGGAACCCGAGCTAAACTAGAGTCAATGGAAATCAGGGGGAACCTCTCAGCTGGTTGGAGTCATGCCTGCACAAAGGAAGATGGTTGAGGTGGTTGGAGGTCAATCATCTTAGCTCCAGGACATCACTGCAGGAGTTCCTCAGGAGTGTCCTAGGCCTAAGTATCTTCAGCTGCTTCATCAATGACCTTGCTTCCATCATAAGGTCAGAAGTGGGGATGTTTGCGGATGACTGCACAATGTTCACCATTCACAACTCCTCAGATAATGAAGCAGCCCATGTCCAAATGCAGCAAGACCTGGATAATATCCAGGCTTAGGCTGACGAGTCGCAAGTTACATTTGCGCCATACAAGTGCCAGGCAATGACTATCTCCTACAAGAGAGGATCTAACCATCGCCCTTGATATCCAATGATATTACCATCGCTGAATCCCCCGCAATCAACATCCTGGGGGTTACCATTGATCAGAAACAGAACTGGATTAGTCGGTACCGGGACAGGTCAAAGGCTGGAATCTTATGGTGCATAACTCATCTGACCTCCCCCAAAAGCCTGTCCACCATCTATAAGGCACAAGTCAGGAGTGTAATGGAATACCCTCTCCTTATCTGGATGAATGCAGCTCCAACAACACTCAAGAAGCTCAACACCATCCAGGATAAAGCAGTCCGCTTGATTGCTCCTCCTACCACAAGCATTTAAACCCTCCACCACCATCGAACAGTGGCAGATGTGTGTACCATCTACAAGATGCACTGCAGTAACTCACCAAGGTTCCTTAAACAGCACCTTCCAAACCCAGGACCACTACCATCTAGAAGGACAAGAGCAGTAGATACCTGGGGACCCCACCACCTGGAGGTTCCCTTCCAATTCACTCACCATCCTGACTTGTAAATATATTGGCATTCCTTCACTGTTCCTGGGGCAAATCCTGGAACTGCCTCCCTAACAGCACAGTGGGTTTACCTCCATCTCAGGGACTGCAGTCGTTCAGAAAGGCAACTCAGCGTTAACTTCTGAAGGGCAACTTGAGATGGGCAATAAATGCTGGCCTAATCAACGACGCACACATCCTGTCAATTAATAAATAAATACATTTTAAAAATATTGTAAATGGATTAAAGTGTTCTTTGGGATGTTCACCAACAAAATCCAACACCCATTCTGGAGGGCATTTCTGAAGGCATAAAAATCACCTGTCCTTGGGCGGGATTCTCCACTCTCACGCCGAAGTGGCCGCGCCGTCGTGAACGCCGTCGAGGTTCACGACGGCGCAGAACGGCCCCTGTCCCGACCGATTCAGGCCCTGACAATGGGCCAGTATCGGGGCCGCGTCATCTACACGCGCCAGGCCTTGTCGCCCGCGTAAAAGCGGTGCCGCATAGATGGGGCATCTTGAAACCCATCGTACAAGGTACACCCAGCTTCTGTCGCGACACGACGGACTTCCTACAGAAACTCAGCACCCATGGACCAGTTGAACCAGGAACATTCCTCGTCACAATGGACGTCTCGGCACTCTACACCAGCATCCCCCATGACGAGGCATTGCTGCAACAGCCTCAGTACTCAACACTGACAACTGCCGATCTCCAGACGCAATTCTGCAACTCATCCGCTTCATTCTGGATCAAAACGTCTTCACCTTCGACAACAAATTCTTCATCCAGACGCACGGAACAGCCATGGGGACCAAATTCGCACCCCAATACGCCAACATCTTCATGCACAAGTTTGAACAGGACCTACTCACCGCACAGGACCTTCAACCGACGTTATACACCAGATACATCGATGACATTTTTTTCCTTTGGACCCACGGCGAAGAATCACTGAAACTACTACACGATGACATTAATAAGTTCCACCCAACCATCAGACTCACCATGGACTACTCTCCAAAATCAGTTGCCTTCTTGGACACACTCGTCTCCATCAAGGACGGTCACCTCAGCACTTCGCTTTACTGCAAACCCACGGATAACCTCATGATGCTCCACTCCTCCAGCTTCCACCCTAAACACATTAAAGAAGCCATCCCCTATGGACAAGCGCTCCGTATACACAGGATCTGCTCAGACGAGGAGGAGCGTAACAGACATCTACAGACGTTGAAAGATGCCCTCGTACGAACGGGATATGGCACTCGACTCATCGATCGACAGTTCCAACGCGCCACAGCGAAAAACCGGACCGACCTCCTCAGAAGACAAACATGGGACACAACCGACAGAATACCCTTCGTCGTCCAGTAGTTCCCCGGAGCGGAGAAACTACGTCATCTTCTTCACAGCCTTCAACACATCATTGATGACAATGAACATCTTGCCAAGGTCATCCCCACACCCCCACTACTTGCCTTCAAACAACCGCGCAACCTCAAACGAACCATTGTTTGCAGAAAACTACCCAGTCTTCAGAACAGTGACCACGACACCACACAACCCTGTCATGGCAATCTCTGCAAGACATGCCAGATCATCGACATGGATACCACTATTACACGTGAGAACATCACCCACCAGGTACGTGGTACGTACTCGTGCGACTCGGCCAACGTTGTCTACCTCATACGCTGCAGGAAAGGATGTCCCGAAGCGTGGTACATTGGCGAGACCATGCAGACGCTGCGACAACGAATGAACGGACATCGCGCAACAATCACCAGGCAGGAATGTTCCCTTCCAGTCGGGGAACACTTCAGCAGTCAAGGGCATTCAGCCTCTGATCTCCGGGTAAGCGTTCTCCAAGGCGGCCTTCAGGACCCGCGACAACGCAGAATCGCCGAGCAGAAACTTATAGCCAAGTTCCGCACACATGAGTGCGGCCTCAACCGGGACCTGGGATTCATGTCACATTACATTCATCCCCCACCATCTGGCCTGCGAATTCCTACCAACTGTCCTGGCTTGATACAATTCACACCTCTTTAACCTGGGGTTACCCCATCTCTGGATCTGTAAAGATTTAATCACCTGCTAATGCTCGCATTCCTAGCATTGTTTGGCATCTTTGAATTTGTCTATATATGTGTTTCTGGAACAGACCTCTTCATTCACCTGAGGAAGGAGCAGTGCTCCGAAAGCTAGCGACATCGAAACAAACCTGTTGGACTTTAACCTGGTGTTGTAAGACTTCGTACAATATTTATGTGGTACAGAGTGAATCAACAATCTAGGACAGTGCAGCAGTTAATGTTATGGTAGCCAATTGCATTGCAGTTAATTATATCACAACGATCTGATGCAGATTTTCATCCTGCTCTAGTTTAATTCCAATCATGAATCTAAGCCAGAACAATTAAACCTGCTTTCTATTCCCCTGGTAGAAAACGGACCTTGCAGCAAATAGTTTACCCACACCACTGTGTGGCATGGTTCCACTTCATGACTCAGCTGGACAAATCAAAGACATTCTGTATCGCATATGTTCTCAACTGAACCGGATGGATTTTCAAGCAATCAATGAGGAATTGGTAAGAATTACTGTCGCCTCTGATCCCCCGATTGTGATGTTGGGATAGACTGAGGACGTTCTTATTATTACCCATCTTCACAAACTAATAACTTGCTTACATTTGTATAGGCTTTCACATGAAGCAAAAATATTTGGATGAGCTTTTCGGGAGCTGCTTGCACATATAGAAGCATATACCAATGTAAGTGAGTAAGATAAGAAAATTGGGGGAAAGTTCAGGCGCTTAGACATCAACATTTCTGGGAAAAGCACAAACTTTCCACTGTTACGATCACTTTCCCATTAAACCTCCCCAGGAGGTTTAATATGTAGTGTTATGAGCCTAGTTGATATTACGAGTGGACGAGAAGGTCCCAGAAAGAAATCCTGGCTTAAAATGCCGTAACTTCTACTTTTTTTTTAGAAAATAAGGATGAACAGAATCACAGGACTGCTAATTAGCTTTTGTTTTTAATAAACAATCTTAATGAGGTATTTTTGGCATTACAAACAACAACAGTATAAAAACAATGTACAAAGAACAAGAAACATAGTGCAATCACCGACTCCCATCCCGCCAAGACCCGCCTAATTGACCCCCTATTCTACACTACCCTGCCCCCCCACCCCGATTAATTCTCCTCGAAGAAGTCGATGAATGGTTCCCACCTCTAGGCGAACCCTAACAGTGACCCTCTCAAGGCGAACTTAATCTTCTCTAGGCCGAGAAAGCTTGCCATGTCAGTTAGCCAGGTCTCCGACTTCGGGGGTTTTGAGTCCCTCCAAGCTAGCAGTATCCGTCTCCGGGCTACCAGGGAAGCAAAGGCCAGAACATCTGCCTTTCTCCTCCTGGAGTCCCGGGTCTTCCGACACCCCGAAAATCGCCACCCCTGGACTCATTGCCACCCATATTTTCAATACTCTGGACATGAAATCCGCGAATCCCTGCCAATATCCCCTACGTTTTGGACACGCCCAGAACATGTGAACATGGTTCACTGGTCCTCCCGCACACTTTACACACCTTCCTCCACCCCGAAGAATCTATTCACCCGGGCCACTGTCATGTGGGCCTGGTGGACCACCTTGAATTGGATCAAGCTGAGTCTGGCGCATGTTGCGGTCGCGTTGACTCTGCTCAATGCATCCGCCCATAAGCCATCCTCCATCTCACCCCCAAGCTCCTCCTCCCACTTATGCTTCAGCTCCTCGGTCTGTGTGTCCTCCACCCCCATGAGTTCATTGTAGATGTCCGAGACGCTCCCCTCTCCCACCCATCCCCTAGACACTACCCTGTCCTGGATCCCCCTTAGTGGCAGGAGTGGGAAGGATGATACCTGCCTGCGCAGAAAGTCCCGCACCTGTAAATATCTAAATTTGTTCCCCCTTGACACCCAAACTTCTCCTCCAGCACCCTCAAGCTAGGGAAGCTCCCCTCTAAGAACAGGTCCCCCATCCTCTCAATTCCCGCCCTTCGCCATACTCGAAACCCCCCATCCAAGCTCCCCGGTGATTGTCACATTTTGGGGACCAGACCGATGCTCCCACTGCTCCAACGTACCTCCTCCACTGACCCCAGATCCTCAAGGCCGCCACCACCACGGGTCTGGTGGAGTACCTCGCACGGCGGGAACGGCAGAGGTTGCCGTTATCAACGCCCCCAGACTGGTGCCCCTACATGAAGCTGCCTCCATCCGCTCCCAAACCGACCCCGCCCCCATCACCCACTTCTTTATCATGGCTATGTTAGCCGCCCAGTAATAATTACTGAAATTCGGTAGGGCAAGCCCCCCCCTCCCCCCGATTCCGCTCGATCATCACCTTCTTCACTTGGGGGGACTTACCCGCTCACACAAAGCCCAGGATGATTTTGTTAACCCTCTTAAAAAAGAACCGCGGGATGAAAATTGAGAGACACTGAAATACAAATAAATATCTCGGTAGGACCGTCATTTTGACCGTCTGCACTCTCCCAGCCAACGACAGCGGGAGCGCATCCCATCTCCGAAACTCGCCCTTCATATGTTCAACCAACCGGGACAAGTTCAACTTGTGCAACCGGCCCCAGTCGCGCCACTTGTATCCCTAAGTATCTGAAAGTGTCCCCTACCAACTTAAACGGCAGCTCCCTCAGTCGACCCCCTGACCGCTCGCCTGGACTACAAACATCTCACTCTTTGTCATATTCAGTTTATACCCTGGAAACCGGCCAAATTCCCCCAAAATCACCATAATTTCACCCATCCCTGCCCCTGGATCTGATACGTATAAGAGCAGGTTGTCAGTGAAGAGTGAGACCCGATGTTCCACCCTCCCCCGAACCAGCCCCTTGAAGCTCTCAGAGCAATTGCCAGCGGCTCAATACTAACGCAAACAGCAGTGGGGAGAGGGGGCACCCCTGTCTTGTCCCCCGGTACAGTCTAAAATAGTCTGAGGTCGTCCTATTTGTCCTTACACTAGCCTCCAGGGCCTGGTACAACAGCCTGACTAGTCGAGAAAGCCCCTACCAAACCCAAATCGACCCACTTCACCCAGTTGAATGCCTTTTCCGCATCCATAGCCACAACTACCTACTCTCCGGGGGCATCATAATCACATTGAGCAGCCGTCTTATATTGGCCACCAACTGCCTGCCGTTGACAAACCCGGTTTGATCCTCCATAATCACATCCGGCACACAATCTTCAATCCTGGAGGCTAAAATTTTGGCCAGCAACTTGGTGTCCACATTAAGCAGTGAGATCGGCCCAAATGGCCCGCGTAGCTCCGGGTTCTTCTTCCGCTTCAATATCAACGAAATAGTGGCCTGTGACATCGTCGGGGGCAGCACCCCTCTATCCCTTGCCTCATTGAAACCAGCAACGGCCCTAAAATCCCCGAGAACTTCTTATAGAATTCCACCAGATACCCGTCCGGCCCCGGGGCTTTACCCAACTGCATTGCCTTCAAGCCCTCAACTATTTATTCGGCCCTAATTGGGGCCCCAAACCCATTTACCAGCTCCCTACCCACCCTTGGGAAGGTCAGTCCATCCAAAAAGCGTCTCATCCCCATGGGCCCCGTGGGGGGGTTCCAAACAATAGAGCCTACTGTAAAAGTCCCTGAACGCCCTGTTTAGCCCTGCCGAGTCCCTTACCAAATTCCTATCCTCATCAACCACCCTCTCTATTTCCCTGGCCACCTCCCTCTTCCTAAGCTGCTGTGCCAGCATACTGCTGGCCTTCTCCCCATATTCGTAAAACGCACCCTTGCCTTCCTAAGCAGCTCACTGCCTTACCTGTGGACAGCACCCTGAACTCTGCCTGCAGCCTCCGACGTTCCCTTAAGAGCTCCACCCCCCGGGGTCACCGCATACCTCCTATATATCTGCAAGATCTCCTTAACCAGTCGGTCCGTTTCGGCCCTATCCGTCCTGTGCCTATGAGCCCGGATCAAAATCAGCTCCCCTCTCACCACTGCCTTCAGCGCCTCCCAGACCACTGCTGCTGAGACTTCCCCCGTGTCATCAACCTGCAGGTAGTTCTGCATGCACTGCCTCAGCCTCTCGCACACCGCCTCGTCCGCCAACAAGGCCACGTCCAACCTCCATTGCGGGCGCTGGAAGCACTCCTCACTGACCTGCAGTTCCACCCAGTGTGGGGCATGGCCGAGTACCCCGAGTCCACCACCCCGCCAGTAAATCCCTGCTCAAAATGAAAAAGTCAGTTCGGGAATAAACCTTGTGAACATGAGAATAAAAAGAAAACTCCTTACCCGTCGGCTGCCTAAATCTCCATGGGTAGACCCCTCCCATCTGTTCCATGAACCCTATCAGTTCCTTTGCCATTGCTGGCACCCTCCCCGTTTTTGAACACGACCGGTCCAGGCCGGGGTCGATGACTGTATTAAAATCCCCTCCCATAACCAACTTGTGCGAGTCCAAGTCAGGTATCTTCCCAGCACCCACTTTATAAATTCCACATCGTCCCAGTTTGGCACGTACACGTTAACCAAGACTACCTTCCTCCTCTCCAGCTTACCACTAACCATGACATAACGGCCCCCCCCCCCCGTCCAAGACTGTACTACCCACCTGAAATTGCACCCGCTTGTCGATCAAAATCGCCACCCCTCTAGTCTTGGTGTCCAGCCCCGAATGAAAGACCTGACTGATCCAACCCGTCCTTAGCCTGACTTGATCCACCACTTTCAGGTGTGTCTCCTGTAACATTACCACATCCGCCTTCAGAGCCCTCATGCGCGAACACACGTGCCCTCTTGACCGGCCCATTTAACCCTCTGACATTCCAGGTGATCAGCTTAGTTGGGGGGTACCGTGCCCCCCCCTCCACCGATCAGCCATTCCCTTTCCTGGGCCCGCCTCCAGCCCATGTGCCGCACCTCCATCGGCCCGCCTCTTGGCAGCCCCCACCCCCGACCTCCTCTCTGTCCCAAAACCTAAGTCCCTCCCTCGTCAGCAGAGCAACTCCCCCACCCAGCAACACCACTTTGTAACCTAACCCCTGCCATATATTAATCATATGCACACCCCCCACTGTGCTTCCGTAAACTAGCTCACCCAGCTAGCCACTCCGGCGCCAAGAAGTCACCCACCTAGTGTTCCCCCACTTCCCTCCTGCCCGCCCATCGAAACCACTTCCCTCATCAAACCGTAATTATCAGAAGAAACAACCCAAAACGAAAAACCCACAAAGAACCCCCCCAATAGTGCAAATCCAGGTAATAAAAAGTAAAAAGCCCCACCAGACACCCCCAACAAAACACCGAAAACCCGTTGAAACCGAATAACTTTTACTTTCCCCATCTTTAACCAAACCGAAATGCAGAAGAAAAATGACAATCAAAACTTATAAACATCACTCAAAAAAGTTACAACTTAAAACAAAAAGTTCTCAGTTCAGCACCAGCCCTTCTTGGCAAAGTCCATCGCGTCTTCGGGCGACTCAAAATAATGGTGCTGGTCCTCGTGCGTAACTCAAAGACGTGCCGGGTATAGCAGCCCAAATTTCACCTTCTTCTTGAACAGGATCACCTTAACTTGATTGAAGCCTGCCCTCCTTCTGGCCACCTCCCCGCTCAGATCCTGATAAACACGCAAAATGCTATTGTCCCATTTGCAGCTCCGCGTACGCTTGGCTCACTGGAGAACACACTCCTTGTCCACAAACCTGTGGAACCGGACCACCATCGCTCTTGGGGGTCCCCCGGCCGCGGCTTCCTCGCCATCGCTCTGTACGCCCTGTCCACCACCAACGGTCGGGGGGAAACCCCTACCCCCAGAAGCTTCTGAAACATACTCGCCACAAACGCGCCAGCGCAGCCCCCTCAGCCCGCTCCGGGAGCCCGACAACTCTTAAGTTCTGCCGACGAGCTATATTTGCCAGGTCTTCTACCTTCTACAGCAGCCTTTTTTGCTGATCCTTCAGCATCCCCACCTCCAGTTCAACCACTGTTTGGTGCTTCTCCTGGTCCACCAGCGCTTTCTCCAGCTTCTGAATCGTCTGATCCTGGGCACCCAGCCTGCGCTCCAGCCGATCGATCGATTCCTTTATCGGGTCAAGTCAGCCCCGTTTCTGCCTAGCAAAGCCCTCTTGGATGACCTGCATCAGCTCCTCCGTTGATGGTTGGGCCGTCGCAGCAGGGGTCCGAACATCAGCCATATTGTCTTCAGCCGCAACCTCCACCCAGCCCTTGCTTATCTTCTTATTTCTTCCTTTTCAATCCCTTGGAGTTCTTTGTTCCATACACCAATGTGTGGATCCAGTGCCAAATTGTCTGCGCCTTCAAAGCTGGTGCTCAAAACCGCAAAAAGGTCGGGGAAAAAGGTCCAAAAGTCCGGCCAGAGCGGGAGCCACCAAATGTGCAACTTACACCTTCATAGCCGCCACTGGAAGTCGCTAATTAACTTTTAACACCAGGAAAAAAGCATTTATTAAACATGAAAAGTTTGGCTATAATACAATACTCCTTCCCTCCCTTCATAAATGTATGCAGATTTTAAGGATTACGCAAGTTACAAAATATACCTAGTGCTATAGGTATATATTTGGGCAGCACGGTAGCATTGTGGATAGCACAATTGCTTCACAGCTCCAGGATCCCAGGTTCGATTCCGGCTTGGGTCACTGTCTGTGCGGAGTCTGCACATCCCCCCGTGTGTGCGTGGGTTTCCTCCGGGTGCTCCGGTTTCCTCCCACAGTCCAAAGACGTGCAGGTTAGGTGGATTGGCCATGATAAATTGCCCTTAGTGTCCAAAATTGCCCTTAGTGTTGGATGGGGTTACTGGGTTATGGGGGATAGGGTGGAGGTGTTGACCTTGGGTAGGGTGCTCTTTCCAAGAGCCGGTGCAGACTCGATGGGCCGAATGGCCTCCTTCTGCACTCTAAATTCTATGATCTATGATAAACTCTATATTCTTTTCAGCAAATACAAAATCCCTGTAAACAACAGGCCAACTGTGGCCAAACATACTGTACTCTGAAACCAAGTGATTGATGCTACCCAATTGAACTTCTGTGTACATTGGGTGGTTGACGTGTGTGAAAAATGTGGGCAGGGGCCGGCGAAAAATGTGGGCAGGGGCCGGTGAACCATGTGCACATGTTCTGGGGGTGCGAGAAGCTGGGAAATGGTGTTTGGGACATTATCCAAAATTATAGGGGTAGACCAGCCGGTTTGCGCATTGTTTTTTGTCTCTCCCCCAGGAACAGGACACGACTGTTTGAGCTTTGTTGCCCGCGACCGCTCTCCTACCCTGCAGGAAGTCCAATTTGATTCTCTTAAGGTTAACGTGCATGTTCAGTCGGCAGTTAAGAAGGCAAATGCAATGTTAGCATTCATATTAAGAGTGCTAGAATACAGGACCAGGGAAGTACTTTTGAGGCTGTGTATGGCTCTGGTCAGACCCCATTTAGAATATTGTGAGCAGTGTAGGGCCCCGTATATAAGGAAAGATGTGCTGGCCTTGGAAAGGGTCCAGAGGAGGTTCACCAGAATGATCCCTGGAATGAAGAGCTTGTCGTATGAGGAACAGTTGAGGACTCTGGGTCTGTACCCGTTGGAGTTTAGAAGGATGAGGGGGGATCTTATTGAAACTTACAGGATACTGCGAGGCCTGGATAGAGTGGACGTGGAGAGGATGTTTCCACTTGCAGGAAAAACTAGAAGCAGAGGACACAATCTCAGACTAAAGGGACGATCCAAGGGCAGCATGGTGGCGCAGTGGGTTAGCACTGCTGCCTCACAGCGCCGAGGTCCCAGGTTCGATCCCGGCTCTGGGTCTCTGTCCGTGAGGAGTTCGCACATTCCCCCCGTGTTTGCGTGGGTTTCGCCCCACAACCCAAAGATGTGCAGGCTAGGTGGATTGGCCACGCTAAATTGCCCCTTAATTGGAAAAATGAATTGGGTACTCTAAATTAAAAAAAAAAGAGAGATGATCCTTTAAAACAGGATGTGGAGATGCCGGCATTGGACTGGGGTGAGCACAGTAAGAAGTCTCACAACACCTTTAAAACAGAGATGAGGAGGAATTTCTTCAGCCAGAGGGTGGTGAATCTGTGGAACTCTTTGCCGCAAAAAGCTGTAGAGGCCAAATCACTGAATGTTTTTAAGACAGAGATAGATAGGTTCTTGATTAATAAGGGGATCAGGTGTTATGGGAAGAAGGCAGGCGAAAGGGGATGAGATAAATATCAGCCATGATTGAATGACGGAGCAGACTCGATGGGCCTAATTCTGCTTCCATGTCTTATGATCTTTTGCTAAAGTTGATGGTAGACGAGTGGAAGAACCCCTGTGGATATTGACCCGTAAGTATTGACCAAATGGTCGTATTTAGAAAGGTTTTTTTTTGTTTGCCTGCTGAGGTCTATACCATGCACCTTTCTTGAGTGAAGAAGTGTCAAATACATATTACCATATTTAACAACATCAATGCAGAATTATTTTTGTCTGTCATTCTGCCTATAATGCCTGATTTAGCTATTCGTTCACTATCTACTTCTGTTTGACTATTTACTTATCATCTTTTACTTACAGTTCATGCAGCAAGAGGTTGAAGAGGAGGCAATGGGATTTGTGCAGAAAATCAGTTCTTTGTTTCGCAGTATGATTGTTTGGGATATGTACAAGGGGAACCTGGCTTCGCAGAAGATATCAGTCACACGGCACTGTCAAGCAACAGAGGGGGATTCAAACATTAGGTACCTAGGCTAACCTCTCAAAGCACAAATATTAACATGGCTCAATTACATTTTAATTATGAGAGAGCAAGATTTAACAAGTCTTATCATTTACTACCTCACCTATCAAGAAACCTGTGTCAAAGATCTTTGATATATCAAAATTCCTTTTTTTTCAAAATATTTTTATTGGTATTTTCAATTTATACACAGTAACACTTTACATTTAATATTTTCAGTATGTGTGGTTCTTATGTACATATTGATATTGTCTGTCTTGGTATGTCTTCATCCCCCCTCCTTCCATTCTCGCCCCTCCTTGAAATCCCCCTTTATTGTTCAGGGTGTACTGTCCCCGGCTCCTATTCTCCCCTTTCCCCCCTCTTCCTTTTATTCTTTCTGCCTTTTATGCTTTCTACTGACTGCCTTGCGGATTTGGGGGTGGGGGGGGGGGCTTCCGCCCCCTCCTCCCGTGCTTCTCCCTTTAGTTCCCACGAGTTCCCTGCTCTCTTCCTCTCACCCCCCCCCCCCAGAGTTGTGTATTCCTGTCTGTCTTCACTTGTCCCTCACTTTTTCTCAAATCGCTGTTGGCTTTGTCCCCATGCTTTGAGGAAGCTTTCCTCCGACCCTCGGATAGTGTATTTGATCTTTTCCAAGTGGAGAAATTCCGCCAGGTCTGTCAACCAGTCTGCAGCTGTGGGTGGTGCTGCTGATCGGCAGCCGAGCAGAATTCTCCGGCGTGCGATTAGGGAAGTGAAAGCTAGGGCGCTGGCCCTTTTCGCCATGTGTAGCTCTGGCTGTTCGGATACCCCAAAGATTGCCACTCTTAACATGGCTCCACCCTCACCCCCACAACCTTGGACATTGCCTTGAAGAAGGCTGTCCAGAACCCTACAAGTTTGTGACAAGCCCAAATCATGTGGGTATGGTTGGCCAGGCCTCTCTGGCACACTTTACATTTATCCTCCACCTCCGGAAAGAATCTGTTCATTCGCTTCTGGTTAGGTGCGCTCTGTGCACCACTTTGAACTGCATGAGGCTGAGCCTTGCGTAGGAGGAGGTGGAGTTGGCCTTGCTCAGTGCTTCGCTCCAGAGTCCCCAGCCCACTTCTGTCCCCAGTTTGCCCTCCCATTTCCATCTGGCCTCGTCCAGTGGCAGTCTCGTCCTGTCCAGTAGCTGTCGGTAAAGTGCCCCACAGTATCCACCTTTCTTGCTGTCCGTGTTTATCAGGTCCTCCAGTAATGTGGTCTCCGGGGCCCTGGGGTATCCTACTGTCTCCTTGCGGAGAAAGTGTTTTACTTGTAGGTGTCTAAGCTCCTGTCCAGTCGGTAGTTCCAGTTCTTCCATCAGTTCTCCCAGTGTTGCTAGTTTATCCCCTGATGCACGATCAATTACACTCAAGACAAAGTGATTTCATAACTGAAGGCTTTAATCGACTCGACCTTGTTTCCCAGCAGCTTCGGTACAGAAAGTGAAGGCTGCTGGAACGGCACCGGTTCTTATACTCCACCTGTCAGGGTGGAGCTACATATCAACAGCCAATGGTAAACTCCTAGGTTTAACCAATGGTCATCAGCCTCTTAGGTACAGCAATACCTGATTAGGCCAGTTTTCAGAGGCTAGATTCACAGTATAAAAGTGATCCCCTACAGTGCAGACTTTGTTTGCACTGAGTGCTGAATTTGGTGCATTTGAGTGCGATAGTGAGAGTTTGGTGACCGAGGGAGTATAAGGCTTCATTTTTATCTAAAGTTTAGTCTTTCTTTTATTTAGTTAATTAACTTAAAAGTTGCTGTTTGGTTTAGAAGAAGGTGAATTTTCAATCAGCTTTAAACAGGCTTCTACTTGTAGGCACTTGCAGCTGGAGCTTGTTAATTAGTTAATTGGATTAGGCCAGTTTTCAGAGGCTAGATTCACAGTATAAAAGTGATCCCCTACAGTGCAGACTTTGTTTGCACTGAGTGCTGAATTTGGTGCATTTGAGTGTGATAATGAGAGTTTGGTGACCGAGGGAGTGCTGAATTTGGTGCATTTGAGTGCGATAATGAGAGTTTGGTGACCGAGGGAGTGCTGAATTTGGTGCATTTGAGTGCGATAATGAGAGTTTGGTGACCGAGGGAGTGCTGAATTTGGTGCATTTGAGTGCGATAATGAGAGTTTGGTGACCGAGGGAGTGCTGAATTTGGTGCATTTGAGTGCGATAGTGAGAGTTTGGTGACCGAGGGAGTGCTGAATTTGGTGCATTTGAGTGCGATAATGAGAGTTTGGTGACCGAGGGAGTGCTGAATTTGGTGCATTTGAGTGCGATAGTGAGAGTTTGGTGACCGAGGGAGTTAGGTGAGGAGGGAGTAAGGTGCTCCTTTCATTTTGGTTCCGACATTTCCGCAAAGAGAGCCAGGAGTTTACAGAAAGTGTAGCTGACTTGGAGCAGGGTCGGAGGGCGGAGATCTAGTTAGTCCACAGGGCAGCTATATTCTGTCAGGTAAGAGGGGATGGAGGCTAGGCCAGTTACATGCTCCTCCTGTAGGATGTGGGTGGTGAGGGATACCACTGACTATACCTGCGGGAAGTGCACCCAACTTCAGCTCCTCAAAGACCGTGTTAGGGAACTGGAGCTGAAGCTGGATGAACTTCGGATCATCCGGGAGGCAGAGGGGGTGATTGAGAAGAGTTACAAGGAGGTAACCACACCCAAGGTACAGGACAAGAATAGCTGGGTTACAGTCAGGGGGAAAAAAACAAACAGGCAGAAAGTGCAGGGATCCCTCGTGGCCGTTCCCCTTCAAAACAAGTATACCGTTTTGGATGCTGTTGGGGGGGATGACCTACCGGAGGAAGGCCCTAGCGGCCAGGTCTCTGGCACTGAGTCTGGCTCTGGGGCTCAGAAGGGAAGGGGGGAGAATAGAAAAGCAATAGTTGTAGGAGATTCAATGGTTAGGGGAATAGATAGGAGATTCTGTGGTCGCGAGCGAGACTCCCGGAAGGTATGTTGCCTCCCGGGTGCCAGGGCCAGGGATGTCTCGGATCGTGTCTTCAGGATCCTTAAGGGGGAGGGTGAGCAGCCAGAAGTCGTGGTGCACATTGGTACCAACGACATAGGTAGGAAAAGGGGTGTGGAGGTAATAAACAAGTTTAGGGAGTTAGGCTGGAAGTTAAAAGCCAGGACAGACAGAGTTGTCATCTCTGGTTTGTTGCCGGTGCCACGTGATAGCGAGACTAGGAATAGGGAGAGAGTGCAGTTGAACACGTGGCTGCAGGAATGGTGTAGGAGGGAGGGCTTCAGGTATTTGGATAATTGGAGCGCATTCTGGGGAAGGTGGGACCTGTACAAGCAGGACGGGTTGCATCTGAACCAGAGGGGCACCAATATCCTGGGAGGGAGGTTTTCTAGTACTCTTCGGGAGGGTTTAAACTAATTTGGCAGGGGAATGGGAACCGGATTTGTAGTCCAGCAACTAAGGTAGCCGATATTCAGGACGCCAAAGCGTGTAATGAGGCAGTGGGGAAGGGAACACTGACAAAGGAGAGTACTTGCAGGCACGGAGATGGGTTGAAGTGTGTATACTTCAACGCAAGAAGCATCAGGAATAAGGTGGGTGAACTTAAGGCATGGATCGGTACTTGGGACTACGATGTGGTGGCCATCACGGAAACTTGGATAGAAGAGGGGCAGAAATGGTTGTTGGAGGTCCCTGGTTATAGATGTTTCAATAAGATTAGGGAGGGTGGTAAAAGAGGTGGGGGGGTGGCATTATTAATACTATCTCTAATAACAGCTGCAGAAAGGCAGTTCGAGGAGTATCACCCTATTGAGGTAGTATGGGTTGAAGTCAGAAATAGGAAAGGAGCAGTCACCTTGTTAGGAGTTTTCTATAGGCCCCCCAATAGTAGCAGAGATGTGGAGGAACAGATTGGGAAACAGATTTTGGAAAGGTGCAGAAGTCATAGGGTAGTAGTCATGGGCGACTTTAACTTCCCAAATATTGAGTGGAAACTCTTTAGATCAAATAGTTTGGATGGGGTGGTGTTTGTGCAGTGTGTCCAGGAATGTTTTCTAACACAGTATGTAGATTGTCCGACCAGAGGAGGGGCAATATTGGATTTAGTACTGGGTAATGAACCAGGGAAAGTGATAGATTTGTTAGTGGGGGAGCATTTTGGAGATAGTGACCACAATTCTGTGACTTTCACTTTAGTAATGGAGAGGGATAGGTATGTGCAACAGGGCAAGGTTTACAATTGGGGGAAGGGTAAATACGATGTTGTCAGACAAGAATTGAAGTGCATAAGTTGGGAACATAGGCTGGCAGGGAAGGACACAAGTGAAATGTGGAACTTGTTCAAGGAACAGGTGCTACGTGTCCTTGATATGTATGTCCCTGTCAGGCAGGGAAGAGATGGTCGAGTGAGGGAACCATGGTTGACAAGAGAGGTTGAATGTCTTGTTAAGAGGAAAAAGGTGACTTATGTAAGGTTGAGGAAACAAGGTTCAGACAGGGCATTGGAGGGATACAAGATAGCCAGGAGGGAACTGAAGAAAGGGATTAGGAGAGCTAAGAGAGGGCATGAACAATCTTTGGCAGGTAGGATCAAGGAAAACCCCAAGGCCTTTTACACATATGTGAGGAATATGAGAATGACTAGAGCGAGGGTAGGTCCGATCAAGGACAGTAGCGGGAGATTGTGTATTGAGTCTGAAGAGATAGGAGAGGTCTTGAACGAGTACTTTTCTTCTGTATTTACAAATGAGAGGGGCAATATTGTTGGAGAGGATAGTGTGAAACAGATTGGTAAGCTCGAGGAAATACTTGTTAGGAAGGAAGATGTGTTGGGCATTTTGAAAAACTTGAGGATAGACAAGTCCCCCGGGCCTGACGGGATATATCCAAGGATTCTATGGGAAGCAAGAGATGAAATTGCAGAGCCGTTGGCAATGATCTTTTCGTCCTCACTGTCAACAGGGGTGGTACCAGGGGATTGGAGAGTGGCGAATGTCATGCCCCTGTTTAAAAAAGGGACTAGGGATAACCCTGGGAATTACAGGCCAGTTAGTCTTACTTCGGTGGTAGGCAAAGTAATGGAAAGGGTACTGAAGGATAGGATTTCTGAGCATCTGGAAAGACACTGCTTGATTAGGGATAGTCAGCACGGATTTGTGAGGGGTAGGTCTTGCCTTGCAAATCTTATTGAATTCTTTGAGGAGGTGACCAAGCATGTGGATGAAGGTAAAGCAGTGGATGTAGTGTACATGGATATTAGTAAGGCATTTGATAAAGTTCCCCATGGTAGGCTTATGCAGAAAGTAAGGAGGCATGGGATAGTGGGAAATTTGGCCAGTTGGATAACGAACTGGCTAACCGATAGAAGTCAGAGAGTGGTGGTGGATGGCAAATATTCAGCCTGGATCCCAGTTACCAGTGGCGTAACGCAGGGATCAGTTCTGGGTCCTCTGCTGTTTGTGATTTTCATTAATGACTTGGATGAGGGAGTTGAAGGGAGGGTCAGTAAATTTGCAGACGATACGAAGATTGGTGGAGTTGTGGATAGTAAGGAGGGCTGTTGTCGGCTGCAAAGAGACATAGATAGGATGCAGAGCTGGGCTGAGAAGTGGCAGATGGAGTTTAACCCTGAAAAGTGTGAGGTTGTCCATTTTGGAAGGACAAATATGAATGCGGAATACAGGGTTAACGGTAGGGTTCTTGGCAATGTGGAGGAGCAGAGAGATCTTGGGGTCTATGTTCATACATCTTTGAAAGTTGCCACTCAAGTGGATAGAGCTGTGAAGAAGGCCTATGGTGTGCTCGCGTTCATTAACAGAGGGATTGAATTTAAGAGCCGTGAGGTGATGATGCAGCTGTACAAAACTTTGGTAAGGCCACATTTGGAGTACTGTGTACAGTTCTACTCGCCTCATTTTAGGAAGGATGTGGAAGCTCTGGAAAAGGTGCAAAGAAGATTTACCAGGATGTTGCCTGGAATGGAGAGTAGGTCTTACGAGGAAAGGTTGAGGGTGCTAGGCCTTTTCTCATTAGAACGAAGAAGGATGAGGGGCGACTTGATAGAGGTTTATAAGATGATCAGGGGAATAGATAGAGTAGACATTCAGAGACTTTTTCCCCGGGTGGAACAAACCATTACAAGGGGACATAAATTTAAGGTGAAAGGTGGAAGATATAGGAGGGATATCAGAGGTAGGTTCTTTACCCAGAGAGTAGTGGGGGCATGGAATGCACTGCCTGTGGAAGTAGTTGAGTCGGAAACATTAGGGACCTTCAAGCAGCTATTGGATAGGTACATGGATTACGGTAAAATGATATAGTGTAGATTTATTTGTTCTCAAGGGCAGCACGGTAGCATTGTGGATAGCACAATTGCTTCACAGCTCCAGGGTTCCAGGTTCGATTCCGGCTTGGGTCACTGTCTGTGCGGAGTCTGCACGTCCTCCCCGTGTCTGCGTGGGTTTCCTCCGGGTGCTCTGGTTTCCTCCCACAGTCCAAAGATGTGCGGGTTAGGTGAATTGGCCAATGATAAATTGCCCTTAATGTCCAAATTGCCCTTGGTGTTGGGTGGAGGTGTTGAGTTTGGGTCGGGTGCTCTTTCCGGGAGCCGGTGCGGACTCAGGGGGCCGAGTGGCCTCCTTCTGCGCTGTAAATTCAATGATAATCTATGATTAATCTAGGACAAAGGTTCGGCACAACATCGTGGGCCGAAGGGCCTGTTCTGTGCTGTATTTTCTATGTTCTATGTTCTTAATACCACATTCACCCCCTGTTAAAAAAGAGTCTGGCGGGGGTGGTGGCTAATGGTAACAGTCGCCTTTAACATGGTATGATCAGATATGGAGGTAGCGTGGTACCTCCTTACAGGGCTGTCGAGAATATTTACAAAGTGTTCGTTCACGGTTAAAGTCACAGCGAAGCAATCAGTCGATCGGGTTGCCTGATCGTCCTTCTGGATCGTCTGGGCTTCGGTGGTGATTCTGGTGGGGGTCCAGGTGGTTGCGGCTCCGGGAGTGTGGTTTTGGCTTCCCTGGCAGCTTTGTCACCCCTAGGCGGTGCTGTTGGGGCAAACGGTTGACACGGGGAGGGGGGGGGCGCCTGTAGGGGGCGTCGGTGGGTGGGCGGGCCTAGGCAGGAGCGGCGGGAATACTGACCCTCCAGTGAGGTGCTGTGGGGGGGGGGGGGGGGGGGGGGGGGTGGGAGGTGGGGGGGTAATGGTTCGGGTGCGCGTGGGGTTCCTGCGGGCGCCAGGTCCCGGAGGGAATCTGTATCTTGCCTACTGTCAGGAAACGCCACGTAGGTGTACTGGGGGTTAGCGTGCAGCAGGTGGACCCTCTCGACCAACGGGTCCGACTTGTGCACCCGCACGTGCTTCCGAAGCAGGATGGGTCCGGGTGTCGCTAGCCAGGTTGGGAGCGAGGTCCCGGAGGAGAACTTCCTGGGGAAACAAGACGTTCATGAGGTGTCTGATTGGTAGCTGTACAGAGCAGCGACCGGATGGCATGGAGGGCCATGTGGAGGGCCGTGGAGGACTTCTTGCCAGCGGGAGACTGGGAGATTCCTGGACCGTAGGGCCAGTAGAACAGTCTTCCAGACCGTTCCGTTCTCCCTCTCCACCTGTCTGTTTCCCCGGGGGTTGTAACTGGTTGTCCTGCATGAGGCAATGCCCCTGCTGAGCAGGAATTGACGCAGTTCGTCGCTCATAAAGGAGGACCCCCTGTCACTGTGTATGTACGCAGGGAAACCGAACAGTGTAAAGATACCCTGGAGGGCCATGATGACGGTGGTTGCGGTCATGTCTGGACAGGGGATAGCGAATGTGAACCGGGAGTACTCGTCAATCACGTTCAGGAAGTACGTGTTGCGGTCAGTGGAGGGGAGGGGGCCTTTGAAATCCATGCTGAGGTGTTCAAAGGGACGGGAAGCCTTTATCAGGTGCGCCATCTCTGGCCGGTAGAAGTGCGGTTTGCACTCCGCGCAGATTTGGCAGTCCCTGGTGACTGTCCTGACCTTTTCGATGGAGTAGGGCAGGTTGCGGGTCTTGATGAAGTGGAAGAAACGAGTGACCCCCGGGTGGCAGAGGTCCTCGTGGAGGGCTCGGAGGCGGTCCACTTGTGCAGTGTGGTGGTATGTATTAGGGGTAATACGGTACACCACGTGTCGACAGGCTATTGGTGGAGGGATGCCAGGTCCTGATAGGACCTGCCACCTACTGGACTCCACCCAGAAATGCCGGTATAAGAACCCAGTTTTTCCCTCCATTTCCCTCAGCAGTTGTATTCTGTAACCACGCTGCTGGGGATAAAGTTCTGCTTAATAAAGCCTTCAATTGACATTACCTCAACCTGCCTCGCGTCATATTGACGGTGCTACATGCAGTGACACAAGTGCCGCGGGACAGGGCATCAGGAGGCTCGTTTAGCTTCCCTGGACAGTACAAAATCTCGTAGTTGAAGGTGGAGAGTTCTATCCTCCAACGCAAGATCATGTCATTTTTAATCTAGCTCCGCTGTGCATTATCGAACATGAAAGCAACCGACCGTTGGTCCGTGAGGAGAGTGAATCTCCTGCCGGCCAGGTAATGCCTCCAATGTCTCACAGCTTCAACTATGGCTTGTGCCTCTTTTTCGACCGAGGAATGGCAAATTTCGGAAGCATGGAGGGTACGGGAGAAGAAGGCCAAGGGCCTGCCCGCTTGGTTGAGGGTGGCCGCCAGAGCTACGTCGGACGCATCGCTTTCGACCTGGAAGGGGAGGGACTCGTCGATGGCGCGCATCGTGGCCTTTGCAATGTCTGCTTTGATGCGGCTGAAGGTCTGGCGGGCGTCCGTCGACAGTGGGAAGGTTGTGGATTGGATTAGGGGTCGGGCTTTGTCTGCGTAGTTAGGGACCCACTGGGCGTAGTAACTGAAAAACCCGAGGCAGCGCTTCAGGGCCTTGGGGCAGTGAGGGAGGAGGAACTCCATAAGAGGACGCATGCGCTCTGTGTCGGGGCCTATAACTCCATTTCGCACTACGAAATCCATGCTGAGGCGTTCAAAGGGAAGGGAAGCCTTTATCAGGTGCACCCTCGCTGGCCAGTAGAAGTGCGGTTTGCACTCCGCACAGATTTGGCAGTCCCTGGTGACTGTCCTGACCTTCTCGATGGCGTAGGGCAGGTTGCGGGTCTTGATGAAGTGGGAGAAACGAGTGACCCCCGTGTGGCAGAGGTCCTCGTGGAGGGCTTGGAGGCGGTCCACTTGTGCAGTGATACAAGTGCCGCGTGACAGGGCATCAGGAGGCTCATTTAGCTTCCCCAGACGGTTCAAGATCTCATAGTTGAAGGTGGAGAGTTTTATCCTCCAAAGCAAGATCTTGTCCTTTTTAATCTTGCCCCGCTGTGCATTATCGAACATGAAAGCAACTGACCGTTGGTCCGTGAGGAGAGTGAATCTCCTGCCGGCCAGGTAATGCCTCCAGTGTCGCACAGCTTCTACTATGGCTTGTGCCTCTTTTTCGACCGAGGAATGGCAAATTTCGGAAGCATGGAGGGTACGGGAGAAGAAGGCCACGGGCCTGCCCGCTTGGTTGAGGGTGGCCGCCAGAGCTACGGCGGACGCATCGCTCTCGACCTGGAAGGGGAGGGACTCGTTGATGGCGCGCATCGTGGCCTTTGCAATGTCTGCTTTGATGCAGCTGAAGGCCTGGCGGGCCTCCGTCGTCAGGGGGAAGGTTGTGGACTGGATTAGGGGTCGGGCTTTGTCTGCGTAGTTAGGCGTAGTACCACTGGGCGTAGTAACTGAAAAACCCTAATCAGCGTTTCAGGGCCTTGGGGCAGTGAGGGAGGGGGAACTCCATAAGGGGGCGCATGCGCTCAGGGTCGAGGCCTATAACTGCATTTTGCACTACGTAGCCTAGAATGGCTAGACGGTTGGTGCTAAATACGCATTTATCCTTATTGTACGTTAAGTTAAGGATTTTCACGGTCTGGAGAAATTTGCGGAGGTTGGTGTCGTGGTCCTGCTGGTCATGGCCACAGATGGTGACGTTATCCAGATACGGGAAGATTGTGCGTAAGCCGTACCGGTCAACCATTCGGTCCATCTCTCGCTGGAAGACCGAGACCCCATTAGTGACACCAAAGGGAACTCTTAAAAATTGATAGAGCCGCCCATCTCCTTCGAAGGCAGTGTACCTGCGGTCACTATTACGGAGGGGTAGCTGGTGGTAGACGGACTTGAGATCCACCGTGGAGAAGACCTTGTATTGCGCGATCCTGTTTACCAGGTCGGCTATACGGGGGAGAGGGTACGCGTCCAGCTGTGTAAACCTGTTGATGGTCTGACTGTAGGATGACCATCCTATGTTTCTCCCCGGTCTTTACCACCACTACTTGAGCTCTCCAGGGACTGTTGCTCGCTTTGATGACCCCTTCCCTCAGCAGCCTTTGGACCTCTGACCTGATGAAGGTCCGGTCCTGGGTACTGTACCGTCTGCTCCTGGTGGCAACGGGTTTGCAATCCGGGGTGAGGTTCGCAAACAGGGAAGGAGGCCGCAGACAGTAAGGGGGGGTATAGGGCCGCCGAATTTAAAGGTCAGGCTTTGCAAGTTACATTGGAAGTCCAACCCCAGGAGTGTAGCCGTGCAGAGGTGCGGCAGGACATAAAGGCTGAAATTGGTGAATCTCCTGCCTTGGACAGTGAGGTTCGCTAGGCAGAACCCCTTTATCTCCACCGAATGTGACCCGGAGGCCAGGGAGATCCTTTGGTTTACAGGGTGGGTAACAAGTGAACAGCGCCTTACCGTGTCGGGGTGGACAAAGCTTTCCGTGCTCCCAGAGTCAATCAGGCAAGACGTCTCGTGGCCGTTGATGAAGACCGTCGTTGTTGCTGTTGCGAGTGTCCGAGGTCGACTTTGGTCCAGTGTCACCGAGGCCAGATGAAGCAGATGCGATTTCTGATTGGGCAGCGTGTAGTCGGCCGTGCTGGGGGCCTGGGGCCCCATCCAAGATGGCGTCTCCCTTGGATCGCACATGGTGGCCGGGGATGGACAAGATGGCGGCGGGGATGGACAAAATGGCGGCGCCCACCCGTCCAGCGTGGTGTCCGGGGGGCAAGATGTCCGCGCCCGTGGGTCGCACGTGGCTCTCGGATAGGGGGGTGGCGGTGAGCGCTGGCCGGTCGGGGCCTGAAGGGGGTGTTGCCGCGGCGGTCCGGAGTCGCTGGAGACCGTGGCCACGGCGCGGGCCTGCAGACCCCCATAAAGTGGCCCTTCTTGCCGCACCCTTTGCAGGTGGCGGTGCGGGCCGGACAGTGCGGGCAGGGATGATTTGCCTGCCCTCAGAAGAAACAGCTGGGCCCAGCGGCGTTAGCGGCCGTCTCGCAGTGCAGGCCTGCGGGGTCAGGGGGAAGGTCTGTGGGGCTGCCGCTGTGGGGTGCCACGCAGCCCAGGGGACTGCGCATTTTGGGAGGCTACGTCCATAGACCCTGCCAGGGCCCGTGCCTCTCTAAGTCCCAGGGTGTCCTTTTCTAGGAGTCTTCGGCTGATCTCTGAGGAGCTCATACCTGCTACGAAAGCATCCCTGATTAAAAGTTCCCTGTGCTCGCTCCCCGAAACTTGCGGGCAGCCACAGTTTCGGCCCAGCACCAGTAGCACCCGGTAGAAATCCTCCAACGTTTCCCCGGGGCTTTGCCGTCTAGTTGCAAGCCGGTGACGTGCGTAGACCTGATTTACAGGGCGGATATAGTGTCCTTTTAATAGTTCGATCGCGGCATCATAGTCCTGTCCGCCTCCTCGATAAGGGTAGATCCCAGGGCTGACCCTTGAGCGCAGGAGATGCATTTTCTGTTCTTCTGAGGAGGTGCCGCCCGCCGTCTCGAGGTAGCCTTTAAAGCACGCCAGCCAGTGTTTAAATATTGCAGCCGAGTTCTCCGCGTGGGGGTTGAGTTGTAGGCACTCCGGTTTGATGCGGAGATCCATCCTTCCAGCTTAAGCCTAGTCGATTAAATTGATGCACGATCAATTACACTCAAGACGAAGTGATTTCATAACTGAAGACTTTAATCGACTCAACCTTGTTTCCCAGCAGCTTCGGTACAGAAAGTGAAGGCTGTTGGGACGGCACCGGTTCTTATACTTCGCCTGTCAGGGCGGAGCTATGTATCAACAGCCAATGGTAAACTCCTAGGTTTAACCAAAGGTCATCAGCCTCTTAGGTACAGCAATACCTGATAATAATAAAAGATAACAAATAGGTTAGACCAAGGAGAGCCAATGGATGTTATCTATCTTGACTTCCAAAAGGCCTTTGATAAGGTGCCTCATGGGAGACTGCTGAGTAAAATAAGGGCCCATGGTATTCGAGGCAAGGTACTAACATGGATTGACGATTGGCTGTCAGGCAGAAGGCAGAGAGTTGGGATAAAAGGTTCTTTTTCGGAATGGCAACCGGTGACGAGTGGTGTCCCGCAGGGTTCAGTGTTGGGGCCACAGCTGTTCTCTTTATATATTAATGATCTAGATGATGGGACTGGGGGCATTCTGGCTAAGTTTGCCGATGATACAAAGATAGGTGGAGGGGCAGGTAGTATGGAGGAGGTGGGGAGGCTGCAGAAAGATTTAGACAGTTTAGGAGAGTGGTCCAAGAAATGGCTGATGAAATTCAACGTGGGCAAGTGCGAGGTCTTGCACTTTGGAATAAAGAATAGAGGCATGGACTATTTTCTAAACGGTGACAAAATTCATAATGCTGAAGTGCAAAGGGACTTGGGAGTCCTAGTCCAGGATTCTCTAAAGGTAAACTTGCAGGTTGAGTGCGTAATTAAGAAAGCAAATGCAATGTTGTCATTCATCTCAAGAGGCTTGGAATATAAAAGCAGGGATGTACTTCTGAAGCTTTATAAAGCACTAGTTGGGCCCCATTTAGAATACTGTGAGCAATTTTGGGCCCCACACCTCAGGAAGGACATACTGGCACTGGAGCGGGTCCAGCGGAGATTCACACGGATGATCCCAGGAATGGTAGGCCTAACATACGATGAACGTCTGAGGATCCTGGGATTATATTCATTGGAGTTTAGGAGGTTGAGGGGAGATCTAATAGAAATTTACAAGATAATGAATGGCTTAGATAAGGTGGATGTAGGGAAGTTGTTTCCATTAGCAGGGGAGACTAGGACCCGGGGGCACAGCCTTAGAATAAAAGGGAGTCACTTTAGAACAGAGATGAGGAGAAATTTCTTCAGCCAGAGAGTGGTGGGTCTGTGGAATTCATTGCCACAGAGGGCGGCGGAGGCCGGGACGTTGAGTGTCTTTAAGACAGAAGTTGATAAATTCTTGATTTCTTGAGGAATTAAGGGCTATGGAGAGAGAGCGGGTAAATGGAGTTGAAATCAGCCATGATTGAATGGTGGAGTGTACTCGATGGGCCGAATGGCCTTACTTCCACTCCTATGTCTTATGGTCTTATAATACCACATCCCCTATGTAAAAGTTCCGGACTGTCAGCGTCCCCCCCGTCCTGTCTCCATTTTGTGAAGGTGTTGTCTAACATGGCTGGTGGGAACTTGTGGTTTCCGCAGATGGGGGTCATCTCGGCAGACCAAAATGTTGCCTCATTTGATTCCATGTCCTTGTGGTTACCACCACTGGGCAGGATGTGTACTTCGTTTGGGAGGCGGGGGGGGAGTACTGCCATGGCGAGAGCCCTGAGGGTCAGCCCCTTGCAGGAGGCCTCCTCTATCCACACCCATTCCATAGTGGGCTCACGTATCTATCTCCTCACTCTTCCTGCCGTAGCTGCCCACTGGTAATATTGTACGTTTGGTAGTGCCAGGCCACTCCTATTGTTTCTGCTTTGCAGCGTTGATTTGGGGACTCTCGGGTTCTATTGTTTCTGCTTTGCAGTGTTGATTTGGGGACTCTCGGGTTCTTATTCCCTCACCCAAATGGCATGATCATTTTGTCTATACTTTGGAAAAAGGCCTTGGGGATGAAGATAGGTATTGATCTGAACATGAAGGGGGACCTCGGCGGTACGTTATTTTGATCGTCTGCACCCTCCCTGCCAGGGAGAGGGGGAGTATGTCCCATCTCTGCAGGTCATTTTTGACTTCCTCCACCAGGCTAGTCAGATTTCACTTATGGGTCAGTGTCCTGTCCCGGGCTATTTGGATCCCCAGGTAGCGGAATTTGTTTTGGGCTAGTTTGAATGGGAGTTCCTCCAGCTCTGTCCCTCCCCCGTTTGGGTTCACCGGGAATACCTCGCTCTTGCCCAGGTTTTGTTTGTAACCCGAGAAGTTTCCGAACTCTTTCAGGAGCTGTGTGATTGCTCTCGGGCCTTCCTGCGGTTCCAAGACGTAGCGGAGCAGGTCATCCGCATAGAGTGAGACTGTGCTCTCTGCCTCCCCTTTGTATGCCCTTCCAGCTATTCGCGTCTCGCAGAGTGATTGCCAGGGGTTCAATTGCTAGGGCAAACAGGAGCGGGGACAGTAAGCATCCCTGCCGAGTGCCTCTGTGCAGCTGGAAGTATTCAGAGCTGGTGGTGTTAGTCCGAACGCTCACCTTGGAGGTGAAATGAAATGAAAATCGCTTATTGTCACAAGTAGGCTTCAAATGAAGTTACTGTGAAAAGCCCCTAGTCGCCACATTCCGGCGCCTGTTCGGGGAGGCTGTTACGGGAAGGATCCGGAATGTGGCGACTAGGGGCTTTTCACAGTAACTTCATTTGAAGCCTACTTGTGACAATAAGCGATTTTCATTTCATTTGTACAGGAGTTTCACCTAGGAGGTGAATCCTACTCCTAGCCCAAACCACTTTCGAAGGCCTTTTCTGCGCCCAGAGAGACGATCACCTCTGGTGTTCTTGTGTTCTTTCCCCCAGGGGGGGTCTCATTATTACATTCATCAGCCACCTGTGTTCGCAGTAAGCTGCCTACCCTTGACAAAACCCGTCTGGTCCTCTGCGACCACCGCTGGTAGGCAGTTCTCCAATCTTTTGGCCAAGACCTTCGCGAGTATTTTCGCGTTTACATTTAGCAGTGAAATGGGTCTGTAAGAGCCGCATTCCGTCAGGTCTTTATTTTTTTTGGGTGATGTATCGAAATTCCACTGAAACCTAGGACCTTTCAAAGTCATTGACCTGAAATGTTAACTCTGCTTCTTTTTCCACAGTTGTTGTCAGAGCTGCTGAGCAGTTCCAGCATTTTCTGTTTTATTTCAGATTTTCAACATGAGGGACCTCTCGGAGTGAGCTGGGACTGGGGGATGGGTCTCGTCAGGGGCTCCAGAGATCGGGATGCCATTTAACAATGGTGGCTCGATCTCTCGCTACGCCGAGGAGTTCTGGCCAGCGGAGCTCCTCAGTGTAGAAAATGGGGCTATGTGTGGCCTCAGCTGTGCATTTCCTATCTAACTCGAGTGCCATGCGATAGCGTTGTGCTTTTCAGAACTGCGAGCGCCAGGAAACACGCGGCTAACGTGCTTGTTATGGGACTTTGTTCTCATTTGGTTAAATTGTGCCCATTGTTAATTTTATCTTGGTTTTACATTGCTAAGATATTACCCATCACCTGTCGTGTTGGGTGTTCCGATACACAAACGAACCAACACGGGTGTAGATGGTACAACTCTGTTTTATTATTCTGTACAATAATAACTATTAACTTCTGGCTGTGGTTCGTACTTCACCAGCTAACCTGTGGACCCAGCCCTAGCACTATCTTAGTGAGGCACTCAGCACATGGTGCATGGCTGAGTGGCACGCTGTGAGCTCTGTGCTCTGAGATATCCCCTGGTAGAATGAGCGGGAACTGTGGTGTTCCCTGTTTTATAGTGCATGTGCTCTCACTGGTGATTGGCTGCGATGTTGTGTGTGTGTTGGTTGATCCAACTACCTGTCCATCAGTGTGTGTGTGTGATTGCACCATGATATGTTAATGTGGATATCATGACATCCCCCCTTTTCACAAGAATATGTGCCTACATGGTAATAAATATTGGTGTGTACTGAGTGCAACTGAGTATGTGTGTGCAATATTTACAACATGTACATGAAGCTAAACTATGTACATAGGAAGGTGTCAGGTGCAACAAAGCAACGAGGTTGTACCACAAACAAAACAAGTGCAAACAGCAGAGAACTTCTGGAACGACAAGAAGAAACTCGTTAACAGTATTGCAAAACAATTCAGTGAGTCCAATGTGCAAACAGGCTCATAAGTCCAGTCTATTAGGTGGGCGCGAATTCGGGTTGACCGCCTCAAGGGTGGGTCAGGATCCACCGGCTGAGGAATGGGCCTGGCCAAGGGCGAGAGAGGAATAGGCAGAGTGGCAGGAAGCTCAAAAAAGCCGACATCAGGGACAACAGGAGGGCGTGGCACCGGTGCATGATCACGTAGCGAGCGCGGAAGCAGCCGAAGGGCCCGCCGATTACGCCGGCGAATGGAGCCATCAGGCATGCGAACCAGGAACGAGCGGTGAGCCACGCGGCGGAGAACCTCGGCGGTTGCCGACCAGCCACCCTCCGATAGGTGTACGCGGACGTTGTCTCCAGGCGCCAGGGCAGGAAGATTAGTTGCCCGAGCGTCATGTGCCACCTTCTGCTGAGCACGCTGCTGTCGCATCATTTGCAGTACTGGAGCATGGTCGGGTTTAGGAACATGAATAGACGGCACAGTGGTCCTGAGGGTGCGACCCATCAACAGCTGGGCTGGCGAGAGGCCCGTGGACAGTGGGGCCGAGCGATAGGCCAGCAGGGCTAAACAGAAATCAGATCTGGCATCAGCAGCCTTGCAGAGGAGCCGCTTCACGATATGGACGACCTTTTCCGCCTTGCCATTCGACTGGGGATGCAAAGGGCTGGACGTTATGTGTGTGAAGTCGTATGAAGCGGCATAAGAAGACTATTCTTGGCTCGCAAAACAGGGCCCGTTGTCAGACATGACGGTGAGGGGGATGCCGTGGCGAGCAAAGGTCTCTTTGCATACTCTGATGACAGCTGATGATGTCAAGTCGTGCAGGGGTATGACCTCCGGATAATTTGAAGAATAGTCAATTATAATGACGTAGTCCCTGCCGAGCGCATGAAAGAGGTCCACACCCACTTTTGCCCAGGGGGACGTGACCAACTCATGAGGCTGAAGTGTCTCAGGGGGTTGCGCCGGCTGAAACCTTTGGCAGGTGGGGCAGTTGAGCACAATGTTAGCGATGTTGTCGCTAATGTCCGGCCAGTACACAGCTTCTCGGGCGCTCCGCCTGCACTTTTCAACTCCGAGATAGCCTTCGTGCAGTTGTTCGAGGAAAAGCCGGTGAATGCTGTGTGGGATCACAATCCGGTCCAACTTTAAGAGGACACCATCAACGACGGCCAAGTCGTCCCGGACATTGTAGAATTGTGGGCACTGCCCCTTGAGGCACCCTTCCGTCATGTGACGCATCACACGTTGTAGAAGGGGGTCAGCCGCAGTCTCACGGTGAATGTGGGCCAGGCGTGCATCAGTAGCCGGCAGATTGGCCGATGTGAAGGCTACTTGTGCGTCGACCTGACAAACGAACCCCTCCGATTCGGGCGGTGTGGTCACTGCTCTGGACAGGGCATTCGCGATGATGAGGTCCTTTCCCTGGGTGTAGACAAGTTGGAAGTCGTAACTCCGGAGCTTGAGCAGAATGCGCTGGAGGCGAGGGGTCATATCGTTGAGGTCCTTCTGAATGATGCCGACCAGGGGCGATGGGCGGTCTCCACAGTGAACCGCGGAAGACCATACACATAATCGTGGAATTTGTCGATGCCGGTCAACAAACCCAGGCACTCCTTTTCAATCTGCGCATAGCGCTGTTCTGTTAGGGTCATGGCCCGCGAGGCATAGGCGACCGGGCCCCATGATGCAGTGTCGTCCAGTTGCAGGAGTACCGCCCCAATGCCGGACTGGCTGGCATCAGTCGAGATCTTTGTGTCCCGAGTGGTCTCGAAGAACGCCAATACCGGGGCGGTGGTGAGCTTGATCTTGAGCTCCTCCCATTCCTTCTGGTGTGCGGGCAGCCACTGGAATTCCGTTGTCTTCTTGACCAGGTGGCGAAGAGCCGTTGTGTGCGAGGCAAGGTTGGGAATAAACTTCCCCAGGAAGTTGACCATCCCAAGAAAGCGTAACACTGCCTTCTTGTCTGCTGGCTGCGGCATGGCTGCAATAGCTGCCACTTTGTCGGCATCTGGCCGCACCCCTGACCGGGCTATGTGGTCCCCCAGAAACTTTAGCTCAGTTTGGCCAAAAGAGCACTTGGCTCGGTTGAGGCGCAGGCCCTGATCTCGTATCCGTGCAAAGACACGCTTGAGACGACTGATGTGCTCCTGTGGTGTGGTGGACCAGATGATGACGTCGTCAACATAGACTCGTACCCCTTCGATGCCCTCCATCATCTGTTCCATGATGCGATGAAACACCTCGGATGCCGAGATGATGCCAAATGGCATCCTATTGTAGCAGTATCTGCCAAAGGGAGTGTTGAAAGTGCACAGCTTCCTGCTGGACTGATCCAGTTGAATCTGCCAAAAACCCTTTGAGGCATCAAGCTTGGTGAAAATTTTAGTGCTGGCCATTTCGCTCGTGATTTCTTCCCGTTTGGGTATGGGGTAGCGTTCCCTCATGATGTTATTGTTCAGGTCTTTTGGGTCGATGCAGATCCGGAGCTTGCCGGAGGGCTTTTTTATGCACACCATGGAGCTGACCCATGGCGTTGGCTCCGTGACCCGGGAAAGCACTCCTTGGTCCTGCAGGTCCTGCAGCTGCTGCTTGAGGCGATCTGGTTTGAGCCGTATTCTGTAAGTGTAGGGCAGTGTGCCCATGCCCTCGAAAACCTCCTGGTTATGGGCGAGGAGCGAGTGGAGCTGCGCCCTAAAGTCTGCATCCGGGAAAACGGACGTGCCTTCTGGAGACAAAGTGTGTACCCACTGAACGAGGTGGAAGATCTTGCACGCCTGTGCGCCTAACAGAGAGTCCTTCGAGGATCCAACTATCTCAAAAGACAGTGTGGTTGTATGTGAATTGTGTGCAACCTTGAGCTGGCTGGACCCCATGGCCGGGATAATGTTTCCGTCATAATCAACCAGCTGACAGTGGGAAGGCAGAATCGGTGGTTTAACCTTCAAGGTGTGGAAGGCTGACCATGCAATGAGATTGGCGGAGGCACCAGTATCTAAGCGGAATGTGATTGGTGATCGGTTGACCGTTAGGGTGGTACACCATTCATCGCCTGGATTAACGCTGTGCACTGGCATCGGCTGGTGGGTCCAACTCGGGGACATCCGGTTCTTGTTTATTACCGCAACGCGGAAGGGTTCCCGATCGTCGGTATCACCGGTCTGCACGTCGTCAGGGTATGACTCGGTGTATGGGGGCTGAATGGCCCGCACGTCCCTGCGAGGCTGGCGGAATTGCGGAGAGTTGGCAGGTTGAGCTGCTCGACAGCAGGCAGCGTAGTCGCCCATCCTGCCACAGCATGAGGCATTGTCGCGCTTTGGCCGGACATCGCCGCTTTAAGTGTGCAGATCCATAGTTGCCGCACGTCGTGATGTCATGGCATTCGTTGCATCACCGCGCATGCGTGGTGCGGTCTTGCAGAGAGCACGCCTGCGCATCCCGTCCCTCTGCGTCGACATCCCCTCTTTTGGCGCGTACAAGCGCGGGAGGCCTCGGAAAGCGCGCAAAATGGCCGCCCTCGTCCGGGCTGCGGGCCGGGAGGAACTCAATCGACTGGACCCGCTCGGGCTCGTAGGACCCCTGCCGTGCCGATTCGGCCGCCTGGAACTGGGAGTACCGGCTGGTCGCGTTTTCGTGGAGGACGCAGGTCTCGATGGCGGTGGCTATGGTGAGGCCGATGTTAAATCAACTGGCCAGTAGCTGCTGAGTTTACTTCTGCAATTCTGCAGCCCTCTGGCACAGCCTCAGTTCTGGGGAAGATTGGAAAATTATGACCAATGCCTCTGCAGTTTCCATCTTTACTTTCCTCCGCAATCTTGGATGCCTCCCATCTGGTTGTTGTAACTTATAAACTTTAAATATAGCTAGCCTTTCTAATACTTCCTCTATTATTTTATAGCCCACCCAGTATCTCAACTACCTGAGATAGCACTAGGGATTCTGTCAGCTGTGCGATGTAGAAATATTCATTAATGGGGGATAAATACCTGAAACACTAGTCAAAAGATAACTAGCGTTACTGCAATTCAGTTTGCATTTTTTTTTTCAAATGTATGTTCTCTTTGACTTTCAGAAATGTAGCAACAGAAGAAAACAAGCATCCTGCAGTAGAAAAGGTTGTAAATGCAATACCACCTCTAAAGAGGTTAAAAGAGCATCAATGGAATATGTTGACCAAAGAGCGAGTATCTGACGAAGGCCTGGGCAGCACAGGAAGAATATTTAATGAAATCGACGTTCTGAAAAAAACTCACAGAAACACACTTAGTTGGCAAATGTTTGAGGAAGAGGACTACATAAATAAAAGAAGCACTGGAGCAGTGCAGGAGTGTCTCAGTTTCACTGTAGAAAATGCTGCAGGACAAGTAACTGAAACAGAATGGCAGGTGATGTTAAAGTTATACTGGGTGAGAATGGAAATGTTTCCCATCAGAGTGAATGTAAAGTGCAGTTACAGGCTATTTGGTCCAACCTGTTCAAGCTGCCATTTATGATCCTCCTATCTTTCTTCATCAAATTCAATCAGCATAACCTTCAATTCCCTGGTCTTTCATATGTTTATCTAGCCTTCCCTTAAATAAATCAATACTATTCTCACCACTCTGGAGAAAGAAGCTTCTTCTGAATTTTCTATTTGATTGGTGACTATCTTAAGTTGATGGCCTCTAATTTTGCTTTTTCCACAAGTGGAAACATTCTTTCTTTCAATTGTATCAAAACCTTTCATAATTTCAAAGACTTCAATACTAATACTTCCATATAATTGAAAAATATTATGTTTAGTTTGGCAATCTATTAAGTGATCTCCAGAAGGAATCGGTGGAGGAGTAGCCCTGATAGTAAAGGATGACATAATGGAAGCAGTAAGGCAATGAGGCAAAAGATCTTGGCCAGAAGATCAGAAAGTAGAATCAGTATCGGTGAAGATTAGGATCCCGAGGGTCAGAAACCGCTGGCGGGAGTAATTTACAGGCCCAAATTATTATGTTGAAGGACAGAGCATGTAGAATGCTTTTGCGACAGCTTACTGGAACACTTATCTGGTGGTACCAGCTATTTTAGATTAGTATTGTGTATTAGGAAAAGTTTAATTAGTAATCACATCATAAAAGTTCCTCTGGGGAAAAGTGATCATAATATATTAAGTTTGAAAGTGACATACTCCAGTTCCAAACAAAAATCCTAAACAAAGCCAACTACATAGGTATCAGGGGAGAGCTGGCTAAGGTTGATTGAGTAAATGGACTAAAAAGTATGTTGGTGAATAAACAGAGGGAAATACATAAAGGATGGAATTCTCCGTTTGGGAGGTTATGGACGGGTTTCTCCGTTTCGCCGGCTGGTCAATGGGGTTTCCCATTGTGGAGCAGCCCCACGCCGTCGGGAACCCCCCGGGCTGCCAGCAAAACGGAGAATTCAGCCCGATGTTCTCCCGCTGGATTTGAATTGTGGAAAATTCACGCTCGCCAGGCAGTTAAAATTCAGGTGATGCAAATGGCCAGCATGCTGCCCACCTGCAGCCTGAGTGATTACCGGCACAACTGGCATTTGATTTGCTGGGATTAGGATTTGCGTTAAAGAGCCTTACAAACTGGAGCAGCTTTTAAGTGCTTCACTCACCACAGACTGTCATTTCAGCCAAGAAGATGGCTACTAAAAGGCCAGCCCCCAAATTCCTTGAGTTGCAGATAGACAGACTGCTGGATGCCACTGAGGAGAGGAAGGACATCCTCTTCTCCAGGGTGGGATGGAGATTCAAGCCTGTATTTCTCAACAGCACCTGGAATGAGGTGGCAGATGCTGTCAGCCTCACCAGGAGGACTGGAACGCAATGCAGGAAGAAGATGAACATAGGGCAGCTCGGGTGAGTCACCACCATCTGATGAGCACCAAACACATGCTGCAGCCCATCAGGTGGAGGCAGGAACTCCACAGGCAGTGTACAGTTGAGTTGTACTGTTGCACCACCCTCAAAATGTGGCCCCTCCCCCTCCCTTTCCCAGCCCGTCAAAATGATGTAGTTCGCACTGCACCCCTTCCAATCAGTGACTGGCTTCTGTGATGTAGGGGGCCTCTATCCTCACCACATGTCCCTGCCAACCAGGGTACTAGTGGCTGCTGCAACTGGTGTTAGCGATAGACTCTGTGGCTCCTGTCCTTTTTTTCCCAGTGAGGTCAACTGTGGGAGTCTTCACTGGGTGAGCCATGTGCTATCCTACCAGGAGGGTGACAACTGGTTGTGTGGTGGAGACATTCATAGTGTGCAGCCATTTGTCTCCATGCTAAGGGCCTGGTGTGCAGGCAGATCTGAAAGATGGGGGTGAACAAGGGATATATGCAATTGCTGGGACCTTACTGCAGTGTTATCTGGAGCTTAGGTTTCACACACAGGTTGTGACAAGAGAGCTGGTCAGGTTTTCTTGCCAGGGGTGGGATGGACAGACAGGGCTTAGAGATATCTTGTGATGGGCGAGCTGATAGTGTCACTGATGAGGCTTTTACTCTGAGAGGGGCTGTGGGCCAGGCAGGGTCCAATCAGCTACAGTGCATGTGTCTTTTGTTTGGGGTGAGCTCTGCAACCCCTGCTTCCTCTGCTGCAGAGCTGCACTTTGAGGAGCGTATTGAGGAGTGCGAACACCTGGTGGGGCGGCGATTGATGAAACTGCTGGGATATGAGGGTTTCCAGCGGGGCAACTAGGTGGATTCCCACATGGCCAAAGGCCTTCAGAGTATTTCCATGATTCTGTGAGCAGTTTACAATCTCAGCTAAGGCACTCTGAACTCGAGGAGGACACTCTGGGTCTACGCACTTTCCACCAAGTCGTTCCATACCACTGCCTGTGGTCCAGGCAGACCCCCCCCCCCCCCCCCCCCCCCCCATCAAGCCTGAAATGTTCTCAAGAGTTTTCTTACCTTCTTGCTCTCCCGCATGGCCTTGGAGCTTGGGCCCTGCTCGTAAATACTTGCACCAGTTCATGCCCATGTGACTCTACTGGGAGGGTTGGAACATCATGGAGGAGTGGAGCATCGGACGGCATGGTAGCACAGTGGTTAGCACTGTTGCTTCACAGCACCAGGGCCCCAGGTTTGATTCCCGGCTTGGGGCACTGTCTGCACGTTCTCCCCATGTCTGTGTGGGTTTCCTCCAGGTGCTCCGGTTTCCTCCCACAGGTCCCGAAAGACTGGCAGGTAATTTGGACATTCTGAATTCTCCCTCTGTGTACTGGAGTGTGGCGAATAGGGGCTTTTCATAGTAACTTCATTGCAGTGTTACTGTAAGCCTACTTGTGACAATAATAAAGATTATTATTATATTAAAATCTAGGCAAATTGCGGTTTTGCATGGGGCTGCCAGCACGGGCATGTGAATGCCGGCATCGGGCAGTGGAGCATCCTGCCCAAAGAAAGAATACAAAATGTTCAACAAATACATTCAATTCAAAAATAAAAACTCTCAGAAAAGATTTGTCTGTGGCTTACAAGGACAGTTGATGATAATGTGATAGTAAAGAATAAGTTTAGAACTTGGCACAGGATAAAAGTAAACCTGAGGATTATGGGTGTTTTAAAAACCAAAAAAGTGACCAAAAAGTTCAGGGGAAAAAAGAATGAGAATAAATTAGCCAAAAAGTTTTAAATAGTTTGAAAGAACTTCTAAAAGTATCCTGCAGAGGGCGGCAGAGCGGCGATGCTGATTGGCTGTTGCGGGGAGTGATTTGCCTCAGGTGCAGTCACTGCAACTTGAAGGAGCTCTCAGTGAGGATAGACTGCGGGGACAAGTTGAGGCAGGTATCCTGCAGAGGGCGGCAGAGCGGCGATGCTGATTGGCTGTTGCAGGGAGTGATTTGCCTCAGGTGCAGTCACTGCGACTTGAAGGAGCTCTCAGTGAGGATAGACTGCGGGGGCAAGTTGAAAGCTGCTGTCGGGGAGTGAAAATCAAGTAAGCTTTTGTTTTTCTGTAATTATCAAGTGGATAAATGGAAGGGATGACAGAGAGGGCAGTGCAATGTTCCTCCTGCAGGATGTTCGAGGTGAGGGACACCGTCAGTGGCCCTGCTGAGTTCACCTGCGGGAGGTGCACCATCTCCAGCTCCTCAAAGACCGTGTGAGGGAACTGGAGCTGGATGAACTGAGGATCATTCGGGAGGCAGAGTCGGTTATAGATAGAAGCTACAGGGATGTAGTTACTCCTAAGGACGAAGGTAGCTGGGTGACGTTTAAAAGAAGGGGGAAGAAGCAGTCAGTGCAGGGATCCCCTGCGGTTGTTCCCCTCAAGAACAGGTATATCGTTTTGGATACTGTTTGGGGGAGGGACCTACCAGAGGTAAGCCACGGTAACCAGGTCTCTGGCACTGAGTCTGTCCCTGTGGCTCAGAAGGTAAGGGGGGAGTGTAGGAGAGCATTAGTTATTGGAGACTCTATAGTTAGAGGTACAGATAGGCGGTCCTGTGGCAACGATAGAGGCTCACGGTTGGTGTGTTGCCTCCTGGGTGCCAAGGTCCGTGACATCTCTGATCGTGTTTTCAGGATCCTTAAGGAGGAGGGGGTGCGACCACAAGTCGTGGAACACATCGGTACCAAAACGGACGGGGATATAAAACAGGGATTCAGGGAGCTAGGGTGGAAGCTGAGAGCTAGGACAGACAGTGTTGTCATCTCTGGTTTGCTGCCAGTGCCACGTGCTAGCGAGGTGAGGAACAGGGAGAGAGTGCAGTTTAACATGTGGCTGCAGGGATGGTGTAGGACGGAGGGTTTCAGTTACTTGGATAATTGGAGCACATTCTGGGGAAGGTGGGACCTGTACAAACAGGATGGGTTACACCTGAACCAGAGGGGCACCAATATCCTGGGAGGGAAATTTGCTACAGCTCTTCGGAGGGGGGGGGGGGGTTAAACTAATTTGGCAGGGGGATGGGAAACTGATTTGTAGTCCAGGAGATAGCTTTGCTGGAGTTCACAAAGTTGAGGGTAGTGCAGTACTGAGGAAGGTACCAAGGTCACGAGTGGACCTGCAGGCATGAAGGCGGTTTGAAGTGTGTCTACTTCAATGCGAGGAGCATCAGGAATAAGGTTGGTGAGCTTGAAGCATGGATTGGTACCTGGGACTACGATGTTGTGGCCATTACGGAGACGTGGCTAGAACAGGGGCAGGAATGGTTGTTGGAGGTTCCGGGGTTTAGATGTTTCAGTAAGATTAAGGAAGGTGGTAAAAGAAGTGGAGGAGTAGCATTGTTAATCAAGGATAGTATAATGGCTGCAGAAAGGCAGTTTGAGGAGGATCTGTCTACCGAGGTAGTGGGCTGAAGTTAGAAATAGGAAAGGAGCGGTCACTTTGTTAGGAGTTTTCTATAGGCCCCCAAACAGTAACAGAGATGTGGAGGAAAAGATTGCAATGCAGATTTTGGATAGGTGCGGTAGTCACAGGGTAGTTGTCATGGGTGACTTTAACTTTCCAAATATTGATTGGAACCACTATAATTCAAATAGTTTGGATGGGGTTGTTTTTATCCAATGTGTGCAGGAGGGTTTCCTCACACAATATGTGGATAGACCGACAAGAGGCGGGGCCACATTGGATTTGGTACTGGGTAATGAACCGGGCCAAGTGTTAGATTTGTTTGTGGGAGAGCACTTTGGAGATAGTGACAACAATTCAGTAACTTTCACTCTAGCAATGGAGAGGGATAGGAACATATGGCAGGGCAAGGTTTATAATTGGGGGAAGGGTAATTACGATGCGATTAGGCAAGAATTGGGGAGCATAAGATGGAAACAGAAACTGTCAGGGATAGGCACAATTGAGATGTGGAGCTTGTTCAAGGAGCAAATACTGCGATCCTTGATATGTATGTGCCTGTCAGGCAGTGAGGAAATGGTCGAGTGAGGGAACCATGGTTTACAAAAGAATGTCTTGTCAAGAGGAAGAAGGGGGCTTATGTAAGGATGAGAAAACAAGTTTCAGTTAGGGCACTTGAGGGATACAAGATAGCTAGGAAGGAGCTCAAGAAAGGTCTTAGGAGAGCTAGGAGGGGGCATAAGAAGTCCTTGGCGGGTAGGATCAAGGAAAACTTCAAGGCTTTTTACACTTATGTGAGGAATAAAAGAATGACCAAGGCGAAGTTAGGGCCGGTCAAGGACGGTAGTGGGAACGTGTGCATGGAGTCTGAAGATATAGGAGAGGCTCTAAATGAATACTTTTCTTCAGTGTTCACAAAGGAGAGGGGCCATGTTGTTGAGGAGGATAGTGCGATACAGGCTGGTAGGCTGGAGGAGGTAGATATTCGGAAGGAAGATGTGTTAGAAATTTTGAGAAGCCTGAGGATAGATAAGTCCCCTGGGCCTGATGGGATATATCCTAGGATTCTTTGGGAGGCGAGGGATGAGATTGCAGAGCCTTTGGCTTTGATCTTTATGTCCTCACTATCTACAGGACTAGTGCCAGAAGACTGGAGAGAGGCAAATGTTGTCCCCTTGTTCAAGAAAGGGAATAGGTATAACCCTGGGAATTATAGGCTGATTAGTCTCACTTCGGTCATCGGTAAATTATTGGAAAGGGTCCTGAGGGTTAGGATTTATGATCATTTGGAAAGATACAGCTTAATCCAGGATAGTTAGCACAGATTTGTGAGGGGTAAGTCTTGCCTCACAAGTTTGATTATATTCTTTGAGGAGCTAACTAAGTACATAGATGAAGGTAGAGCAGTTGATGTCGTATACATGGATTTTAGTAAGGCGTTTGATAAGTTGCCCAATGCAGAAAGCAAGGAGGCATGGCATAGAGGGAAATTTGGCCGATTGTATCAGTAACTGGCTATCACATAGAAGACAGAGGGTGGTGGTAGATGGTAAATTTTCACCCTGGAGCCCAATTACTAGCGGTGTACCGCAGGGATCAGTGCTGGGTCCTCTGCTATTTGTGATTTTATCAATGACTTGGATGATGGAGTTGAAGGTTGGGTTAGTAAATTTGCTGATGACACCAGGATTGGTGGAGTAGTGGATAATGTGGAGGGCTGTTGTAGGCTGCAAAGAGACATTGATAGGATGCAGAGCTGGGCTGGAAAGTGGCAGATGGAGTTTAACCCTGATAAGTGTGAGGTGATTCATTTTGGTAGGACAAATGTGAATGCGGATTACATGGTTAACGGCAGCGTTCTGAAGAATGTGGAGGAGCAGAGAGATCTCGGAGTTCATGTCCATAGATCTCTGAAAGTTGCCACCCAAGTGGATAGAGTCGTGAAGAAAGTCTAAAGTGTGTTAGCGTTTATTAACGGGGATTGAGTTTAAGAGCCGTGAGATTATGCTGCAACTGTACAAGACCTTGGTTAGACCACATTTGGAGTATTGTGTGCAGTTCTGGTCACCTCATTATAGGAAGGATGTGGATGCTTTGCAGAGGGTACAGAGGAGATTTACCAGGATGCTGCCTGGATTGGTGGGTGGGTCTTATGAGGAAAGGTTGAGGGAGCTCGGGCTTTTCTCATTGGAGCGAAGGAGGATGAGAGGTGACTTAATTGAGGTGTATAAGATGATGAGAGGGATAGATAGAGTGGACGTTCAATGACTTTTTCCTTGGGTGGATGTAGCTGTTACAAGGGGGCATAACTATAAAGTTCATGGTGGAAGATATAGGAGGGATGTCAGAGGTAGGTTCTTTACTCAGAGAGTGGTTAGGGTGTGGAATGGTCTGCCTGCTGTGATAGTGGAGTCGGACACTTTAGGAACTTTCAAGCGGTTATTGGATAGGCACATGGAGTGCACTAGAATGATTGGGAGTAGGTTGATTTGATCTTAGATTCAAACTAGTTCGGCACAACATTGTGTGCCGAAGGGCCTGTACTGTGCTGTACAGTTCTATGTTCTATATATATGAAAAGGGGAGCAGTTGAAGTAAACATTGGTCCCTTGAAAGGAGAAAGAGGAGAAATTAACTTGGGGAATGAGAAAATGGCAGAGACATTGAATAAATATTTTGGCCTGGATTGCGCAAGAAATGCAAAGTCATGTTTTATGTCAGCATAAAAGTGATTGACCTCCCCCTCCCCCCGCCCCTGTCAGTGATGGGCCACATTTCAACATTGAGCATATTGTTACAACAAATGTACTTATTATCATCATACCCGTATGCTGGAATCACCCCTCCTCCCCTGTCACAAAATCTGCAGAACGGTGTGAAGCACAGCTAGTGTTCAAAGATGTGCACCTGGCAAGCAGACCTCCCTGGGGATCTCAGGTGAGTGCAGCGCTGCGGGGTGGAGGGGGGATCAGCCTGGGTAGTGCCTGGGCACCCAGCTGGTGCTGCCTCGGCACTACCCTAGCATCCTCTGGACACTACCTGTGCACTACCCTGGCATGCCCCGACAGTACCTGGCCACTCCCCAGGCAATGCCAGCTTGATGCCAAGGTAGTTACTGGGTAGCACCAGCTTGATGCTCGGATAGTGCTTGGATAATGCCGGAGGTGGGTGCACCTGGGTGAGCTGATTTGCTTGCGGTGCACTAGGGTCGCCAGTTTTGTAAGGGCCCCGAAGAATCCAGCACGAGTTTTAAGGATACAAAATAATAAAGTTTATTTACTATAACAAATATACATAGTAGTAGCAGTAACTTCCCTTGCTACCTTCTCCTTCCTCTTGGTTCCTGGACTGGCCAGCTTATTTATAGTAGGAGTTTCTCCGCCCCCCTCATTGGGGAAGTTCATACTCCCATAGGATTGTGGGATAATCATTAGTCCCCAGCCAATCGTCAGTAGGCAGGTTATAACATCCCTCCCCCCCAAAGTCCAAGGAATCCACCGTAGGCCCTGGCAAAGGAAGGCGTCAAACTCGTTTGGCCGCAGGCCGGACGCCATTTGCACGCGGCGCTGGATCAGGCGGCGTATAACGAGACGGAGACCGGCGCTTCCGTGATGAACGGCGCAGTTGTACATCCACGGCCTGTGGACCCGAGGATTCCCCCTCTGATTCATCCTGTGTCTCCATCTCGGAGTCAGAGTCTGCTGCCTCTGTCATGTCAGCGTCTCTGTCCCCATTCGGTCCCGTCATGACCTGCGCAGGCTTTGAGTGAGGCACCAGTGGAAGATTTGGAGGACTACCTTCCCTTGTTTCTGGTCTTTGCCGCTGTTGAACTGGCTCCGGGGGCGGGGAATCTTTTGCGGGGATGATCTTCTGGACCGGACGTGGTCTACATGTTTTCGCTGGAGACGACCCTGGGCTTGCACTTGGTACGATATAGGGCCCGTTTGGCGAAAGATTACCCCAGCAACCCATTGGGCACCACCAGCAAAATTCCGCACGAATACTGGGTCACCGGGCGCAAACTGCCGAATCGGACGATGCTGAGACAATCCCGGTCCCTGCCGTTCTTGTGTGCGGCGTACTTTTGCGCCAATGTCCGGGAAGACCATACTAAGGCGGGTGCAAAGTCTCCGGCCCATTAGGAGTTCTGCGGGAGCTACCCCAGTCACTGTATGGGGGGTGGTCCTGTACGTAAACAAAAACCGAGCCAGTCTCGTGTCCATTGATCCGGAAGACTGCTTCTTTAGGCCTCTTTTGAATGTTTGCACTGCACGCTCTGCCAACCCATTTGAAGCCGGGTGGTAAGGGGCAGTGCGGATATGGCGGATGCCGTTCATCTTTGTAAACCTAGCAAACTCCTCACTCGTGAATGGAGTGCCATTATCCGTGACCAGCACCTCGGGGAGGCCATGCGTGCTAAATGATAAACGCATTTTTTCAATTGTTGCGCAGGACGTTGTCCCCTGCATCTTATGCACCTCCAGCCATTTGGACTGGGCGTCAATTAGTAGAAGGAACATGGATCCCTGAAAGGGCCTGCGAAATCTGCATGTAAGCGTGCCCAAGGCCGCCCTGGCCATTCCCAGTGATGGAGGGGCGCGGCCGGCGGAAGCTTCTGATGCTCCTGGCAAATGGAGCAGTTTTGGGCCACCTTCTCAATGTCGGTGTCGAGGCCTGGCCACCAGACATAACTCCGGGCCAACATTTTCATCTTGGTCACGCCCGGATACCCATTGTGCAAGTCTGATAATATCAGCTCCTGGCCTTTTTCCGGGACAACCACACGCGTCCCCCACAAGAGGATGCCGTCTTCCACGCGGAACTCTGACAGCTTGGAGGAAAATGCCCGTAACTCGCCTGGGAGCTGTCTATGCTGCCCACCATACAGGACTATGTGCCGAACCTTTGACAGGACTGGCTCCGTCTGGGTCCACTCACGGATCTGTGATGCCGTGACAGGCAAGGTGTCCATAAAATTTAGGGTTGCGACCACCTCACCGGTCGTGGGGGTCGACATGGGGCCGGTCGATAAAGGCAATCGGCTCAGTGCGTCGGCATTTGCTATCTGCGTACCTGGTTTGTGCTCCAGAGAATACTCATATGCAGCAAGCAACAAAGCCCAGCGCTGGATCCGTGCAGAAGCAATGGGCGGTATCGGCTTATCCTCTCTGAAGAGTCCCAGCAGGGGCTTATGATCAGTCACGATAGTGAAATGGCGGCCGTACACATACTGGTGGAAGCGTTTTACCGCAAAAACCACTGCCAGGCCCTCCTTCTCGATCTGCGCGTACTTCTTCTCCGCTGCAGTCAATGTGCGGGAGGCGAAAGCTATCGGTCGCTCGGCCCCGTTCTCCATCTTGTGGGACAGGACAGCCCCAATACCATACGGGGATGCATCACATGTGACGAGCAAAGGCTTTCCCGGATCATAGTGGGTTAGTAACCCAGACGACGACAATTGTTGCTTTACCCGCCGGAAAGCGGTTTCTTGCGGCTGACCCCAAACCCAGGTGTGATTTTTCTTTAGCAGCAGGTGTAAGGGGGCCAGCGTAGTTGCCAGATTGGGGAGGAACTTCCCGTAATAGTTTACGAGACCGAGAAAAGAACAAAGATGCGAAGTGTCAGTCGGGGTGGGGGCATGTTGAATTGCACGCACCTTCTCTGCGACGGGGTGCAGACCCTCGCGGTCCACCCGATAACCTAGGTAGACTACTTCTTTTGCCTGAAATACGCACTTTGTGTGACGTAAACGGACTCCAGCCTCCGAAAGGCGTTTAAGGACAGCCTCCAGATTTTCCAAATGCTCTTGCTCCGACGTCCCTGTAATCAACACGTCATCTAGGTAGACAGCCACACGTGGTAAACCTCTCAAAATGCCCTCCATAACACGTTGAAAAATTGCGCAGGCAGAGGATACTCCAAAGGGCAACCGTGTATATTCATACAGGCCCCGGTGTGTGTTAATTGTTACATATGGTCGGGAGGCAGGGTCCAGCTCCAACTGCAGGTAGGCGTGACTCATATCTAATTTTGTGAATGAGAGTCCGCCTGCAAGTTTCGCGTAGAGATCCTCTATGCGAGGCATTGGGTATCGGTCGAGTCGGGAAACTGTATTCCCTGTAAGTTTATAGTCGCCACACAAGCGAACTGTGGCATCTGGCTTCATTACTGGCACAATTGGTGCTGCCCAGTCAGCAAAACGGACAGGCCTGATAATACCCAAACTCTCCAAACGAGTGAGCTCCCCTTCTACCTTCTCGAGCAAAGCGTAAGGCACTGGGCGCGCCCGGAAATAGCGCGGTGTGGCTCCTGGTTCAACTTGGATACGGGCTACGGCCCCTTTTATTTTCCCCAGACCAGGCTGGAATACCTCTGGGTATCGTCCTAGCACCTCAGTCAACCCTCCAGAAACTGTTTGGAGGATGTGCTGCCATTGCAACCGCAAATGGCGCAACCAGTCCCGACCCAACAGGCTGGGCCCATGGCCACGCACTACGATAAGTGGGAAACGCCCCTCCTGGCGTCCATAGACAACAGGGGTCATTGTAGTTCCTGCAATGTCCAGTGGTTCCCCCGTGTAGGTGGCCAACCTGGCCTGTGAGTCAGTTAGTGTAAGGGTCTGTATACCCTGCTTGATGCAGTCGAATGTCCTCTGGGCGATCACGGAGACCGCTGCGCCAGTATCCAACTCCATCTCCAGCGGGTGGCCATTGACCCGTACTGTCACCTTAATGGGGGCCACATGGGGAGCTGCCACACAATGCAGCTGCAGGCAGTCGTCCTCCGTCTCCACGTCCTCAGGAGTGGTCGCCGCAGGTTCATCCACATGGAAGGTACGGCCTCTGGGCTGGTCCCAGTTACGGCCCCTGGGCTGGTCCCAGTTTCGGTCGGAACGACGGCGCCTCTGGCGTCCCCAGGACCGCCGTCCGCGACGGGGTCGGCACCTACAAGTCTGACACGGACATGGCTCCTCATCCATTGGCTCTGGAGAAGGCTCCCTTCGGGGAGGAATGTCCGATGGCCACTGGCGTCAGTCTGGTCGTTGCCTCGCCCAAGGTACCGCAGGAGTGCGGGGGGACGTTTTTGGGCGGAAAGGGTTTTGCCCCAAGGCATGCACTTCCATTCCCTGTAGCTCCTGTACTCCTCGCTCTGCGCTCTCTCGGGACAAGACTATTTGTATTGCCTGTTGAAAAGTCAATGTTGGCTCCGCTAACAACTTTCTCTGGGTGGCCGCATTGTTAATACCGCAAACCAAACGGCCGCGTAACATTTCTGACAAGGTCTCACCATAGTCACAGTATTCCGCAATCCCGCGTAGCCTGGATAAAAAATCGGCAAGGGATTCTCCAGGGGTCCTCTCAGCGGTATTAAACCGGTAACGCTGGACTATCGTGGATGGGGTTGGGTTAAAGTGTTGCCCCACTATATTCACAAGTTCGTCAAACGTTTTGGTGTCCGGCGCAGCTGGGTACGTAAGGCTCCTAATCACCCCAAACGTATGCGGCCCGCAGGCGGTGAGCAATATGACCACCTGGCGCTCGTTTTCAGTGATATTGTTTGCCCGGAAATAGTACCGCATCCGTTGCGTGTACTGGTTCCAGCTTTCCAGCGCAGCATCAAAAACATCCAAACGTCCGTACAGAGGCATGGTATAATAGAAAACAACTTCCAACCTGTATCCAACAAAAATCCAGGGAGGTGGCTTCAGCAGTGTAGACAGCTATTCACTTTTACCTTCGTCGCCAGTTTTGTAAGGACCACGAAGAATCCAGCACGAGTTTTAAGGATACAAAATAATAAAGTTTATTTACTATAACAATATATACATAGTAGTAGCAGTAACTTCCCTTGCTACCTTCTCCTTCCTCTTGGTTCCTGGACTGGCCAGCTTATTTATAGTAGGAGTTTCTCCGCCCCCCTCATTGGGGAAGTTCATACTCCCATAGGATTGTGGGATAATCATTAGTCCTCAGCCAATCGTCAGTAGGCAGGTTATAACAGTCGCCCTTTTGAAATGGCACCCCAAATCACAGATTGCCTGAGTTGGTGGCGGGGCAGGCGAATCAGAGGCTGCCTCACCAGCGATACGTTGTGGGACCTATGACTTTAAGTTTAAATAAAAGTTCTGCACGACATGGCAGAGAAAACCGCCATTGCGGTTGGCATCTACAATGCTGCTTTTTCCACCCAACCTCGACCTTTGCCTATATCGGGGAAAATCCAGGCTTTTATGTCTGTCACATACCAGAAATAGAGGCTATCCAAGGAGCTAATAAGAGTAAGGAAAGTACATAATGGGTGCGATTCAGAGATCATACTGAGCCCGGCACGAATCCAGGTGCAACGGGTGAATTGCGCACGACCTGTGCTCCGGGCCGCTCGCGACCCACCTGACTCACTCCACCTGCCGTGATCTAGATTTCGCCATCATTGGGCAAAATCCAGATCTGCATATTTAAATAAGCCGGATGGCTCATTATATTCTTTTTGTGTAATTGGGGAGGATGAGCAGAGTCAATGTGGGGTGGAGGGTGTGGGTGGTAAGTTTAGTTTTATCCTTAATATGTTCGAAGAAGGTCCCCCGTAATTAGTTCCAATCCTTTTCTTTTAGTTGTGCTGATTCTCTGGGCCCAGCTAGGGATGGCGCTGGAGGAGGGGTTGTGGTGTGAGGTGTTGCAAAGGTGAGTGCCTCAACCTCGTGCACGACACTGGGTAGTACATAGAGCGCACCTGACAAAGTCGAAGATGAACCAAACTAGTATGGCAGGGGGGTGGACACCGGAACAATCGATCAGAAGGTGAAAGCATTGAGGGAGAACTAGGGAATAGGGCCAGTATGGCTCTGAGGCAGAGTAGACAGGGAGAAGTTGCTGAACACAGCGGGTCTGGTGGCCTGAAGTGCAGATGTTTTAATGCAAGAAGTATTAGGGGTAAGGCAGATGAACTTAGAGCTTGGATTAGTACTTGGAACTATGATGTTGTTGCCATTACAGAGACCTGGTTGAGGGAGGGACAGGATTGGCAGCTAAACGTTCCAGGATTTAGATGTTTCAGGCGGGATAGAGGGGGATGTAAAAGGGGTGGCGGAGTTGCGCCACTGGTTAGGGAGAATATCACAGCTGTACTACGGGAGGACACCTCAGAGGGCAGTGAGGCTATATGGGTAGAGATCAGGAATAAGAAGGGTGCAGTCACAATGTTGGGGGTTTACTACAGGCCTCCCAACAGCCAGCGGGAGATAGAGGAGCAGATAGGTAGACAGATTTTGGAAAAGAGTAAAAACAACAGGGTTGTTGTGATGGGAGACTTCAACATCCCCAATATTGACTGGGACTCACTTAGGGGGGCTTAGACGGGGCAGAGTTTGTAAGGAGCATCCAGGAGGGTTTCTTAAAACAATATGTAGACAGTCCAACGAGGGAAGGGACTGTACTGGACCTGGTATTGGGGAATGAGCCCGGCCAGGTGGTAGAAGTTTCAGTAGGGGAGCATTTCGGAAACAGTAACCACAATTCAGTAAGTTTTAAAGTGCTGGTGGACAAGGATAAGAGTGGTCCTCGGGTGAATGTGCTAAATTGGGAGAAGGCTAATTATAACAATATTAGGCGGGAACTGAAGAACCTAGATTAGGGGCGGATGTTTGAGGGTAAATCAACATCTGACATGTGGGAGGCTTTTAGGTGTCAGTTGAAAGGAATTCAGGACCGGCATGTTCCTGTGAGGAAGAAGGATAAATACGGCAAATTTTGGGAACCTTGGATAACGAGAGATATTGTCGGCCTCGTCAAAAAGAAAAAGGAGGCATTTGTCAGGGCTAGAAGGCTGGGAACAGATGAAGCCTGTGTGGAATATAAGGAAAGTAGGAAGGAACTTAAGCAAGGAATCAGGAGGGCTAGAAGGGGTCATGAAAAGTCATTGGCAAATAGGGTTAAGGAAAATCCCAAGGCTTTTTACACATACATAAAAAGCAAGAGGGTAGCCAGGGAAAGGGTTGGCCCACTGAAGGATAGGCAAGGGAAACTATGTGTGGAGCCAGAGGAAATGGGTGAGGTACTAAATGAATACTTTGCATCAGTATTCACCAAAGAGATGGAATTAGTGGATGTTGAGTCTGGAGAAGGGTGTGTAGATAGCCTGGATCACATTGAGATCCAAAAAGACGAGGTGTTGGGCATCTTGGAAAATATTAAGGTAGATAAGTCCCCAGGGCCTGATGGGATCTACCCCAGAATATTGAAGGAGGCTAGAGATGAAATTGCTGAGGCTTTGACAGAAATCTTTGGATCCTCACTGTCTTCAGGTGATGTCCCGGAGGACTGGAGAATAGCCAATGTTGATCCTTTGTTTAAGAAGGGTAGCAAGGATAATCCAGGGAACTACAGACTAGTGAGCCTTACGTCGGTGGTAGGGAAATTACTGGAGAGAATTCTTCGAGACAGGATCTACTCCCATTTGGAAGCAAATGGACGTATTAGTGAGAGGCAGCATGGTTTTGTGAAGGGGAGGTCGTGTCTCACTAACTTGATAGAGTTTTTCGAAGAGGTCACAAAGATGATTAATGCAGGTAGGGCAGTGGATGTTGTCTCTCTGGACTTCAGTAAGGCCTTTGACAAGGTCCCTCATGGCAGACTGGTACAAAAGGTGAAGTCAAAAGGTGGATACAGAACTGGCTAGGTCATAGAAGGCAGAGAGTAGCAATGGAAGGGTGCTTTTCTAATTGGAGGGCTGTGACCAGTGGTGTTCCGCAGGGATCAGTGCTGGGACCTTTGGTGTTCGTAGTATATATAAATGATTTGGAGGAAAATGTAACTGGTCTGATTCGTAAGTTTGCAGACGACACAAAGGTTGGTGGAATTGCGGATAGCGATGAGGACTGTCAGAGGATACAGCAGGATTTAGATCGTTTGGAGACTTGGGCGGAGAGATGGCAGATGGAGCTTAATCTGGACAAATGTGAGGTAATGCATTTTGGAAGGTCTAATGCAGGTAGGGAATATACAGTGAATGGTAGAACCCTCAAGAGTATTGACAGTCAGAGAGATCTTGGTGTACAGGTCCACAGGTCACTGAAAGGGGCAACACCGGTTGAGAAGGTAGTCAAGAAGGCATACGGCATGCTTGCCTTCATTGGCCGGGGCATTGAGTATAAGAATTGGCAGGTCATGTTGCAGCTGTATAGAAGCTTAGTTAGGCCACACTTGGAGTATAGTGTTCAATTCTGGTCGCCACACTACCAGAAGGATGTGGAGGCTTTAGAGAGGGTGCAGAAGAGATTTACCAGGATGTTGCCTGGTAAATACAGGATGTAGAGGGGTCAATTACTAGGGGGCATAGGTTTAAGGTGCGAGGGGCAAGGTTTAGAGTAGATGTACAAGGCAGGTTTTTTACACAGAGGGTAGTGGGTGCCTGGAACTCGCTGCCGGAGGAGGTGGTGGAAGCAGGGACGATAGTGACATTTAAGGGGCATCTTGACAAATACATGAATAGGATGGGAATAGAGGGATATGGACCCAGGAAGTGTAGAAGATTGTAGTTTAGTCGGGTAGCATGTTCGGCACGGGCTTGGAGGGCCGAAGGGCCTGTTCCTGTGCTGTACTTTTCTTTGTTCTTTGTTGTCTGTTTGAGGGGGTGGAGGTTATTTGTGAATGGTGTGGGAGGGGTCCAGCCAATCAAGTGGTAAGTTACATACGCGCCACACAAGTGCAAGGCAATGACCATCTCCTACAAGAGAGGATCTATCCATCGTCCCTTGAATTCAATGGCATTCCCATTGCTGAATCCCCCACAATCAACATCCTGGGGGTTACCATTGATCAGAAATGGAACTGGACTAGCCACATTAATACTGTGGCTACCAGGCAGGTTAAAGGTTAGGTATCCTTCAGCGAGTAACTCACGTCCTGACCCCCCAAAGCCCCCCATCTACAAGGCACAAGTCAGGCGTGTAATGGAATACTCGCCACTTGTCTGGATGAGTGCAGCTCCAACAACACTCACGAAGCTCGACACCATCCAGGACAAAGCCCCCTTTTCCACAAACATTCAAACCCTCCATCATCGATGAACAGTGGCAGACTTGTGTACCATCTACAAGATGCACTGCAGCAACTCACCAAGATTCATTAGACAGCACCTTCCAAACCAACGACCACTACCATCTATAAGGATAAAAGCAGTAGATACCTGGGAACCCCACCACTTGGAGATCCACCTCCAAGTCATTCATCACCCAGACTTGGAAATATGTCGCTTTTCCTTCACTGTCGTTGGGGCAACATCCTGGAACTCCCACCCTAACAGTACAGTGGGTGTATGTACACCTGAAGGACTGCAGCAGTTCAAGAAGACAGCTCATCACCACCTTCTGAAGGGCATCTAGGGATGGGCAATAAATGCTGGTCTAACTAGCGACGCTGCATCCCGTAAATGAATTGTAAAAAATCACGTACATATGTTCTGGTCCTGGCCGAAGTTTGAGAAGTTTTGGAGGTTGTTCTTCAATACCATGTCAGTGATCTTGCCTGTCGATTTAGAGCCCAGTCTCCTGGGGGCCATATTTGGCATGTCGGACTTGCCGGAGTTACAGATGGGAGCGAGGGCAGATGTTGATGGTTTGGTTTTCTGTTTTGCCCATTGCCCATTGTCCCACGCATATCTGACATAGTTAACCAGATTGCACAGTACCGGATCTTCTCAACGGTGGATCTGAAATCCGCTTACCACCAGCTCCCCATCCGTAAATCGGACCGGCCATACACCGCCTTCGAGGCAGACGGCCGACTATATCACTTCCTTAGGGTCCCCTTCGGCGTCACCAAAGGGGTTTCGGTCTTCCAAAGGGAGATGGACCGAATGGTCGACCGGTACGGCTTGCGGGCCACGTTTCCATATCTAGACAATGTGACCATCTGCGGCCATGATCAGCTGGACCACAACGTCAACCTCGCTAAATTTCTCCGCACCGCCACTCTCCTCAACCTCACATATAACAAGGTGAAGTATGTGTTCCGTACAAACTGCTTAGCCATCCTCGGCTACGTAGTCCAGAACGGAGTTCTGGGGCCCGACCGCATGCACCCACTCATGGAGCTCCCCCTCCCCCACTGCCCCAAGGCCCTCAAACGCTGCCTGGGGTTCGTCTCATATTATGCACAGTGGGTCCCAAACTATGCGGACAAGGCCCGCTCACTCATACAGTCCACTCATTTCCCCCTGACGGCCGAGGCCCAACAGGCTTTCGCCCGGATCAGAGCTGATATTGCCAAAGCTGGAACGCACGCTGTAGATGAAACACTTCCTTTCCAAGTAGAAAGCGACGCATCATAGGAGTACAGGTCCACAGGTCATTGAAAGGGGCAACACAGGTGGAGAAGGTAGTCAAGAAGGCATACGGCATGCTTGCCTTCATTTGCCGGGGCATTGAGTATAAGAATTGGCAAGTCATGTTGCAGCTGTATAGAACCTTAGTTAGGCCACACTTGGAGATGGACCGAATGGTTGATCAACATGGGTTGCGGGCCACGTTCCCATATCTCGACAATGTAACCATCTGCGGCCACGACCAGCAGGACCACGACGCCAACCTCCAAAAATTCCTCCAGACCGCCAAAGCCTTGAACCTCACGTACAACGAGGACAAGTGCGTTTTTAGCACCAACCGGCTAGCCATTCTGGGCTACGTAGTGCACAATGGGATAATAGGCCCCGACCCCGAACGTATGCGCGCCCTCATGGAATTTCCCCTCCCGCACTGCTCAAAAGCCCTGAAACGCTGCCTGGGTTTTTTTTCATACTACGCCCAGTGGGTCCCCCAGTACGCAGACAAGGCCCGCCCCCTAATACAGACCACGACATTCCCTCTGTCGACAGAGGCTTGCCAGGCCTTCAGCCGCATCAAAGCGGATATCGCAAAGGCCACGATGCGCGCCATCGACGAGTCCCTCCCCTTCCAGGTCGAGAGAAACGCCTCCGACGTAGCTCTAGCGGCCACCCTTAACCAAGCGGGCAGACCCGTGGCCTTTTTCTCTCGAACCCTCCACGCTTCAGAAATCCGCCACTCCTCAGTGGAAAAGGAAGCCCAAGCCATAGTGGAAGCTGTGCGACATTGGAGGCATTACCTGGCCGGCAGGAGATTCACTCTCCTCACCGACCAACGGTCGGTAGCCTTCATGTTCGATAATGCACTGCGGGGCAAAATCAAAAACGACAAGATCTTAAGGTGGAGGATCGAGCTCTCCACCTTCAACTACGAGATCTTGTATCGTCCCAGAAAGCTGAACGAGCCGTCCGATGCCCTATCCCGCGGCACATGGGCCAACGCACAAATTAACCGCCTCCAAACCCTCCACGAGGACCTCTGCCACCCGGGGGTCACTCGGTTTTTCCACTTTATCAAGTCCCGCAATCTCCCATACTCTTTAGAGGAGGTCCGTACAGTCACAAGGGACTGCCACATCTGCGCGGAATGCAAACCTCATTTTTTCAGGCTGGATGGTGCGCACCTGATTAAGGCTTCCCGCCCCTTTGAACGCCTTAGTCTGGATTTCAAAGGGCCCCTCCCCTCCACCGACCGCAACACATACTTCCTTAATGTGGTGGACGAATACTCCCGCTTCCCATTCACCATTCCCTGCTCTGACATGACCGCGGCCACAGTCATTAAAGCCCTGAACACCATCTTCACACTGTTCGGTTGCCCCGCATATGTCCACAGCGACAGGGGGTCCTCTTTCATGAGTGACGAGCTGCGCCAGTTCCTGCTCAGCAAGGGCATAGCCTCAAGCAGGACGACCAGCTACAACCCCCGGGGGAACGGGCAAGTAGAGAGGGAGAACGGCACGGTCTGGAAGACCGTCCTACTGGCCCTACGGTCCAGGGACCTCCCAGTTTCACGGTGGCAGGAGGTCCTCCCGGACGCTCTCCACTCCATCCGGTCGCTATTATGTACGAGCACTAATCAAACGCCTCATGAGCGTCTCCTTGTCTTCCCTAGGAGGTCCTCCTCTGGAACGTTGCTGCCGACCTGGCTGGCGGCCCCAGGACCCATCTTGCTCCGAAAGCATGTGCGGGCACACAAGGCGGACCCATTGGTCGAAAGGGTTCACCTCCTCCACGCGAACCCGCAGTACGCTTACGTGGAGTACCCCGACGGCCGACAAGACACGGTCTCCCTGCGGGATCTTGCGCCCGCCGGCAACACACACACCCCCCCGACACCATTCGCCCAACCCCCCCCCCCTTCCTGCCACCGCCGCACCCCGCGACCGCCCCCTTCCCAGGAGGATCGGTTCCCCTCCCCTCAGGCCCGACCAAGAATAAAGCCCAAGCTGAAACCGTAAGGCTCCCGGAGACGACAACACCGGTACAAGCACCACCACCACCACCGGGGCCGAGGCGATCGACACGGACGACCAGACCGCCCGACCGACTCGTGGCGTCGATCTAAATCAATATATGGACTTTTCACAAGAACATTTTGCTTTTCTCCCGATACCTTCTGTAAATAGTTGAAACAGGACAAAATTGTACATACTGTATTGCCATATGAATGTTTTCCTCCCAGGACCAGCCCTGTAAACCCTTACCACCATGCGAAGCATCACCCCGCCGGGTTCATTTTTGACAAGGGGTGAATGTGGTAGTATGTATTAGGGGTCATGTGGGACTGGAAGCCCTAATGTCATTGGCTGACAGATCCCGGGTCCTGGTTGGCCGTTGACCTCTAGCTCCGCCCTGAAGGCGGAGTATAAGAAGCCGGAGTCCTCCCCCGCAGGCCATTCTACTGTCGAGCTGCGGGGGAACAGACACGCTTAATAAAGCCTCATCGACTTCATCTCTATTCGTCTCTCGTGAGTCTTTGTGCGCTACACGGTTGTACTACTTCATTCAGGCACAAAATTTGCCCTACTCCGTCGAGGAAGTAAGGACGATCACCAAGGACTGCCAGGTCTCTGCGGAGTGCAAGCCGCACTTCTACTGGCCGGACCGCGCGCACCTGGTGAAGGCCTCCCGCCCCTTTGAACGCCTCAGCGTGGATTTCAAAGGCCCCCTCCCCTCCTCCGATCAACACACATATTTCCTCAGTGTGATCGATGAATACTCCCAGTTTTCCTTCGCCATTCCCATGCCCCGACATGACGTCTGCCACCGTCATTAATTCCTTAATTCTATCTTCACTCTGTTCGGCTTCCCCACCTACATCCACAGTGACAGGGGATCCTCATTCATGAACGATGAGCTACGTCAGTTCCTGCTCAGTATCGCCTCCAGCAGAACGACGAGCTACAACACCCGGGGAAACGGACAGGTAGAAAGGGAGAATGGGATGGAGGGCCGTCCAGCTGGCTCTACGGTCCAGAAATCTCCCGGCCTCCCACTGGCAAGAGGTCCTCCCTGATGCACTACATTCCATTCGCTCATTACTCTGCACTGCTACTAACAGTACACCGCATGAACGTCTTTTTGCCTTCCCCAGGAAGTCCACATCTGGGGTATCGCTCCCAACTTGGCTCACAGCTCCGGGAACCGTGCTTCTCTGTAAACATGTGCGGCTCCACAAGACGGCTCCGTTGGTGGAAAGGGTGCACCTGCTCCACGCAAACCCACAGTCCGTCTACGTGGTGTTCCCCGATGGCCGCCAGGATACCGTCTCCCTCAGGGACCTGGCACCAGCAAGTTCCACCCCCGGCACCACCTTCCCCTCCCAGCCACCTCCATCACCCCCCCTAGGACCGTCTGTCCTCCCCCTGCCCACCCCCATTGATGAAGAGGATTTCGGCATGCTCCCGGAGTCAACTTCGACCACGACAGCACTAACATCGCCGTCTCCACTTCGTCGATCTCAAAGGACCATCAAGGCGCCGGATCAGCTGAACCTCTGACCGGCCCGCCGGATGACCAGAGACATTTTTTTTACTGCTCTGTAAATATTAAAAATTGCCAATTGTATATAGTTATCCACCATCCCCGCCGGACTCAATTTTAACAGGGAGTGAATGTGGTAAACCACTGTTCTGATATTAGAGGATGTACGGTAGAACCTGGACTACTCGTCTACCTGGGTCCCCTGCATGCTAGCTCCGCCCAGGAGCCGGGTTATAAATATGCGTGGCCTCCAGCTCGCAGCCATTTCGTCAGCTGCTGTGGGAGGCCACGCATCTGATACTAATAAAACCTCAGTTTGGATTCAACTTTGTCTCCAGTCAAATTGATCGTGCCTCAATTATTACATTTGTTCTTGCTCTTCCTCTTTTTGCTTCCTATGTGGGAGACCATGGGCAATATTTAATGGCCTCATTGCATCCGACTTGCTGATGTGATGAGGCCGTTTAACCTCTCTCAAGATTTGCGACGCTCTGAACAGCTTGCAGGATTTAACAGATTAACAGATTTAAATATGTATATGCCATATTCTCCTGAAGCCCGGGAACTAATGGCTTTGCCTGGGAGACCTCTCCATGGTGCCGTTTAGCACTGGTTTGCACAAACGTGGATCAAGCGTAATGGCACCTGGGGGAGGGTCTCCAGACTCACTGGTGGCCCCCGGGTGGTCAGGCTCTGGGCAGTGTGGTACCCTGGCACTCCTGCCAGTACCTGGGCAACTTGGCACTATCACCCGGGGACCTTGGCGGTGCCACATGGGAACCCTGGCACTGCCAGACTGCAGTGCCAAGATGCCAGGGATCGGGCCCGGGGTGTCTTGTCCTGAAGAGTTGGGGTGAGGGGGAGATCAAGGATCCCTAAGAGGTAAGCTGAAGCAGTGGGGGGTCCAGAGGCGACAGTGGGGAGCAGAGGAGGGTCGAATGATCAGGGCGGTGTTTAAAATGGTCATCGATCCATCAGTCCTCTTCCTGCACTGGTAAACTGAGCTCGTCAGTGCAGGAAATTAGGTAAGTGCAGCATCCACGTGGTGTTCCTCGCTGAGGCCAAATGAAACGGCAGAGTCCTGTTCGATGTAATGATATCTCGTGTAGCACCTTTGTATATATGAATGATCATCAAGAATAGTGTGTAATTACAGCATCCAGCCACTAGATGTAGTAAGAGCACATCTCACATGCCACATGGTGGTCCAGGAGATCTGGGAGTGAGTTAGTAGAGTGGGTTGAAGACAGTCGTGTTTTTCAGTAGCTCGTGTATTGTAATTATTTAATCTAATACTTCGCTTTTTCGGCATACTTAAGAATCCACAATTTAAAGTGTAGCGTAAATAATTAGCTTTGATTTAGTACAAAGTCTGCATGTTCTTTGTAGGAACACTACACCTTAATAATAATTTAAACAACCAAAGAACATCACATTAGATAGTGGGGTCGTTCTCGCTGCTGCACCCCGTTTTACATGCTTCAAATAGGACTCGCGTTAAATTGCGCCCTATGGAATGTTAACATGGGGTTAATTATTCCAGGTCCTCTCGATTTATCTTTGTCTTTTGCCATTTCAAATGCCTGTTCCAGTCTGGGTCTGAAGAAGAGTGCAAAGTGCGCTGTAAGAGTTAACGAATTCTCCTTAGCACTGGGGTTCTCAGGCATTGTTTTCTTCTTTGTTTTCTTCTTCTGTCATTCTGTTTAAAGCTATGGGTGTGATGCAGAGCTAAATTGTTACCTGTATCCAGGAGCAGATGAGCCATTTATCCATGGGGGGAACTTGTTGGGGATTTTGTCCCTGATTCATTGGTCTTGTCTTGTTGTTCTTAAAACTATAGTGACTGTTGTTCTGGGCTCTATCTGTTATACATTGACACCTGTAGCTGCCTTTCTGCTTTTGCTTGATTTTGTGCAAATTTGTGTAAAAAATTGAAAACCTCCAATAAGCAGACGCTTTAGAAAAACAATGCATTTAGAAACGATAGGACAAAGCCAATGTGGTTTTGCAAAAGGGATTTCATTAGATTGTTCTGAGGATGTGACTAGCAGGCTAGATGCAGTATACTTGATTTCCAAAGCCATTTGATAAGGTGCCATACGTAAGGTTAGCATGCATGATAAGGGCTCATGGATTGGGCGGGGGGGAGACACACAACTGACAGAATACCTTTTGTGAGGGCCACGAAGAATCCAGAATAAGTTTGTAGAATCGAAAGAAATAACTTTATTTACAATTACATATATACACAACAGCAGCAGTACTCCACCACTGCTCTCTCCTCTCTAGCTGGTTCCAAATTGGCCAGCTCTATTTATGCAGGTGACTCTGCAAATGATTTCTCCACCCCCCTCATTGGGGAAGCTAATACTGCCTCAGGATTGTGGAATTGCCATTAGTCCCCAGCCAGTAATAAACAGGCAGGTTATAACATCCTGCTCCCCCAAAGTCGAAGGAATCAACCGAATACCCTGGCGAAGGAGGGCGTTGGACTCTTTTTCCCACAGGCCAGACACCATTTGCACGAGACGTTGGATTGGGCGATGTGTAACGAGAAGGAGAACGGCGCTTCCGTGATGAATGGCGTAACGGTTGTACATCCACGGGCCGTGAGACAGAGGACTCCCCCTTGGAGGCATCCTGTGTCTCTCGGAGTTGGAGTCCACTGCCTCTGTCATCTCGCTGTCCCTATCTCCTCACGGTTCTGCAACGACCTGCGCAGGCTTTGAATGCGGCGCCAGAGGAAGATCGTGAGGATGACGAGCCAATCTAGTGTCCATAGACCCGGAAGACTGTTTCTTTAGGCCCCGTTTGATCGTCTGCACTGCACGCTCCGCCAACCCATTGGATGCCGAGTGGTGTGGAGTGGTGCGGATATGGCGTATGCCGTTCACCTTCATGAACGTCGCAAACTCCTCATTTGTTAAAGGTGTGCCGTTGTCCGTGACGAGCACCTCGGGGAGACCATGCGTACTGAAAGACAAGCGCATCTTCTCGATGGTTGCGCGGGACATTGTGCCTCCCATCTTATGCACCTCTAGCCATTTTGATTGGGCATCGATTAATAAAAGAAAATTGGATAGTTGAAAAGGGCCGCAAAATCTGCATGCAAGCGCGCCCAAGGCCGCCCTGCCCATTCCCAGTCATGTGGTGCCACCTTCTCAGTATCGGCGTCGAGACCTGGCCACCAGACATAACTTCAGACCAACATTTTAATCTTGGTCACACCAGATGCCCATTGTGCAAGTCCTTTAGTCTCAGCTCCTGTCCTTTTTCCGGGATGATCACACGCGTCCTCCACAAGAGGATACCGTCTTCCACGCTAAATTCTGACAACTTGGAGTAAAATGCCTGCAACTCGCCTCGCAGCTGTCTACGCTGCCCACCATACTGGACTATGTGCTGTACCTTTGACAGGACTGGATCCGTCTGAGTCCACTCACGGATCTGTGATGCCATGACAGGCAAGAAGTCCATAAAATTTAGGGTTGCAACCACCTCACCGGTCGTGGGGGTCGACATGGTACCACGACTGTGGTAGCGTGGCCGAGCGGTCTAAGGCGCTGGATTTAGGCTCCATTTTAGGGCAGCATGGTAGCATTGTGGATAGCACAATTGCTTCACAGCTCCAGGGTCCCAGGTTCGATCCCCGGCTTGGGTCACTGTCTGTGCGGAGTCTGCACATCCTCCCTGTGTGTGCGTGGATTTCCTCCGGGTGCTCCGGTTTCCTCCCACAGTCCAAAGATGTGCGGGTTAGGTGGATTGGCCATGCTAAATTGCCCATAGTGTCCAAAATTGCCCTTAGTGTTGGGTGGGGTTACTGGGTTATGGGAATAGGGTGGAGGTGTGGACCTTGGGTAGGGTGCGCTTCCCAAGAGCCGGTACAGACTCGATGGGCCGAATGGCCTCCTTCTGCACTGTAAATTCTATAATTGTCTATGGGGCCAGTTGACAAAGGCAATCAGCTCAGTGCATCGGCATTCGCTATCTGAATGGCCTGTTGAAAGGTTAATGTCGGCTCGGCTAACAACTTTCTCTGGGTGGCCGCGTTGTTAGTACCGCTAACCAAAAGGTCGCGTAATATTTCTGACAAAGTCTTACCATAGTCACAGTCCTCCGCAATTCTGCGTAGCCTGGATAGAAACTCAGCAAGGGATTCTCCTAGGGTCCTCTGTGCGGTATTAAACCGGAAACGCTGGACTATCATGGACGGGGTTGGGTTAAAATGTTGCCCCACCAAGGTCACAAGTTCATCAAACAAAAGTTCATCTTGGTGTCTGGCGCAGCTGGGTACCTAAGGCTCTTAATCACCCCAAATGTATGCGGACCACAGGAGGTGAGCAAAAACAAACCTGCCACTCGTTTTCGGTGATGTTATTTGTCCGGAAATAATAACGCATCCGTTGCGTGTACTGGTTGCAACTTTCCAGCGCAGCATCAAAGACATCCAACAGTCCATAAAGAGGCAACAGAAAAAAAACTTCCAACCTGTATCCAACAAAATTCCAGAGAGGTGGCTTCAGCAGCATAGACAGCTACCCACTTTAACCCTCGTCGCCAGTTTTGTGAGGGCCACGAAGAATCCAGCACGAGTTTGTAGAATCGAAGGAAATAACTATTTACAATTACATATATACAGCAGCAGTACTCCACCACTGCTCATTCCTCTCTGGCTGGTTCCACACTGGCCAGCTCTATTTATGCAGGTGACTCTGCTAATGATTTCTCCCTCCCCCCGCCCATTGGGGAGCTCATACTCACTAAGGATTGTGGGCCTGTCATTAGTCCCCAGCCAGTAGTAATCAGCAGGTTATAACAGTACCCTTCGTCATTCAGTACTTCCCCGGAGTGGAGAGACTACGACATCTTCACAGCCTTCAACACGTCACCGATGAAGACGAATATCTTGCCAAGGCATCCCCACATTCCCACTACTTGCCTTCAAACAGCCGCACAATCTCAAACAGACCATTGTTTGCAGCAAACTATCCAGCCTTCAGGAGAACAGCGACCACGACACCACACATCCCTGCCATGGCAACCTCTGCAAGACTTGCCAGATCATCGACATGGGTACCACCATTACACGTGAGAACACCACCCACCAGGTACGGCCAACATTGTCTACCTCATACGCTGCAGGAAAGGATGTCCCGAGACGTGGCATATTGGCGAGACCTGCAGATGCTGCAACAAAGGATGAACGGACATCGCGCGACAATCACCAGACAAGAATGTTCCCTTCCAGTCGGGAGAACATTTCAGCAGTCAAGGGCATTCAGCCTCTGATCATTGGGTAAGCGTTCTCCAAGGTGGCCTTCAGGATGCGTGACAACGCAGAATCGCCGAGCAGAAACTGATAGCCATGTTCTGCACACCTGAGTACGACCTCAACCAGGACCTTGGATTCATGTCGCATTACATTCACCCCCACCATCTGGCCTGGGCTTGCGAAATCCTATCAACTGTCCTGGCTTTAGACAATTACCACCTCTTTAACCTGTGATTATCCCTCTCCCCAGTCGCACCGTCTGGACCTGTAAAGACATAATTACCTGCAAAGATTCGCATTCAAAGTATCATCTTGCCTCGTTGACTTTGTCTATATGTATGTTTCTGGAACCCACCTCTTTATTCACCTGAGGAAGGAGCTGCGCTCCAAAAGCTAGTGATTCAAAATAAACCTGTTGGACTTTAACCTGGTGTTGTCAGACTTCTTACTGTGCCCACCCCAGTCCAACGCCGGCATCTTCACATCTTCAAAAAAATGGCAAAGTGTAGGAAGATCTCGTTGAGAATCCAGCCTGTTTCTCTGTGTATAAGGATGCCAGTTTTCTGACTGAACATGACAGTTGCATTTTTTTAGGAAAATGACACCCATGGTTTTCAGGAACCAAATGTGTTGTATGTCTGAAGATTGCCTGTATTAATGAATATTGAAATGAAATGAAAATCGCTTATTGTCACGAGTAGGCTTCAAATGAAGTTACTGTGAAAAGCCCCTAGTCACCACATTCCTGTTCAGGGAGGCTGATATGGGAATTGAACCCGAGCTGCTGGCCTTGGTCTGCTTTACAAGCCAGCTATTTAGCCCACTGTGCTAAACCAGCCCCTGCTAAAAGGGAATGGGCAAAACTGTAGCAAATAGATTCAGTGCAGGGAAATGTGAGGTCACCCCTTTTGGATCTAGAGTGCAAGAAACTGGTGAGGTGGGGTATAGATACACATATCATTAAAATGCCACGAACAAGGTACAGAAAATGTTCAAAAATGCAAATGAATTGTGGCTTTTATATCTAAAGGATTGAATACAAGGGGGTAGAAGTCATGCTGGAGCTATTCAAAGACCCAGTTAGACCCCATTTGGACTACTGTGAGCAGCTCTGAGCACAACACCATAGGAAGGTATATTGACTCTGGGTGGAGTGCAGTGTAAACTTACCAAAATGATTCCTGGAATCCAGGGTTAAATTACAAGGAGAGGTTGCAGGAGAGTTAAGGCCAGGATGAGATCAGCCATGATTGAATGGCGGAGCAGACTCATGAGGCCAAATGGCCTCATTCTGCTCCTATATCTTATGAACTTATGAACTAATGTTGCAGTTCGTGGTGTTCAGAAAGTTCAAAGATAATTAGAGAGAACAGATAGAGTTAATAGAAATTAACTATTTCTGTTAGAACATAGAACATAGAAAATACAGCACAGAACAGGCCCTTCGGCCCACGATGTTGTGCCGAACCTTTGTCCTAGATTAATCATAGATTATCATTGAATTTACAGTGCAGAAGGAGGCCATTCGGCCCTTTGAGTCTGCACCAGCTCTTGGAAAGAGCACCCTACCCAAACTCAACACCTCCACCCAACACCAAGGGCAATTTGGACATTAAGGGCAATTTATCATTGGCCAATTCACCTAACCCACACATCTTTGGACTGTGGGAGGAAACCGGAGCACCCGGAGGAAACCCATGCAGACACGGGGAGGACGTGCAGACTCCGCACAGACAATGACCCAAGCCGGAATCGAACCTGGGACCATGGATCTGTGAAGCAATTGTGCTATCCACAATGCTACCGTGCTGCCCTTAAGAACAAATAAATCTACACTATATCATTTTCCCGTAATCCATGTACCTATCCAACAGCTGCTTGAAGGTCCCTAATGTTTCCGACTCAACTACTTCCACAGGCAGTGCATTCCATGCCCCCACTACTCTCTGGGTAAAGAACCTACCTCTGATATCCCTCCTATATCTTCCACCTTTCACCTTAAATTTATGTCCCCTTGTAATGGTGTGTTCCACCTGGGGAAAAAGTCTCTGACTGTCTACTCTATCTATTCCCCTGATCACCTTATAAACCTCTATCAAGTCGCCCCTCATCCTTCTCCGCTCTAATGAGAAAAGGCCTAGCACCCTCAACCTTTCCTCGTAAGACCTACTCTCCATTCCAGGCAACATCCTGGTAAATCTTCTTTGCACCTTTTCCAGAGCTTCCACATCCTTCCTAAAATGAGGCGACCAGAACTGTACACAGTACTCCAAATGTGGCCTTACCAAAGTTTTGTACAGCTGCATCATCACCTCACGGCTCTTAAATTCAATCCCTCAGTTAACGAACGCGAGCACACCATAGGCCTTCTTCACAGCTCTATCCACTTGAGTGGCAACTTTCAAAGATGTATGAACATAGACCCCAAGGTCTCTCTGCTCCTCCACAATGCCAAGAACTCTACCGTTAACCCTGTATTCCGCATTCATATTTGTCCTTCCAAAATGGACAACCTTACACTTTTCAGGGTTAAACTCCATCTGCCACTTCTCAGCCCAGCTCTGCATCCTATCTATGTCTCTTTGCAGCCGACAACAGCCCTCCTTACTATCCACAACTCCACCAATCTTCGTATCGTCTGCAAATTTACTGACCCACCCTTCAACTCCCTCATCCAAGTCATTAATGAAAATCACAAACAGCAGAGGACCCAGAACTGATCCCTGCGGTACACCACTGGTAACTGGGATCCAGGCTGAATATTTGCCATCCACCACCACTCTCTGACTTCTATCGGTTAGCCAGTTCGTTATCCAACTGGCCAAATTTCCCACTATCCCATGCCTCCTTACTTTGTGCAGAAGCCTACCATGGGGAACTTTATCAAATGCCTTACTAAAATCCATGTACACTACATCCACTGCTTTACCTTCATCCACATGCTTGGTCACCTCCTCAAAGAATTCAATAAGATTTGCAAGGCAAGACCTACCCCTCACAAATCCGTGCTGACTATCCCTAGTTAGCTGGGGAGTCTAAGGCTAGAAAATATAAGTGATGTTTGGAACTCTGTTCAGCAAATGGCAATTGATGTGAGGTCAATTATTAATGTTAAATCTGAGATGATGGATATATATAAATCATAGATACAAAGACATATGGGACAAAGAGAAATATGTGGCGTTAGTTTGTATTCAAATCACCCAGCCTCTCATTTAATGGTACAACAGGCTTGAACTAAATGGCTTGACTGTCCTTGCCGATCAACTAGTTTAGCTATTTGTCATCAGATCAGGGAACACCACATAAGGCAATATCAGATTTCTCCTTTGCCAAAAGTGCTCACTATTCCAGGAATGCAAAGATAACCCTGCTTCTCCTCCACTGCAAGCCATTGTTTTAAACCTTTCCCACCTCACTGTGGCATCCCACCATCAAAATAAATATCAAGTGAAAGGCATTAATGGATGACTCATTAAGATTGATCCTCTGATTTTAAGATTGAACCTCTGATGTTACTTTTTTAAAATTTAAAGTGCCCAGATCTTTTTTTTTTACAATTATGGGGCAATTTAGCATGACTAATCTACCTTCCCTCCACATCTTTCATTTGTGGGGTGAGACCCACACAGACACAGGCAGAATGAGCAAACTCCACATGGACAGTGACCCGGAGCCGGGATCGAACCAGGCTCCTCGGCGCTATGAGGCAACATGCTGCCCCTTCTGATGTTGAGCGTGGGCCCTTTGTACCTGCTGACCTACGTTTACCTATGGTCTTGCACACCTTGATTTTTAAAATTCTCATCCTCCTGTTCAAATTTCTCCATGGTTCATATTTCTTTATCACTGCAGTCTCCTTCAACCTCCTCGAAGGTTCTCCAAGTCTGGCCTCTTTTATATCCCCTGTTTTCATTGTTTCACCATTGGCGGCTGTGGGCTGTGCCTTCAGCTGCTTAGGCCCTAAGGTCTGGAATATAGGACCACGTCCATTCTCCAGGGCCAAACAGTGCCACAGGCTGATTCATGCATGGCACCAATGAGGGAATAATGTGGGCCGAGCAGGTAATGGTGTGCAGTTCTGTCTGACCCCAAAAATTGGAATTGAAGCTGCATTACACAAACACATTTTCTCTTCCGAGTCTTTTAAATAACAAAAGTTGCATTTGTGTGAATGGTGTCATTAATAATTTCTGTTGGTTGCTAAAACTGATCCTGCTAGCTAACTATGTTTTTCTTGCTATAGTTCGAGTTTCAGATGTCTCCAAAGCATTGCACTCATCATGTAGATGAATCCAGTCAGAAAGTGACTAAGACAAAATGTGCGACCAGTTCAATGCCTGTGCAATTTCAAAGATTTTGTCAGAGTTCGAATCACGACACAGGTCAGCAAAATGTGTCTAATTCAATGATGAGTGATGCATGATACTATCTCATGAGGAATACTGGCAGAGAGAGAGAGAGAGAGAGGCAGTTTATATAAAGGGACCAGAAGCACATAAGGGACTGAGATGAAGAGGAATTACTTCTCGCAGAGGATGGTGAATTTGTGGAACTTGCCACCCCCTAGTGTGGTGGAATCTGAGTCATTAAATGCTTTCAAGAAGGAAATAGATATGTTTCTGATTTTTAAAATAGGTTGAAGGGATATGGGGAATAGGTAGGGAGGTGGATTTGGGACCAGGAAGTGATCAGCCATGATCTGATTGAATGGAGGAGAAGGCTCGAAGGGCTGAATTGCCTACTTCGACTCCTAATTCCTATGTTCCTATGCAGGGAAGTTGTTTACATGAATTTTAAGGGGGTGTTTGACAAAGTGCCTCCTGAAAAAACCTATTACGAAATGGTTGTTCAAGGAATACGAGGAGCATTGTCATTTTAGATAAAAAGTTTAGATAAACAGTTGGCTGAAGGACAGGAGACAGATCCATGTTTTTCAGATTGGATTATCATAGAGAGCCGTATTTCCCTGCAACCATTTCTGGGAAAAGTGTTTTTTTGATCAATATAAAGTACTTTGACATAACCTCAAATGGTCCTGATGTCATAACTCACCCTGGGCCGGATGGGATTTATCCTAGGATTCTCTTTGGCTTGGATCTTTAAATCATCTTTGTCTACAGGAATAGTGCCAGAAGACTGGAGGATAGCAAATGTTGTCCCCTTGTTCAAGAAGGGGAGTAGAGACAACCCCGGTAACTATAGACCAGTGAGCCTTACTGCTGTTGTGGGCAAAATCTTGGAAAGGTTTATAAGAGATAGGTGGCGAAATTCTCCGGAAACGGCGCGATGTCCACCGACTGGCGCCCAAAATGGCGCAAATCAGTCGGGCATCACGCCGCCCCAAAGGTGCGGAATGCTCCGCATCTTTGGGGGCCGAGCCCCAACCTTAAGGGGCTAGGCCCACGCCGGACGAATTTCCGCCCCGCCAGCTGGCGGAAAAGGCCTTTGGTGCCCCGCCAGCTGGCGCGGAAATGACATCTCCGGGCGGCGCATGCGCGGGAGCGTCAGCGGCCGCTGATGGCATTCCCGCGCATGCGCAGTGGAGGGAGTCTCTTCCGCCTCCGCCATGGTGGAGACCGTGGCGAAGGCGGCAGGGGAAGAGTGCCCCCACGGCACAGGCCCGCCCGCGGATCGGTGGGCCCCGATCGCGGGCCAGGCCACCGTGGGGGCACCCCCCGGGGCCAGATCACCCCGCGCCCCCCCAAAGACACCGGAGCCCGCCCGTGCCACCTTGTCCCGCCAGTAAGGTAGGTAGTTTAATCTACGCCGGTGTGACAGGCATTTTAGCGGCGGGACTTCGGCCCACCCGGGCCGGAGAATCGCGGGGGGGGGGGCCGCCAACCAGCGTGGCGCGATTCCCGCCCCCGCCGAATATCCGGTGGTGGAGAATTCGGCAACCGGCGGGGGCGGGATTCACGCCAGCCCCCGGCGATTCTCCGACACGGCGGGGGGTCGGAGAATCTCGCCCAGGATGTATAATCATCCGGAAAAGAATAATTTGATTACAGATAGTCAACACGGTTTTGTGAAGGGTAGGTCGTGCCTCACAAACCTTATTGAGTTCTTTGAGAAGGTGACCAAACAGGTGGATGAGGGTAAAGCAGTTGATGTGGTGTATATGGATTTCAGTAAAGCATTTGATAAGGTTCCCCACGGTCGGCGACTGCAGAAAATACGGAGGCATGGGATTCAGGGTGATTTAACAGTTTGGATCAGAAATTGGCTAGCTGGAAGAAGACAAAGGGTGGTGGTTGATGGGAAATGTTCAGACTGGAGTCCAGTTACTAGTGGTGTACCACAAGGATCTGTTTTGGGGCCACTGCTGTTTGTCATTTTTATAAATGACCTGGAGGAGGGCGTAGAAGGATGGGTGAGTAAATTTGCAGATGACACTAAAGTCGGTGGAGTTGTGGACAGTGCGGAAGGATGTTACAAGTTACAGAGGGACATAGATAAGCTGCAGCGTTGCGCTGAGAGGTGGCAAATGGAGTTTAATGCAGAAAAGTGTGAGGTGATTCATTTTGGAAGGAATAACCGGAAGACAGAGTACTGGGCTAATGGTAAGGTTCTTGGTAGTGTGGATGAGCAGAGAGATCTCGATGTCCATGTACATAGATCCCTGAAAGTTGCCACCCAGGTTGAGAGGGTTGTTAAGAAGGCGTATGGTATGTTAGCTTTTATTGGTAGAGGGATTGAGTTTCGGAGCCATGAGGTCATGTTGCAGCTGTAAAAAACTCTGGTGCGGCCGCATTTGGAGTATTGCGTGCAATTCTGGTTGCTGCATTATAGGAAGGATGTGGAAGCATTGGAAACGGTGCAGATGAGATTTACCAGAATGTTGTCTGCTATGGAGGGAAGATCTTATGAGGAAAGGCTGAGGGACTTGAGGCTGTTTTCGTTAGAGAGAAGAAGGTTAAGAGGTGACTTAATTGAGGCATCCAAGATGATCAGAGGATTGGATAGGGTGGAGAGTGAGAGCCTTTTTCCTCAGATGGTGATGTCTAGCACGAGGGGACATAGCTTTAAATTGAGGGGAGATAGATATAAGACAGATGTCAGAGGTAGGTTCTTTACTCAGAGAGTAGTAAGGGCGTGGAATGCCCTGCCTGCAACAGTTGTGGACTCGCCAACACTAAGCACATTCAAATGGTCATTGGATAGACATATGGACGATAAGGGAATAGTGTAGATGGGCTTTAGAGTGGTTTCACAGGTCGGCGCAACATCGAGGGCCGAAGGGCCTGTACTGCGCTGCAATGTTCTATGTTCTATGCTGGAAATAATCCATTTTTTATGTCCCTTTCCCTCCTATCCTTCTACCAACTACTTTGAATCTATACTCCCTGGTTATTGACTTTTCTGCGAATGGAAAAAGGGCCTTCCTGTCTACACTGTCTTGGCCTTGTAAATTTTGTACACTTCAATTAAATCGTCCAGAGGAAACAACCACAGCCTATCCAATTTTTCTCTTTAACTATAATTCTCCATTCATGGCAACATTCTTGTAAATCTCCTCTTGACCCTATCCAGTGTAGCCATATCCTTCTCATAATGTGGTGATATTAGGGACAGCTTTATCTTCACAGCTTTCAATCACAGATCTAGGCAAATAGTGAGGATTTGATCAGGGTTTTTCAACGTGCGGGTCACGAACGGATGTCAGGGTGCGATTGGCCACGGCCTTACCATGGTGGCCCCAATCGCGGGAGAAGTATCCAACAGCCGCAGCCAGCTTTTACATTAAGAATGGCGGCCACTGGCACCTTTTAAATGTAAATAAATGAGGTTGTGTGGAGTCTTCTGGCCAGAAGCGGCAACAGAGAGCAGGTCATGCGTCCTGCATGCGTACTTGACATAAAGCTCCCTCCAGGTATGTGCTTTTGGCACCAAATCACAGAGCAGTGTTGCTTCCATTTTTCCAGCAATTGGCAAACCAGGCAAGTGAACTGTGAAGATGAATGGTTTTAGGTTTGAAGGGAGTTTTTCTGAATGGAAGGTTGTGACTAGTGGTGTTCCACAAGAATCTGCTGGGGCCTCTGTTGTTTGCAGTATACATAAACGATTTGGAGGAAAATGTAGCTGGTCTGATTTGTAAGTTCGTGGATGACACCAAGATTGGTGGAGTGGCAGATAGTGTTGAGGATTGTCAGGACATAGATAGGTTGGAGGCTTTGTGCAGAGAAATGGCAAATGGAGATTAATCTGGACAAATGTGAGATACAGCACTTCGATAGGTCTAACTTACAGGGGAGCTGTACAGTAAATGGTAAACTCTTAAGAATATAGAAAGTCAGAAAGATCAGAGTGTACAGGTCCACAGATCTTTGAAAGTGCCAACACAAGTGGACAAGGTAGTCAAGAAAGCACATGGAATGCTTGCCTTCATTGGACGGGGCATCGAGTGTAAAAACTGGTAAGTCATGCTACAGTTGTATAGAACCTTGGTAAGGCAGCACTTGGAATATTGCGCACAATTCTGGTTGCCACACTACCAGAAGGATGAGGAGGTTTTGGAGAGGGTGTAGAGGAGGTTTACCAGCATGTTGCCTGGTCTGGAGGGTGTTAGCTATGTGGAGAGGCTGAATAGCCTCGGACTGTTGTTATTAGAACATCGGAGGTTGAGAGGCGACCAGATAGAGGCCGACAAGAGTATGAGGGGCATGGATAGAGTGGATGGGCAGGCACTCTTTCCCAGGGTGGAGGGGTCAGTCATGAGAGGGCATAGGTTTAAGGTCCATGGGCAAAGTTTAGAGGAGATATATGAGGCAGGTTTATTTACACAGAGGGTTGTGAGTGCCTGGAATGCGCTGCCAGGGGAGATTGTGGAAGCAGATACAAAAACGGCATTCAGAAGGCATCTTGACAAATACATGGATAGGGTGGGTGTATAGGGATACGGCACTAGGAAGTGCTTAGGGTTTTGTAATCATGACCGGCACAGCTTGGAAGGCCGAAGGGCCTGTTCATATGCTTTATTGTTCTTTGTAGTCCTGCCAAGATCCTAACCTGTTGCATGTACTTGTCACCATATATGCTTCTCAGGGTTGCCCGATGTTCTTTAAACTTCCTTCCAGTCTCAGCCATCCTGCCTTTTCTTTTGATGTACATAGCACATAGAACATACAGTGCAGAACGAGGCCATTCGGCCCATCGAGCCTGCACCGACCCACTTAAGCCCCATCCCCATAACCCAATAACCCCTCCTAACCTTTTTTGGTCACTAAGGGCAATTTATCGCGGCCAATCCACCTAACCTGCACGTCTTTGGACTGTGGGAGGAAACCGGAGCACCCGGAGGAAACCCACGCAGACACGGGGAGAACGTGCAGACTCCGCACAGACAGTGACCCAGCGGGGAATCGAACCTGGGACACTGGCGCTGTGAAGCCACAGTTCTTTTTTTTAAAATATTTTTTATTAAAGTTTTCCCCTCACAAACAGTAACCCCCCCCGTAACAAAATAACACAAAATCTCCCTGAGCAAGATATATACATGGCAAGATGGTATATTTACATAGCTTTATACACTGGCTCTTGGCCGCATGTACCGTTTCCCCCCACCCTCCATGCTATCTCCCGCTTGTCCATCCCCTCAAACAATCTCTGGAACAGACCTCTTCATTCACCTGAGGAAGGAGCAGCGCTCCGAAAGCTAGTGACATCGAAACAAACCTGTTGGACTTTAACCTGGTGTTGTAAGACTTCATACTGTGCTCACCCCAGTCCAACGCCGGCATCTCCACATCATTTCTTTCACATGTTCTGGTGCTTCTAGGTGCAAAGTGAGGGCTAGAATCCTCCTCTCTTGGCAGCTCATTTCTTACAAGGGGCCAATTCTGGATAATCTCAGGAGTTTGACCCTGGGCATCCTGCCTGTGTTTAGCCGCAGTGGTGTTCTGAGGGGAAGGCAAAAGGCCTTCAAAATGATCCAACTTAAAGTTAATTTTTTTTTAGATTTAGAGTACCTGATTATTTTTTTTCCAATTTAGCGTAGCCAATTCACCTACCCTGCACATCTTTGGGGTTGTGTGGATGAGACCCGCAGATACGGGGAGAATGTGTCCACGATTTCTTTTTCCGGAAGGAAACCTAGTTTCCTTCAATGATCTAGCCTCTCTGTGACTCCAGCCCCACACCAATTTGGTTGACTCTGACCCTCTGGAATCAGCCTAGGACACCAGTGGACCAAAAGAAAGCAGCCTCCTCACAATCTTATTAGGCAAATGGACAATGAATTTCAGGTCCCTCTGTGGTTACCCTATCCTGAGAATGAATAACTGGATGACTGGGACTCTTGCTTTCACACAAGCTTTTTCCCTGAATGATGCCTCTGTCAAAGAAATAATCAGTGAAAGGTTGGCAATTAATTCATAACATGATCAGTGGAACAATCACTGACAACCCGACAATATAAGTTTAACAAAACCTAATGTATTTATAGAAAAATGTAAGAGCAATAGGGTGGTCGTGATGGGAGATTTTAACTTCCCCCAACATTGAATGGGACTCATGTAATGTTGGAGGCGTAGATGGTGCAGAATTTGTAAGGAGCATCCAGGAGAGTTTTTTTAGAGCAGTATGTGGATAGTCCAACTCGGGAAGGGGCCATACTGGACCTGGTATTGGGGAATGATCCCGGCCAGGTGGTTGAAGTTTCAGTTGGTGATTACTTTGGGAATAGCGATCACAATTCCGTAAGTTTTAGAATACTCATGGACAAAGACGAGAGTGGTTCTAAAGGAAGAGTGCTAAATTGGGGAAAGGCCAAGTATAACAAAATTCGGCAGGAGCTAGGGAATGTGGATTGGGAGCAGCTGTTTAAGGGTAAATCCACATTTGAAATATGGGAGTATTTTAAGGAAAGGTTGATTAGAGGGCAGGACAGACATGTCCCTGTGAAAATGAGGGATAGAAATGGCAAGATTAGGGAACCATGAATGACGGGTGGAATTGTGAGACTAGCTAAGTTGAAAAAGGAAGCATACATAAGATCTAGGCGACTTAAAACTGATGAAACTTTGGAGAAATATCAGGAAAGTAGGACAAATCTCAAACACGCAATAAAGAGGGCTAAAAGGGGTCATGAAATATCTTTGGCTAACAGGGTTAAGGAAAATCCCAAAGCCTTCTATTCGTATATAAGGAGCAAGAGGGTAACTAGAGAAAGGATTGGCCCACTCAAAGACAAAAGAGGAAATTTATGCGTGGAGTCAGAGGAAATGGGTGAGATTCTTAATGAGTACTTTGCATCGGTATTCATCAAGGAGAGGGACATGACGGATGTTGAGGCTAAGGATGGATGTTTAAATACTCTAGGTCAAGTCGGCATAAGGAAGGGGGAAATTTTGGGTACTCTAAAAGGCATTAAGGTGGACAAGTCCCCAGGTCCGGATGGGATCTATCCCAGGTTACTGAGGGAAGCGAGGGACGAAATAGCTGGGGCCTTAACAGATATCTTTGCAGCATCCTTGAGCACGGGTGAGGTCCCGGAGGACTGGAGAATTGCTAATGTTGTCCCTTTGTTTAAGAAGGGTAGCAGGGATAATCCAGGGAATTATAGACCTGTGAGCTTGACATCAGTGGTAGGTAAACTGTTGGAGAAGATACTGAGGGATAGGATCTATTCACATTTGGAAGAAAATAGACTTATCAGTGATAGGCAGCATGGTTTTGCGCAGGGAAGGTCATGTCTTACAAACCTAATAGAATTCTTTGAGGAAGTGACAAAGTTAATTGATGAGGGAAGGGCTGTAGATGTCATATACATGGACTTCAGTAAGGCGTTTGATAAAGTTTCCCATGGCAGGTTGATGGAAAAAGTGAAGTCGTATGGGGTTCAGGGTGTACTAGCTAGATGGATAAAGAACTGGCTGGGCAACAGGAGACAGAGAGTAGTGGTGGAAGGGAGTGTCTCAAAATGGAGAAAGGTGACTAGTGGTGTTCCACGGGGATCTGTGCTCGGACCACTGTTGTTTGTGATATACATAAATGATCTGGACGAAAGTATAGGTGGTCTGATTAGCAAGTTTGCAGATGATACTAAGATTGGTGGAGTTGCAGATAGCGAGGAGGACTGTCAGAAAATACAGCAAAATATAGATAGATTGGAGAGTTGGGCAGAGAAATGGCAGATGGAGTTCAATCCAGGCAAATGCGAGGTGATGCATTTTAGAAGATCTAATTCAAGAGTGGACTATACGGTCAATGGAAGAGTCCTGGGGAAAATTGATGTACAGAGAGATCTGGGAGTTCAGGTCCATTGTACCCTGAAGGTGGCAACGCAGGTCGATAGAGTGGTCAAGAAGGCATACAGCATGCTTGCCTTCATCGGACAGGGTATTGAGTACAAGAGTCAGCAGGTCATGTTACAGTTGTACAGGACTTTGGTTAGGCCACATTTGGAATACTGCGTGCAGTTCTGGTCGCCACATTACCAGAAGGATGTGGATGCTTTAGAGAGGGTGCAGAGGAGGTTCACCAGGATGTTGCCTGGTATGGAGGGTGCTAGCTATGAAGAAAGGTTGAGTAGATTAGGATTGTTTTCGTTGGAAAGACGGAGGTTGAGGGGGGACCTGATTGAGGTCTACAAAATTATGAGAGGTATGGACAGGGTGGATAGCGACAAGCTTTTTCCAAGAGTGGGGGTGTCAATTACAAGGGGTCACGATTTCAAGGTGAGAGGGGGAAAGTTTAAGCGAGATGTGCGTGGAAAGGTTTTTACGCAGAGGGTGGTGGGTGCCTGGAATGCTTTGCCAGCGGAGGTGGTAGAGGCGGGCACAGTAGCATCATTTAAGATGCATCTAGACAGATATATGAACGGGCGGGGAACAGAGGGAAGTAGATCCTTGGAAAAAAGAAGACCGGTTTAGATAAAGGATCTGGATTGGTGCAGGCTGGGAGGGCCGAAGGGCCTGTTCCTGTGCTGTAATTTTCTTTGTTCTTTGTTCTATTTATTCAAGATTTTAAAGGGAAAATGCAAATATTCATCATTTTTACCTTATTTTTCCGATGCTTAGAACATAGAACATAGAACAATACAGCGCAGTACAGGCCCTTCGGCCCACGATGTTGCACCGAAACAAAAGCCATCTAACCTACACTATGCCATTATCATCCATATGTTTATCTAATAAACTTTTAAATGCCCTCAATGTTGGCGAGTTCACTACTGTAGCAGGTAGGGCATTCCACGGCCTCACTACTCTTTGCGTAAAGAACCTACCTCTGACCTCTGTCCTATATCTATTACCCCTCAGTTTAAAGTTATGTCCCCTCGTGCCAGCCATATCCATCCGCGGGAGAAGGCTCTCACTGTCCACCCTATCCAACCCCCTGATCATTTTGTATGCCTCTATTAAGTCTCCTCTTAACCTTCTTCTCTCCAACGAAAACAACCTCAAGTCCGTCAGCCTTTCCTCATAAGATTTTCCTTCCATACCAGGCAACATCCTGGTAAATCTCCTCTGCACCCGCTCCAAAGCCTCCACGTCCTTCCTATAATGCGGTGACCAGAACTGTACGCAATACTCCAAATGCGGCCGTACCAGAGTTCTGTACAGCTGCAACATGACCTCCCGACTCCGGAACTCAATCCCTCTACCAATAAAGGCCAACACTCCATAGGCCTTCTTCACAACCCTATCAACCTGGGTGGCAACTTTCAGGGATCTATGTACATGGACACCTAGATCCCTCTGCTCATCCACACTTTCAAGAACTTTACCATTAGCCAAATATTCCGCATTCCTGTTATTCCTTCCAAAGTGAATCACCTCACACTTCTCTACATTAAACTCCATTTGCCACCTCTCAGCCCAGCTCTGCAGCTTATCTATATCCCTCTGTAACCTGCTACATCCTTCCACACTATCGACAACACCACCGACTTTAGTATTGTCTGCAAATTTACTCACCCACCCTTCTGCGCCTTCCTCTAGGTCATTGATAAAAATGACAAACAGCAACGGCCCCAGAACAGATCCTTGTGGTACTCCACTTGTGACTGTACTCCATTCTGAACATTTCCCATCAACCACCACCCTCTGTCTTCTTTCAGCTAGCCAATTTCTGATCCACATCTCTAAACCACCCTCAATCCCCAGCCTCCGTATTTTTTGCAATAGCCTACCGTGGGGAACCTTATCAAATGCTTTGCTGAAATCCATATACACCACATCAACTGCTCTACCCTTGTCTACCTCCATACCTAGAAATCTTATATTTCTACTTTTCATGTCTTGCAGGACAGATGGAGCTACTTTGCGAAGAATTGTTTTTGAGACACAAAAAGAGTACGGACAATAGTGTAAGTAGAAACATAAATCCCAGCTCTTTAAATCCTACTAAATTTCATGCAGATTAGAGAAGCCCAGGGTTGATTCCTTTATGCTGAGTTTGCTAATTTAATTCAATGCAGTAGTGCTACAACTGGATTCAGTGGTCTTAAGCTAGAAAGGGGTGACATTTACCTTATGTTTCCTGTTCACTATGCATCGCTTCCTTTAACAAAACACAAGGGTCGGGATTCTCCGTTGCTTGATGCTGATAATGTAATCGCCGCTCGGGTGGAGAGGGGCCCTGACTCCCAAATTGGGGTCGGCGGCAGTTTGACACCGGTCAGCCATGCTCCGCCCCCTTGAAAATGGTATAATCGCTTTGGTGCCGCTGCAACAGTGTTGGCGCATCATCGGCAGGCCCTTCCGCGATGCTCCACCCCCAATGGGCCGAGTTCCTGACGGCGCGGGATACGCGTAGTCTCAGCGGTCGGGAACCTGGTGTGGCGGCTGAGGACTGCGTACAGTGACGCCACACTCGGCCGGGATCTGTGCCTCTGGCCGGGGGGGGGCTTCCACGAGGGCTGGGGGACTGGTGGGGGTGGGGGTGGCCATGTGGTAGCCTGTGGGGGGGGCCGGCGCCATATTGTACGGTGCAACTGCTGCAGGTCGTCGCCGTGCGCATACAGTAAAGAGTACAAGCTAGGAGCTGTTTCCATGCTGGCTGATACTTACAGCTCTGTCCAGCACTCGACTGACCCTGGGTGCAGGTCATGTGCTCTCACACATCTCTGTCTGGCAGTACCCAGTCCCTATATATTGACCTTATATGTGGCAAGCCCTTATACTACACCTCCACCACCACCCCCCACAGTCTTTATCCAGTGTATTTTAAGTGATAATAGTTTACGTTACGTTTCACATTGTTATTACCATCATACATTTACATTGTCATTCCTACATTATCACTACCCCATTTTCCCCTTCAAGTTGTTGAATTCATAGGTTTAGGTGGTCTGGAGGTCTGAAAACCCTTTCATATCTCTTTTGCACTCCTGTTGGAGGAGGAGGCTCTTTCACTGCTTTTTTTCAGTAGGTTTGGAGGTTGTTCTGGTATTTGGGTATGTTTTCATCCTTTTCTTCCATTCTTTCGTGTTGTACTGCATTTGGTTGGTGGTAGCTATGCTAACTCCTTTCTTCTGGAGTGGGCGACCATTGTAGTAATCTCCTTGTCTCTTTTTGCGCTTGCGTTGTTGTATGGATCATCGCAACGTATGTGGACGTTTATGTTTCAGAAATGGAACTATTGTTCCAACTTGTTTACTATTTTACCAACATTTTTGAGTACTTCTTATCCAGTTGCTTTTTGATTTTATCTATCATTCATTTAATTCCGGATCTAGTCTCCTAAATTGAGATGTTTTCAGGGATATCTGCGGAAGTCATATAAGTTTGACAATGTAACCTGGGCATTAAGTTCTGTTTGGAATCTTTCTTCCATTGTCACTGACTGCTCCTTGGACTCTTTCAATTCACTTGTCAGATTATCAGTCTGTTTCATAGAATTTCTCTTATATGCTTTTAAAGTCTGTATTTGCTCTTTGATATTGTATATTCCAACCTTCATATGATGGGACATTCATTGACATACTTACATTGGGCTCTCATACAGTCATTGGCAGCCTGACATCAAATTCATTGTTGCTTTTCAGATTTCCAAGAGATCGGGAAAGCTGGCACTAAAGGCGAGGTGGGGATAGCCGGCTCTACAAAGTAGATGCTTTATACAGCACTGCTTGTCTGCTACTCTTCCCTCCCCATTGCTCGATTTGCTGACTACCCAATTTTCGTTTCAAGTCCTGATCGTCAAGGGTTTCTGGTTGTAGCTTCCTGTTACTGGTTTTCCTCCCAGGCTGTCAATCTGGCCAGCTGCTGGGCAGTAAATGGAACAAGAATGATAATGAGGTCCCGCGCAGACATGGAGAGAATGTGCAAACTCCACACGGACAGTGACCCAAGGCCGGGATCGAACCCCGGGTCCTCGGTGCCGTGAGGCAGCAGTGCTAACCACTGCGCCACTGTGCCGCCCAAGGTGAGTATCTTTTAATATTTTTTCTTCTTTCTTCCATGAGATGTGGGCATCACTAGCAAGGCAGCATTTGTTGTTAGTTCCTAATTGCCCTTGAGAAGGTGGTGCTGACGCACCTTCTTGAATTGCTGCAGTCCATGTGATATAGGTAAACACACAGTTCTGTTAGGTAGGGAATTCCAGACTTTGACTTAGCGACATTGAAGGAAAGACTATGTAGTTTCAAATCAGGGTGGTGTGTGGCTTGGAGGGGAATGGCAGGTGCTGGTGTTTCCATGCATCTACTGCCCTTGTGCGTCTAGGTGGTAGAGGTGACAAGTTTGGAAGGTTCTGTCAAAGGGTCTATAATGAGTGCTGCAGTGTTTCTTCTATATAGTACACACTGCTGCCATTATGCACTGATGGTAGAGGGAGCAAATGTTTAAGGTGATGGAGGTGAACAGCTTCCTCTTGGATGGTTTTGAGCTGCTTTAGTGTTGTTGGAGCTGCACACATCCAGGCAGGCAGGTGCATTCCACCACACTCTTGACTTGTGCTTATGGACAAGCTTTGGAGAGTCAGGAATTGAGCTAGTTGCTGCAGAGGTCCCAATCTCTGACCTGTTCCTGTAACTACAGTATTATTATATGGCTGGTCCATTTAAGTTTTTGGTTTAAATCCAACCCCAGGGTGTTGATAGTGGGGGTTTAATGATAATGTATCGAATGTCACGGGAAGATAGTTTGATTCTCTCTTGTTGGAGATGGTTATTGCCTGGCACTGTGTGGCATGAATAATACTTGCCAATATCTGCCCAAGTTTCAATGTTGTCCAGGTCTTGTATATGGACACGGACTGCTTCAGTATCTGAGGAGTCGCGAATGGTACTGAACATTGTGCAATCATCAGCAAGCATCTCCCCTCTGACCTTATGATGGAAGGAAGTTGGTGATGAAGCAGCTGAAAATGTTTGGACCTAGGACACTCCCCTGAGGAACTCCTGCAGCAAGGACTGAGATGATTGACCTCCAACAACCATAACCATCTTCCTTTATGCTACGTATTACTTCAACCAGTGGCGAGTTTCCCCACATATTCCCATTGACTACAGTTTTGCTGGGGCTCCTTGATGCCACACTCGGCCACATGCTGCATTGATGTCCAGGGCAGTGAGTCATCTCACCTCTTGTTAGCTCTTTTGCCCGTGTTTGGAGATGGCAGTAATGAGATCAGGAGCAGAGTGACCCGGTGGAACCCAAACTGAGCATCAGTGAGCAGATTATTGCTGTAGAAGTGTCACTTGATAGCAATGTCATGACACCTTCCATCAATTTGTAGATAATTAAGAGGGGTGGTAATTGGCCAGGTTGGATTTGTCCTTTTTATGGACAGGGCATATATGTGCTATATTCCACATTGTCGGGTATATGCCAGTATCGGGTACATGCCAGTATCGAGTATATGCCAGTATTGTAGCTGTGTTGAAACAGCTTGGCCACAGATGTGATTAGTTCTGGAGCACAAATCTTCAGTACTACTGCCAGAATGCTGTCAGGGCCCGTAGTCTTTGCAGCATCCAGTGCCTTCAGCCATCTCTTGATATCAAGTGGAGTGTATTGAATTGGCTGAAGACTGACCAACTGTGAAGCTGAGGACCTCAGGAGGAGGCCAGGATGAATCATCCAGTCAGCACTCCTGGCTGAAGCTGGTTGCAAATGCTTCAGCCTTGTCTTTTGTACTGATGTGCTGTGGCAGCACGGTAGCATTGTGGATAGCACAATTGCTTCACAGCTCCAGGGTCCCAGGTTCGATTCCGGCTTGTGTCACTGTCTGTGCGGAGTCTGCACATCCTCCCCGTGTGTGCGTGGGTTTCCTCCGGGTGCTCCGGTTTCCTCCCATGGTCCAAAGATGTGCAGATTAGGTGGATTGGTCATGATAAATTGCCCTTAGTGTCCAAAATTGCCCTTAGTGTAGGGTGGGGTTGCTGGTTTATGGGGATAGGGTGGAGGTGTTGACCTTGGGTAGGGTGCTCTTTCAAAGAGCCGGTGCAGACTCGATGGGCCGGATGACCTCCTTCATCACTGTAAATTCTATGGTCTCGACCACTGCATGGTCTCGGCCAACGTTGTCTACCTCATACGCTGCAGGAAAGGATGTCCCGAAGCGTGGTACATTGGCGAGACCATGCAGACGCTGCGACAACGAATGAACGGACATCGCGCATCAATCACCAGGCAGGAATGTTCCCTTCCAGTCGGGGAACACTTCAGCAGTCAAGGACATTCAGCCTCTGATCTTCGGGTAAGCGTTCTCCAAGGCGGCCTTCAGGACCCGCGACAACGCAGAATCGCCGAGCAGAAACTTATAGCCAAGATCCGTACACATGAGTGCGGCCTCAACCAGGACCTGGGATTCATGTCGCATTACATTCATCCCCCACCATCTGGCCTGCGAAATCCTACCAACTGTCCTGGCTTGACACAATTCACACCTCTTTAACCTGGGGTTACCCCATCTCTGGATCTGTAAAGATTTAATCACCTGCTAATGGTCGCATTCCAAGCATTGTTTGGCATCTTTGAGTCTGGCTATATATGTGTTTCTGGAACATACCTCTTCATTCACCTGAGGAAGGAGCAGCGCTCCGAAAGCTAGTGACATCGAAACAAACCTGTTGGACTTTAACCTGGTGTTGTAAGACTTCGTACTGTACAATATCTTAAATAGTAGATACATTAAATAATTAAGCGAACACAATTACTTGAAGTCCCCTTCAATGTAGGCATCTCAAGCATCACCACACCTGCTCAGCCCGTACCAGCCTCCCCGAACAGGCGCCGGAATGTGGCGACTAGGGGCTTTTCACAGTAACTTCATTGAAGCCTACTTGTGACAATAAACGATTTTCATTTCAGAACTCTCCTGGGTCTGGTATTCTGTATTATGGAATTGTGTCTACAATTCTCTCTCTCTCCTCAGATTAGCGATACCAGAAATCCAACTCAATGTTGATAGAGTCCTTCAGTTAACCATACATAGAATTCAAAATGAATTGTGCTGACAGTCATTTCCTTCTCTCCAGCTTGTTCCCTACTCCTTAAAGAAAACATTAAAAAAATTATTCCGTGGGATGTGAATGTCGCCAGCATTATTGGCCATCCCTAATTATCCTTTAACTGTGTGTCTTGCTAGATCATTTCCAAGTCAGCCACATTGCTGTGGGTCTGGAGTACATGTTTGTCAGACCAGGTAAGGACGGCAGAGTTCCTCCCCTCACGGGCATTGTTGAATCAGATGGGTTTTCACAACAATCGCTGATAGTTGCCATGGTAACCATTACTGGGACTAGTTTTATATTCCAGATTTATTGATCGAATTTAAATTCCACCAACTGATGTGATGGGATTTGAACCAGTATCCCCAGAACATTAGCTTGAGCCTCTTGGATTACGAGCCCAGTGACCACTGTACCACCATCTCCCCTTGTCCCCATTATGGGGGGAGGGGTTCAAAATGATGTTCCTTGCCCATAGAGACTTTTAATATACATTGGCTGAACTATAATGTACTGTATATTCTTTCCTAGTCATCAGTTGATCACAATTTAATATGTCTGCAATAATTATTCACTTGCATCCACTAACTCTTTGTGTCAATATATGTCAAGAACACCAAGGTACTGGATGCTCCCATCCAAACTGAGGGCTACTGCCAGCAAAACAGAGACTAAATAGGATATAGTGCACAGAAACGAGCCGTTCGGTCCAACCTGTCCATGCCAGTGTTTATGAGCCACGTAAGGCTGTGGCATGGCAATATTGTCACTGGACTAATAAACCAGAGACCCAGAGTAATGCTCTGGGGATCCAGGTTCAAATCCGCCCCTGCAGATGGTGAAATTTGAATCCAACAAAAAGCTGGAATTAAAAGTCTAATGATGACCATGAAACTTTTGCCGATTGTCGTGAAAACCCAACTGGTTCACTAATGTCCGTCAGGAAAGGAAATCTGCCATCCTTACCTGGTCTGGCCTACATGTGATTCCAGACCCACAGCAAAGTGGTTCAGTCTTAACTGTACCCTCAAGGGCAATTAGGGATGGGCAATAAATGCTGGCACAGCGACGCCCACGCACCATGAACGAGTTTTAAAAAAGTCTCCTCTCACATTATCTCATTTAAATCTGCCATTGTAACCATCTATTACTTTCTCCCTCAAATGCTTCCCAACTGAATAATATCACTCATTGATCTCAGTGTGGGAAGCAGTTAGGATTATACATTTACTTTAATGGCGCTGGGCTGAGAAAGGAACAAAATCAGGAAAGATTTCCATTTCAGATTGATTGAGTTATAAGGAGAATCTGGATAGACTGGGACTTTTTTCCCTTGAACACCAGAAGCTTAGGGGTGATCTTATAAAGGTCTATAGAATAATGAGGGGCATAGAGAAGGTAGATAATCAACATCTTTTCAGAAAGGTCGGGGAGTCTAAAACTAGAGGGCATAGGTTTAAGGTACGAGGGGAGAGATACAAAAGGACCCAGAGGGGCAATTTTTTCACACAGAGGGTGGTGAGTGTCTGGAACAAGCTGCCAGAGGCAGTAGTAGAGGCGGGTACAATTTTGTCTTTTAAAAAGCATTTAGACAGTGATATGGGTAAGATGGGTATAGAGGGTTATGGGCCAAGTGCGGGCAATTGGGACTAGCTTAGTGGTAAAAACTGGGCGGCATGGACAAGTTGGGCCGAAGGGCCTGTTTTCATGCTGTAAACCTCTATGACTTTTCTGATCATTATCCATGGATTATCCGGCCACATAGATTGCAATTGCCTTTTCTGGTCCTGTATGTTCCTGCGTTTGTAGGATTTGGTTGGAAGTGGTTGGATGACTAACAATGGACATTATGACCTGTAAGGTGAACTGGCAGTCACCATTGCTGTCTGGGTGCACACATGATGAATAATTACCGTGGTTAGGTGCAGAAGGCCTGCCAGTACCTGTATGTAGAGTTAAATGGTAAAAAGTAATCGCTTTTAGAAGAGGTGGGTATAAAATCACTCCTATGAAAATTGACTGAGATGATATCAAGGTTTTAATCTTGTGGTTCAGATGACAAACTGAAGAATATAAAGTGATGTGAAACCCACACTTAACAGCATTACCTTGTCATCACTCACAAGTATTTGTAACATCTAGTAATGCATATTCCATTTGCTATTTTAAACGCAATTTATCATTTTAATTTAATAGTACATCAAATGGAATGTGGTGCAATCAGAGTCAGCATTGATGGGACCAGCTGAACAGTAAGTGTTGAGTACGTTTGGCATTTTCAGTTTGAGTGTTTTTAACAGGCAGTGTTGAAGTGAAAAATCGCTCTTTTTCTTCCAACTTCAGATTGGGTATAATACTGTCAATACGAGCAAACAACTTATCAAATGAAGCCTGATACAAGTTTAATTTGGTGACAGATATAATTAAAATATAGTGAGATCGTCAAGCTTTGCCTGACCTCTACAATGTGGCTTCTGTAGCCACCTAAATTGGCCAACTCCCGATTCAAAATGGCGAACGGCAAAGGCTGATGGGAAAGTCAGCCAACAAGACAGAAACCAGCGGCTGCAGGTTTGCTGTATATTTACCTCTGCAAAAACCAGACAACATCGATACCAGCGCCATCAGCATAACAAAGTAACTGCTATCTGCATACTGATGAGCAATCCCCGGGAACAATATGTAACATTTTTGACACACAAAGAAAAGCCAGACTCCTCGGCGCCAGCAGGAGCCAACACAAAGGAGGTGAACGAGCACCTCAAGACCGCCCATCGATCAGGGAACCACTCCAGTATTGGAAAAAATCGAACCAAGCGATTGGGACAAAGTCTTGGGACCAAGTACAGGGTCCGCCCCGAAAGGCGGGAAGCCCCTGGGGACTATAAGAATTGAGCCCCAAGTTCAAATCGCTCTCTTCTCTCTTCACCTCTGCGTCCTGCCCGGGTCACCCAGCAACACGAACCAACATTGACCGTGACCGGTGCAGTGAAGACCGACAATCGTAAGTCTTAATTCAATGCTTGCTATGAGATAGGCGCTCCTAGCTACCAATCCGTACCAACTTCGAATCCCACAGACTCAGAACCCGAACGATAGGCCATTTGTTCCCCTGACCTGGTGGGCCAGTCCAAAGTTAAGTATAGGCCTGTTAGTTGTAGAAGTAGCTTAGACGTAGAATTTGTGCATGAGTAGCGATTACTGTGTATAATAAATGTGCTTTGATTTAAGTCTTACTAATCGGTGTATTGGGTTATTGATAACTACTCGGACTTGAACCTCGTGGCGGTATCATAAAGATACCTGGCGACTCGAGAGCAAAGGTAATAAAACAGAGCAATTGAACCAAGTAGAAAATCAGCAACATTATTTGGTGACATCCTGACGGGACCCGATCTAGAAGTGGAAAACCACTTCCGGGAGAACCCAGAATTTGAATTAGAGATCCAATTGGGAACAGAAAACCACAAGTGATCAAGCAGTTCTGATCAATACTCATAGATCCACTTTGCAGCAGTCTTTGGAGACTTAGACTGTGCCCATTTGTCCCCAGACAACATGGCCAAATGGACCCGCACCCTTATCTCCCATGCCACAGAAACAGGACAGAAAGCCTGCACGAGTTATGATCCCTCAGAGGAGGCCCATAACGAGAAGTGGGTAGTGAAAAGATTGTCCCGCGCTTGGGAGCAATCTATACAAAGTAAACCCACAGTCAAGAATCCCGAGGAAAAGCAGGCCGGACCAGATATACAGGCAGTAAAAACACACCAGAACCCCGCATGGGTGAATGAAGGAAAGAACAGCCCCCCACCCAAGTCACAGGAGTGTTACAACTGCGGACAGTTGGGACACTTCGCAAGAGAGTGCAATGCCCCTAAAAAGCCACAGAGAGCCCAGCAGACAGGCACTCTGAGTAAGAAAAAGACAGAGCCCATTCATAGCGTTAGCGCCCGTTCAGATCAGATGGACTTGACCGGAACAGACTGACGGTGTACGGGCTCCCCCAGTTGGGTCTGCGGCACCCTTTGGGATAGGTCCGGACGACCGGTAGTTGCAGCAAAAATTCGGGGACAGCCCATCGAGTTTCTCTGGGACACAGGAGGGTCCCGCACCATAATAAATTCCTCCACCCTGTTTCAAAAAGACACGTGGCCCACTACAGCCACTATCACCCTCAGCGGCTTTACAGGCCACTCACAGCAGGGACACATCACAGCCCCTGTACCAATTCAAATCGGTACCATCACCACCAAGCACCCCGTAGTTTTAGTTGACCTGCCCCACACAGCAGAACACATTCTGGGAATCGATTTCATGAATTCCCATAATCTTTCATTCGATCCAGTCAACCAGTGTGTCTGGAAGATGGCAAAATCTGCAAGAGCCCCCGCAACGCTCAACATAGGAGAGTACGCGAACAAAATTAGCGCAGTAGGCAAATTGTGGTTCAACCCGACCACGCTTAGTACAGACAAGCAGGTTAGGGCAGTTCTGCAAAAGAACAGGGCAGCATTCGCATCCCCCAAAAGCACGACTGTGGACGGATGACTGGCTCCGTACAAATAACAGGACCTGACCCTAGACCCCCAAAACAATATGGATTTCCCCAAGAGGCCGAGGGAGAAATCTCCAAGGTAATAGAAAGCGTATTAGAGCAGGGTGTACTTAGATCAGTAGCCTGCACTAATAATGCCCCGATTTGGCCAGTGAGAAAGCCCGATGGATCATGGCGACTGACATCGATTACCGGGAACTCAACAAAATCACCCCCGCAGCAGCCCCCACAGTAGCAACAAGTCCCGAGGCCATGCTCAAGCAGGGACTCAATTCCCGATTCTTTACGGTTTTGGATGTCAGTAATGGATTCTGGTCCATTCCATTGGCAAAGGCGTGCCAGTACAAATTTGCCTTCACCTTTAAAGCACAACAGTACACGTGGACATGCCTGCCACAAGGCTTCCACAACTCTCCCTCCATTTTCCACCGACAGCTGGCAAATGGTTTAGCCAAATTCTCTCGCCCCGAATGTCTGGTTCAGTACGTAGACGACCTACTACTGCAGACAGACACCAAGGAAGAGCACATTGAGCTTCTGTCCGAACTCCTGGAACTCTTACATTCAATCGGTTGTAAAGTCAACCCCAAAAAGGCCCAGATTTTGGAAGAAAAGGTGATATATTTGGGAACAATTATCACACATGGTAAATGTGAGATTGAGCATAAAAGGATTGACTCGATTGCTAAATTGCCCCTTCCCCAGAACATTTCAGTCCTCCGGTCGTTTTTAGGACTGGTTGGCTACTGCCGAAACCACATTGACGGTTTTGCCAGCAAGGCAGCGCCCCTCTCAGACCTAAAGAAAGGAGCCCCTTGGGAATGGCTTCTGCAGCATACGGAAGCTGTGGACTCTTTAAACCAGGCACTCATAGCAGCCCCTGCACTACAAGTTCCAGACCCGCTTTCCCCTTACGCCATAGAGGTAGCGACCACAAACCGCACCCTTTCGGCCGTGCTCCTCCAGGAACGGCACGACCAGTTAAGGCCCATAGCTTACGCCTCCAGAATTTTAGATGCTGTTGCGCAGGGATTTTCAGCCTATGAGAGGCACCTGCTCGCAGTATTTTGGGCAGTGCAGTATTTTTCATATATTACCGGACTGAACCCCATCACAATTCTCACCGAACACACCCCCACCCAACGTTTACTGGATGGACGACTCAAGGACAGTACAGTAAGCCAGATTAGAGCAGCTAGATGGATCCTTCTCTTGTAGGGACGGGACATCACTGTTAAAGGTACAAAGACGCACACCTTTTTAGCCGACAACTTACAGTACCCCGGAACCCCCCCATGAATGCAAAATTATCTCTCCACACCACGACACAGGCCCCTTTATTGCTAAAACACCCCCCAGACAGATAGGTTGTTCAACCCAGAGCCCCCCGCACACGGACACGTGTGAGCCCATAAAGATCTATGTGGATGGATCTTCCACAGTCTTGGATGGGAAGCACATAACAGGTTGCGATATCTATGGCGAGGACGCGCAGGGACGCGCCCTCGAGGAAATATCGATAAAACTGCCAGGTCACTTAGGCGTGCAGGCAGCAGAGCTTGCGGCCATCGCATATATAGTGGAACACCCAGATTCCTTCCCCAGCCCAGCAGACATATACTCGGACAGCCTCTATGTCTGCAACAGTCTCACAGAATTTCTGCCCCTATGGAAAGCAAGAGGATTTGTTTCCGCAGACGGAAAACCCCTCCCCTCAGCCCCATTGCTCCGTCACATTTTAGAGAGAGCACAGAACAGGACTTTTGGGATAGTCAAGATTCGTAGTCACCATCGTTCCTCCCCCCCTGGAAATGTGAAAGCCGACGTACTGGCTAAAGCAGGTTCCAGGCATGGATACCTTTGGACACCCTGAAAGCGCCCCAGTGAGTGTAGTTCAGGTCTCACAGGCAAAGATCGAGGATCTAGTGGAGGCCCAGAAGCAGGACAGCAATCTCAGGGAGATTGTAAAAGGAAAATATCCAGCTCCCTATGAGAGGTTCAAAAATGCACTGACCACACATGACGGTGTGGTGTTAAAAGACACCCTTTATGGGGTTCCTGAACAGGACAGGAATCAACTGATTTGTTTGTTCCATGACGGTCATGGACATCAGGGAATCGATCCCCCTACAGCCCATCTCAAGCAGCTTTGTTGGTGGCCGAATTTAAAGGAAGATGTAAACCATTACATCGAGAATTGTCTTATCTGTGCCCTGAATAATCCGGACAGATATGCCAAAAAGGCTCAATTTAGCCACACCCGAGCCGTTAATGGCCCCCGGACTAACCTCCAGATCGATTTTATAGGACCATTGCCCCCTTGCAGGAATGGCTATAAATATGTACTTGTGGTAATTGACACATTTACAAAATGGGTGGAAGCATTCCCAGCCCGCACAAACACTGCAAAAACCACAGCCAAGGTTTTAACCCACCACATCTTTACAAGATGGGGACTCCCCTGCAGCATTGAATCAGACCAAGGTTCCCATTTTACGGGACGTGTCATGCAGAACGTCCTCACGATATTTGGCATCACCCAAAAATTCCACATAGCATACCACCCATAGTCGAGTGGTATCGTGGAGCGCATGAATCGGACCCTAAAATCCACCCTCAGAAAAATGGTCCAGCAAAACAACACCACTTGGGACTCAGTCCTCCCTTTAGAACATAGAACATACAGCACAGAACAGGCCCTTCGGCCCACGATGTTGTGCCGAACCTTTGTCCTAGATTAATCATAGATTATCATTGAATTTACAGTGCAGAAGAAGGCCATTCGGCACTTTGAGTCTGCACCGGCTCCTGGAAAGAGCACCCTACCCAAACTCAACACCTCCACCCAACACCAAGGGCAATTTTGGACATTAAGGGCAATTTATCATTGGCCAATTCACCTAACCTGCACATCTTTGGACTGTGGGGGGAAACCGGAGCACCCGGAGGAAACCCACGCAGACACGGGGAGGACATGCAGACTCCGCACAGACAGTGACCCAAGCCGGAATCGAACCTGGGACCCTGGAGCTGTGAAGCAATTGTGCTATCCACAATGCTACCGTGCTGCCCTGATGCTTTTGCGCTGATGTTTTTGTGTAATACAATTTCTACTTCCACAGGTTACACCCCACACACCCTCATGACCGGACGCCCCATGAAAGGCACAGAATATTTATTAGGTTTGGACTTGACCAGCCCAGAGGTGACGGCCCTCACACACGAGAAAGCAGTAGAGCAATTAGTTGAAAATGTTAAAACGGCTCCGCTAGCAGCCGCAGTAAAATTGGGCACCAGAAAGAAACAGAGCAAGGCTTGTTTCGACAAGACAGTGCATGCGACTGAGTACAGTATAGGACAGCAAGTCATGCTCTCCGTATATAACCCCAGCACATTCCTGTCACCAAAATACTCGGGTCCGTACTCCATTGCGGACAAAGTAAGCCCTTCCGTTGATAAAATAAAGTATCCCAACGGTAAGACTGCGTGGTTCCATATCAACCAGCTGAAGGCATACGGAACACAGTCTAACCACGCACACCACGTCATGCTCGACGCAGCACACCATGCCCTGCCCACAGCCAACGTAATCCTATCATCCCCCAACACGTCCAGCCCAGCCACGGACTCGACCTCGACTCCACCCCCAAAATATACACTCCGCCCCGGACGCCCACCAACTGCAGCAGCAGAGACAGCAACTGTGACTTGGACGACAGCCACAGCACGCCTCCCTACTATCCCCATGCAACAGGACCCACACACAGCGATTCCGACTACGATCCAAGTGATCCCTTCATGGTCACCTTCCTAAACAAACCCCACCACCGACCACCAAACTACCATGACGACCCCGATTCTGTCCCCACACAACTAGACACCAACTATTGGCACCGAGATAACTCGTTCCGACTCGTCCGCAACGACGAGAGCAACCCCACCTCACACCATGCAGCCCTTTCAGCCCTGATACACTCAAGAGTTTGGCACCCGGGAGAAGATGACGACCTTGGGTCTGACTCCCAAACCGAGAACCCCTTTGCGACCCTGTTTGCAACCGAGAACTGAGGTGTCCAGATGATGTTTTAAAAGGAACCGCTTGGGAGAAGTGGTGTCCTTTCTGATGGAACCTGCCGCATGTTTTATGTTGCTTGTAAGTTTGTTAAATGTTGTTTGTCAGACCGAAAAAAAAATTTCATGGCCCCACGCCTTTTCGGCCGAAACCTCTGAGGACTTGCCCACAGAGACTCACTATTGCCAGACACTAGTTCAGTGGAACTAGCTTATCTGCAGAGACTTGTTACGGTAATAGATGCCCGTTCGTAACTGCTGTTCTGGTTCAAGGAAAGAACCACTACGGCAGCCCCACCACGATGACTACATTTCTTGCCCGTTCTTGTCGGTTGCTCAGGCAGTGGAGAAACAGCTTGGGACCCGCACTGCCTGGGAACCCCCCCCCTCTGGTCAACTACGCTCGGGTAGGAGACACACGGCATTGGTAGCCGTCCTACCTGGGGACTCCATCCAACTCTTACCCGTCGCGGCCCATACGCACCTCATTTTGGAAATTTTAGTTCAAAAACCTTTGTTTTGTTTCAGGTAACCCTTAGGTTGCCAACCACATGCTGTTTACATCCTAAAACATTTGGATGGTAAATTGCACAGTCTGTGAGACGGCTCTCACTGGTTCAGTATTTGAAAGTGTGTCTTGTCCTAAAATTCGATTTTTGAAAAAAAGTGAGGGAGTCACACATGATGACCAATTATAAAGGGAGTAATTGGCACTAAAGGACAGACAGACTATCGTACGAGATGTTAAACCAAGATAGTTACAGACGCTATGCTTGTTTCCACAGAACTCCAGAAGCTCCAGGACCGGAGAAGAGAAGGAAAGAAAAGAAGAAGCACCATGAGGACTTCCTCCACATGGATCATCATCATAATAATGGACATTTGGTTGCGAGTGAACGCGAACCCCATGATTTCAAGCCCCCCAGCCGTTAATGTTTCACTTCCCCACAGTACCCAGAGCCCAGTCACCAGTGACACCACACCATCTTGGTGTGCCAGGTTTATAAACTGGTACTCTCTGTCATATGTAATAGAAACCTTACTAGTATTAGCGGTACTCTGCTGCATCGTGCAGACTATGCGTCAAAGGAAATGGAGAAGGAGAGCTTACTGCGCTCGAACCCCGGTATATAGGATCAGATCCCCTATTTTCGGATACGACTAGACCCCCAACCCCCGCGATCTATAATAAAGAGCATTCATTTGCGGTTTTATTGTAAATAAAGAAATGTAAAGAACTGTTCATGAGCAAATTGTACGATCCTGAGCTTGACTGCCAAGCCAGGAAAACTGTGTATAAACTGCTATGATTTTGTTTGTATGGTTGAGTAAGTTAGAGTGATGAAATGTTTAAGTGAGTGTCGTGTATTAAGAATAGTTAGAGGTTCCCGTTTTTATTGTTTTGTAATGCATGTCCCTGTTTGACATAGCGCCCCTTAGAATTGTCAGTTAAAATTTTTTTACATAGTTATGGTCAGTGTAGAGGCCATGAAAGACGTGCCCCCCAGGTCAGGGAATGGAAAGCAACATAGTTATGTGATCCTTCACGCTTCGCGTTAGGATCACAAGGAGGGAGTGTAGCCACCTGAGTTGGCCACTTCCCGACTTAAAATGGAGAACCGCAAAGGCTGAAGGGACATTCAGCCAACACAGGCGAAATGTAGCCACCTAAATTGGCCAACTCCCGATTCAAAATGGCGAACGGCAAAGGCTGATGGGAAGGTCAGCCAACAAGACAGAAACCAGCGGCTGCAGGTTTGCTGTGTATTTACCTCTGCAAAAACCAGACAACATCGATACCAGTGCCATCAGCATAACAAAGTAACTGCTATCTGCATACTGATGAGCAATCCCCGGGAACAATATGTAACATTTTTGACACACAAAGTAAAGCCAGACTCCTCGGCGCCAGCAGGAGCCAACACAAAGGAGGTGAACGAGCACCTCAAGACCGCCCATCGATCAGGGAACCACTCCAGTATTGGAAAAAATCGAACCAAGTGATTGGGACAAAGTCCAATCACTTGGGACCAAGTACAGGGTCCGCCCCGAAAGGCGGGAAGCCCCTGGGGACTATAAGAATTGAGCCCCAAGTTCAAATCGCTATCTTCTCTCTTCACCTCTGCGTCCTGCCCGGGTCACCCAGCAACACGAACCAACATTGACCGTGACCGGTGCAGTGAAGACCGACAATCGTAAGTCTTAATTCAACGCTCACTACGAGATAGGCGCTCCTAGCTAGCAATCCGTACCAACTTCGAATCCCGCAGACTCAGAACCCGAACGAAAGGCCATTTGTTCCCCTGACCTGGTGGGCAAGTCCAAAGTGAAGTATAGGCCTGTTAGTTGTAGAAGTAGCTTAGACGTAGAATTTGTGCATGAGTAGCGATTACTGTGTAAAATAAATGTGCTTTGATTTAAGCCTTACTAATCGGTGTGTTGCGTTATTGATCATTATTCGGACTTGAACCTCGTGGCGGTATCATAAAAATACCTGGCGACTTGAGAGCAAAGGTAATAAAACAGAGCAATTGAACCAAGGAGAAAATCAGCAACACTTCACATCCCAGTGAAGTTTGCTGACTGTGCTTCTTCTGGGAAACTGTTTGCTGGTTGTGTGTTTTCAACATAAACAGAGTCTTTGAATCGAATTAATGCAATTGAACGTGGGCAGGTGTCCAAACCACAAAATTGCTCTTAATTTGAGATGTTATATTGGTTGTGAAATTGGGTGGTCTGTTTAGGGGACTTATTTCCGTAACAGCGCTGTGATTTTAAAATTGCTAGATCTGGTTAGGAGTGGCAAAATAGACTAGTTAAATGTGAACCTCAAGAGTAATGACCATAATGATACTGGCAAGGCCTAAATAGAAGGGAAAACATTACTTTAAAAAAACTCTAAATTGGAATTGAGCAAATTTTAGAAAGATGATAAGTAAGCAAACTGCTAAGAAAAATTAACACACAGGACTATTATTTTAATAAATTAACAATGGGATATATAAAATTCTCATCTAAACACTGAAAGGGAGTACTTATGAAGTATCCCTGCCAATTTGTGTATATCTTCTATTAATTCACCTCACATTTAACAGTCTTTTTGATGATACATTTATAACTACTCATTTGAGATTTTCATCATACATCTTTTTTGCTTCACTTATCACTTTCTCAATCATTTTTCTTCCTTTTGTACTTTCTTTATTTTTATCATTACAGTGGGTCACCACACTACCAGAAGGATGTGGAGGTTTTGGAGAGGTTGCAGAGGAGGTTTACCAGGATGTTGCTTGGTCTGCAGGGTGCTAGTTTTGCGGAGAGGCTCAATAGACTCGGGCTGTTTACATTGGAACGACAGAGGTTTGAGGGCTGACCTGATAGAGGTCTACAAGATTATGAGGGGCATGGATCGAGTGGATGGTGTGGTAAACCACTGTTGCACCTCTATTAGGTGATGTATGGTAGGACCTGTACTACAGGTATGTTGGTAGTCCCTGCCTGCTGGCTCCGCCCAGTAGGCGAAGTATAAATATGTGTGTCCTCCATGCTGCAGCCATTTCACCAGCTGCTGTGGGAGGCAAGACATCTTAGAACAATAAACCCTCAGTTGTACTCAATTCAACTCTTTGTGCACTTGATCTTGCATCAATTTATTGCTCCAAGATTTTCAAAAGATGTACCTCCGTATCAAACCGGATCGCCTGCGGCTGGATCCGCATTCAAGCGACGCCAAAAAGGACTTTCAACACTGGCTAGCTTGCTTCGGGGCGTACATCAACTCGGCATCCACCCCTATCTCGGAGGCTCAGAAGATACAGATCCTGTACTCAAGGTTGAGCTCCAGCACTTTTCCGCTAATCCAGGACACGCTGAACTACACCGATGCCGTGACGCTTCTCAAGGAGAATTACACTCAGAAGACAAACACGCTCTTCGCCAGGCACGTACTCGTCACTCGCTCTCAACTCCCTGGTGAGTCCATAGAAGACTTCTGGCGGGCCCTAATCCCACTCATCCGGGACTGTGACTCTCAGGCCATTACGGCCACTGAACATTCAAACCTCCTTATGCGGGACGCGTTTGTTACGGGGATTGGGTCGGACCTCATACGCCAGCGACTGCTAGAGGGGGCCACGCTCGACCTAGCGGAGACAAAGAAACTAGCGCTCTCCATGATGGTCGCCTCGCGCAACGTTCCGACTTACACCCCCAGCCGCGCGACCCACCCCTCCTACGCTCGTGGACCCCACAGACAGCCGCCCCAGCGGGGGCCTTACCCAGCCAATACGCCGGCGCCACGCGGCAGCCAGCAAACCCCTTGGGTCCCCGATGTTATTTCTGCGGCCCCGCCAACGCTGCCCTGCCCACGCTGCCCTTTGTAAGGCTTGCAGCACGAAGGGGCGCATCGCCGTGGCGTGCCAGGCCAGTGCAGTCGCCGCTATCGCCCCCACCCCCCTCGTTTAGGGGCAATGGGCGCTGCCATCTTCATCTCCCAGGACCACGCGCGGCCAGTGGGCCCCGCCATCTTCTCTCCCTCAGATCAAGCGCGGCCAGTGGGCGCCGCCATCTTCCCCCCTGAGCAACACGTGCGGCCCATGGGCGCCGCCATCTTGTTCAACCCCCGCCACGTGCGGCCCATGGGCGCCGCCATTTTGTACTCCTCTTTGATCTTCAGCCGCCATTTTGTCCTCCTCGAGATCTTCAGGCGCCGCCATCTTGACTCCCCCACGGCCCATGGGCATCGCCAGCATTCCAGGACCAGGGCCCTCGGGCTCCCTGTCATCCTACACCAGCGACGACCGACCACGATTTGCCTCAGTGACCATCGCCCAGTCTCGTCCGCACAACCTGGCCACCGCATTGACCAGCGTTAAAATCAAAGGACACGTGACCTCTTGCTTGCTGGAGCACCAAAAGCTTCATCCACCCGGATACGGTAAGGCACTGCTCCCTTTGCCGTACATCCCGCCAACCAAAGAATCTCCCTTGCCTCCGGATCCCATTCCGTGGCGATCCGAGGATACTGAACGGTCACACTCACGGTCCAGGGCGTAGAATTCAGCGGCTTCCGCCTCTACGTCCTCCCCTAACCTCTGCGCTGCCCTACTACTCGGCCTGGACTTCCAGTGCAACCTCCAGAGCCTAACCCTGAAATTCGGTGGGCCCCTACCACCCCTCACTGTGTGCGGCCTCGCGACCCTAAAGGTCGATCCGCCTTCCCTCTTCGCAAATCTAACCTCGGATTGCAAACCCGTCGCCACCAGGAGCAGACGATACAGCACCCAGGACAGGACCTTCATCAGGTCCGAGGTCCAGCTGCTGCTTCGGGAAGGCATCATCAAGGCCAGCAACAGCCCCTGGAGAGCCCAAGTGGTAGTAGTTAAAACTGGGGAGAAACACAGAATGGTCGTGGACTACAGCCAGACCATCAATCGGTACACGCAGCTCGACGCGTACCCCCTCCCACGCATATCTGATATGGTCAATCAGATTGCACAGTACCGGGTCTTCTCAACAGTAGACCTCAAATCCGCCTACCACCAGCCCCCCATTCGTAAATCGGACCGTCCATACACTGCCTTCGAGGCAGACGCCCGCCTCTTATCACTTCCTCAGGGTTCCCTTCGGCGTCAATAAACTTGGCATCTTCCAAAGGGAGATGGACCGAATGGTCGACCGGCACGGTTTGCGGGCCACCTTTCCATAACTAGACAACATCACCATCTGCGGCCATGATCAGCAGGACCACGACGCCAACCTTGCCAAATTGCTCCGCACCGCCACTCTCCGAAGCCTCACCTACAACAAGGAGAAGTGCGTGTTTAGCACGACCCGCTTAGCCATCCTCGGCTATGTGGTCCAGAATGGAGTTCTGGGGCCCGATCCCGACCGCATGCGCCCCCTCATGGAGCTCCCCCTCCCCCACTGCCCCAAGGCCCTCAACGCTGCCTGGGGTTCTTTTCGTACTACGCTCAGTGGGTCCCAAACTATGTGGACAACGCCCGCCCACTCATACAGTCAACCCATTTTCCCCTGACGGCTGAGGCACAACAGGCCTTCGCCCGTATCAGAGCCGATATCGCTAGGGCCGGGATGCACGCAGTAGACGAGACACTGCCCTTTCAAGTAGAGAGCGACGCATCAGACATCACCCTAGCCGCCACCCTCAATCAGGCAGGCAGACCCGTGGCATTCTTTTCCCGCACCCTTCATGCCTCGGAAATTCGGCACTCATCCGTCGGAAAAGAGGCCCAAGCTATCATTGAAGCTGTGTTGAATTGCAGGCATTACCTGGCCGGCAGGAGATTCACTCTCCTCACTGACCAACGGTCGGTAGCCTTCATGTTCAATAACACACAGCGGGGCAAGATCAAGAACGATAAGATCTTGAGGTGGAGGATCGAGCTCTCCACCCACAATTACGAGATTTTGCATCGTCCCTCAAGCTCAACGAGCCCCCAGACGCCCTATCCCGAGGTACATGTGCCAGCGCACAAGTAGACCGACTCCGGACCCTGCACGACAGCCTTTGTCACCCGGGAGTCACACGGTTGTACTATTTCATAAAGACCCGCAAAGTACGGACAATTACCAGGGACTGCCAGGTCTATGCGGAGTGCAAGACGCACTTCTACTGGCCGGACCGTGCGCGCCTGGTGAAGGCCTCCCACCCCTTTGAGCGCCTCAGCGTGGATTTCAAAGGGCCCCTCCCCTCCACCGACCGTAACACGTATTTTCTCAGTGTGGTCGATGAGTACTCCAGATTCCCCTTCGCCATTCCATGCCTCGATATGACGTCTGCCACCGTCATCAAAGCCCTCAACACAATCTTCGCTGTTCGGTTTCCCCGCCTACATCCACAGTGACAGGGGATGCTCCTTCATGAGTGATGAGCTGCGTCAGTTCCTGCTCAGCAGGGGTATCGCCTCCAGCAGAACAATGAGCTACAATCCCCGGGGAAACAGACAGGTAGAGAGGGAGAACGGGACGGTGTGGCGGGCCGTCCAACTGGCCCATAAGGTCCAGGAACCTCCCAGCTTCCCGCTGGCAGGAGGTTCTCCCTGATGCACTACACTCCATTCGGTCACTACTGTGCACCGCCACTAACAACACACCGCAAACCACCCCCGCCGGATTCAATGTTAACAGGCGGCGAATGTGGTAAACCACTGTTACACCTCTATTAGGCGATGTATGGTAGGACCTGTACTACAGGTATGTTGGTCGTCCCTGCCTGCTGGCTCCGCCCAGTAGGCGGAGTATAAATATGTGTGTCCTCCATGCTGCAGCCAGCTGCGGTGGGAGGCCACACATCTTAGAGCAATAAAGCCTCAGTTGTACCCAACTCAAGTCTTTGTACAATTGATTGTGCATCAGATGGGCAGGCACTCTTTCCCAGGGTGGAGGGGTCCATCACTGGGGGCATAGAACAAAGAACAATACAGCCAGGAACAGGCCCTTCAGCCATACAAGCCTGTACTGGTCATGAAACCACCTTTGGCCAAATCCCCCAGGTTTTGGCCAAGGGTGGTATAACGACCGGTACAGGCTAAGAGGGCCGAAGGGCCTGTTCCTGTGTTGTATTGTTCTTTGCAATATGCCAACTGTTTCAATTTGTGTTTGTTTCTAGTCTTCATCGGCAGTACCCCAAAAAGTTAAGAAGTCATCTTTTTAATGGTGTGTATTTATTTCACAACTTTGCAGTCTCCTTACTAAAAATATCCAACCTGGCTCTTTTTTGTGACCACTTTTGTTCACTGCATATCAGTAAATTATTCTGACTGTTAAACTCTAATGGCTGATAAGTAATCAGCAGACAGAAACCCAAGTCTTCTCCACAGACCTTTATTCACACTGACTTAAAACTAACATGACTTAAAACTAACAGAGGACTGGAGGACAGCAAATGTGGTCCCTTTGTTCAAAAAGGGGAGTAGAGAAAACCCCGGCAACTATAGACCGGTGAGCCTCACGTCTGTAGTGGGTAAAGTCTTGGAGGGGATTATAAGGGACAAGATTTATAATCATCTAGATAGGAATGATATGATCAGGGATAGTCAGCATGGCTTTGTGAAGGGTAGGTCATGCCTCACAAACCTTATTGAGTTCTTTGAGAAGGTGACTGAACAGGTAGACGAGGGTAGAGCAGTTGATGTGGTGTATATGGATTTCAGCAAAGCGTTTGATAAGGTTCCCCACGGTAGGCTATTGCAAAAAATACGGAGGCTGGGGATTGAGGGTGATTTAGAGATGTGGATCAGAAATTGGCTAGCTGAAAGAAGACAGAGGGTGGTGGTTGATGGGAAATGTTCAGAATGGAGTACAGTCACAAGTGGAGTACCACAAGGATCTGTTCTGGGGCCGTTGCTGTTTGTCATTTTTATCAATGACCTAGAGGAAGGCACAGAGGGGTGGGTGAGTAAATTTGCAGATGATACTAAAGTCGGTGGTGTTGTCGATAGTGTGGAAGGATGTAGCAGGTTACAGAGGGATATAGATAAGCTGCAGAGCTGGGCTGAGAGGTGGCAAATGGAGTTTAATGTAGAGAAGTGTGAGGTGATTCACTTTGGAAGGAATAACAGGAATGCGGAATATTTGGCTAATGGTACAGTTCTTGAAAGTGTGGCTGAGCAGAGGGATCTAGGTGTCCATGTACATAGATCCCTGAAAGTTGCCACCCAGGTTGATAGGGTTGTGAAGAAGGCCTATGGAGTGTTGGCCTTTATTGGTAGAGGGATTGAGTTCCGGAGTCGGGAGGTCATGTTGCAGCTGTACAGAACTCTGGTCCGGCCGCATTTGGAGTATTGCGTACAGTTCTGGTCACCGCATTATAGGAAGGACGTGGAGGCTTTGGAGCGGGTGCAGAGGAGATTTACCAGGATGTTGCCTGGTATGGAGGGAAAATCTTATGAGGAAAGGCTGACGGACTTGAGGTTGTTTTCGTTGGAGAGAAGAAGGTTAAGAGGAGACTTAATAGAGGCATACAAAATGATCAGGGGGTTGGATAGGGTGGACAGTGAGAGCCTTCTCCCGCGGATGGATATGGCTGGCACGAGGGGACATAACTTTAAACTGAGGGGTAATAGATATAGGACAGAGGTCAGAGGTAGGTTCTTTACGCAAAGAGTAGTGAGGCCGTGGAATGCCCTACCTGCTACAGTAGTGAACTCGCCAACATTGAGGGCATTTAAAAGTTTATTGGATAAACATATGGATGATAATGGCATAGTGTAGGTTAGATGGCTTTTGTTTCGGTGCAACATCGTGGGCCGAAGGGCCTGTACTGCGCTGTATCGTTCTATGTTCTATGTTCTATCTCATCTGCTTCTTCTTTAAACTCTTGGGTAAATCAAGGGTTCTTACATACTCCTTGATAGTTAACAGTTCCTGACCCTAACAGATACCCCTCTATAAAATGAAAACAACCCCTAAGTGGAACAAAGGAATAAAGATGAAGGGCAGGATTCTCTGTTTCTAAGTGTTGACACCGGGACTGAATAGGTGGACTTCTATGACAATTAAATTGGCGTTGCTCCCGGAGCAATTCGTAATCCTTTAATGGGCTTGCGCCACATGAAACTCAATCGATTCCGATGAAAAACCATGTCCAATTAACCGGGATTGCCACTCGAGAGGCTGACAAGCTGCAGCCGCATATTAGCACTCTATTCCCCCACACACTCATCCCAGACAACAAGATGGCAGCATGGAAAGCGGCACCCTGGTTCACAGGTGCAGAGTTTGAGGCCCTGCTGGAGGTCTTGGAGGAGGCGGGCAACCTTGTTCCCTGTGGTGGGTAGGAGGCTGCCACCCACCACCTGGGCGCAGGTGACAGAGGTTGTGAGCGCCATGGGCCCCACTGCCAGGACCGGAAAGCAGTGAAGGAAGAAGACAAGACAGCTAGTCTCACTCTAATATGTAGTTCCCGGAGGTAACCACGGTGTTGGGATCTATCCCCTTCGCCTTGCAGATCTCGGTTGAGCGTCGTTCTGTAGTGGTCTCCACAAACGGACCAGACGCAACGGCACTCATGGGGATCTCCCAAACGATTGGAGGCCCCAAGGTGCATGTGCTCTGGGCAGGGTGCTACTCTGGTACTGTTGGTGCAACCTGGGACCTTAGCAATACCAGCCTGGCAGTGCCACCTATATGCCAGATTGGCATGCTAAAGTGCGCAGGTGGCACTGCCAACTAGCTGGGACACTACCAAGGTATCAGTCTTCACCGCCATGGTGCCACGGTGGCATTTTCTGCGCAGCGATGATCAGCGCGGAGGTGCCCTGTGCGGGTGTGGAAGGTTGCGGGGGAGCCGGGGACCTTCTTACTGTGAGTTTGGGCTTAGGGTTGTTCAGTGTCGAAACAGATTTAAAAATAACGTACCGGTCGCTTCCGGCATTGAGGAGCTCTGCTCACCGGTGGGTAGCGTCGGAACGACCCCGCTAATGCCGCACAGAACAAACTTTTTTTTAAAGTTAGATCGCACACATGTTCTTTTTCATTAATGCATTTTGTAGAGTGCACATTATCCCAGAGTGATCTATTGACTATTTAACATTCAATAGTTCTGAAATGTCCTGCATCCTCTTTTGTATCCTCCAGGGGCTCCCAGCATCACAGGTCTTCAACCAATATGATTCACTCCACATAATATCCAGAAACGACTGAAGGCAGTGGATACTGCAAAGACTATGGGCCCAGACAATATTCCGACAATAGTACTGAAGACTTGTCCTCAGGAACTTGCCGCATCCATAGCCAAGCTGTTCCAGTACAGCTACAACACTGGCATCTACCCGGCAATGTGGAAAATTGCCCAGGTGTGCACAAGAAACAGGACAAATCCAGTCCAATTACCGCCCAATCAGTCTATTCTCCATCATCAGCAGATTGATGGAAGAAGTCATTAACAGTGCTATCAATGGGGTGGCACGGTAGCACAGTGGTTAGCACTGTTGCTTCGCAGCTCCAGGGTCCCAGGTTCAATTCCCGGCTTGGGTCACTGTCTGAGCGGAGTCTGCACATTCTCCCTGTGTCTGCGTGGGTTTCCTCCGGGTGCTCCGGTTTCCTCCCGCAAGTCCCGAAAGACGTGCTGTTAGGTAATTTGGACATTCTAAATTCTCCCTCCATGTACCCAAACAGGGCCGGAATGTGGCGAATGGGGGATTTTCACAGTAACTTCATTGCAGCGTTAATGTAAGCCTACTTGTGACAATAAAGATTATAAAAATATATTAAAAAGCAACATTAACTTGGACAATAACCTGCTCATGAACACGCAGTTTGAGTTTCGCCTAGGTCACTCAGCCCCTGACTTTATTGCAACCTTGGTTCAAACATGGACAAAAGAGCTGAATGCCAGAGGTGAGGTGAGAGTGACTGCCCTTGACATCAGGGCAGCATTTGACCGAGTGCGGCATCAAGGAGCCCAAGCAAAATTGGAGTCAATGGGAATCAGGGGAAAACTCTCCGCTGGTTGGAGTCATACCCGGCACAAAGAGAGATGGTTGTGGTGGTTGGAGGTCAATCATCTCAGCTCCAAGACATCACTGCAGGAGTTCCTCAACGTCGTGTCCGAGGCCCAACCATTTTCAGCTGCTTCATCAATGACCTCGCTTCCATCATAAGGTCTGAAGTGGGGATGTTTGTGGATGATTGCACAATGTTCAACACCATTTGCAATTCCTCATATAATGAAGCAGTCCATGTCCAAATGCAGCAAAACAGGGACAATATCCAGGCTTGACCCTGATAAGTGGCAAGTTACATTCACACCACACAAGTGCCAGGCAATAACCATCTCCTATAGGAGAGAATCTACATCTGGGGGTTACCACTGATCAGAAACTGAACTGGATTAGCCACATTAATACTGTGGCTACCAGGGCAGGCCAAAGACTCTGAATCCTACAGCGTGTAACTCACCTCCTGACGACCCCCCCCCCCCGCCCCCCCCCAAAAAAAAGTCTGTCCTTCATCTACAAGGCACAAGTCAGGAGTGTGATGGAATACTCTCCACTTGCCTGGGTGAGTGCAGCTCCAACAACACTCAAGAAACTCAACACCATCCAGGACAAAACAGCCCCGCTTGATTGTTCCACCGTTCACACACATTCAAACCCTCCTCCACCGATAAACAACGGCAGTCGTGTGTACCATCTACAAGATGCACTGCAGGAACTCACCGAGGCTCCCTAGACAGCACCTTTAAAACCCACGACCACTACCATCTAGAAGGACAAGAGCAGCAGATACCTGGGATCTCCACCACCTGGAGGTTCCCCTCCAAGTCACTCGCCGCTCTGACTTGAAAATATATCGCCGTTCCTTCACTGTCGCTGGGTCAAAATCGTGGAACTCCCTTCGTAGCAGCATAGTGGGTGTATCTACACTTCAGGGACTGCAGCGGTTCAAGAAGGTAACTCACCACCACTTTCTGAAGAGCAACTAGGGCTGGGCAATAAATGCTGGCCTAACCAGTGACGCCCACATCCTGTAAATTAATTTAAAAAAATCTTATCTGCAAGGTTTTCATTCATATCAATGTGAAATAGATTTTACTAGGCTATGATTGACAGCGTGCAGGCACCAGCTGTCTGGATTATTTAATATATATTCCCTTCACACTTCAGTGGATTTGAAGTAGCCTGCTGTGAAACTTTGTGCAAAGTTTATAAACATCTAGCTAAAATTGACAGCTCTTGGACCACATCAACTTACTCTTTTTCTCTGCAGAAAGCACTTTGTGATGGAATCCCTTGCAATCCCTACCATGCATAAATTTGAATGGCAAGGGATAGTGAATCGCAAGTGCAAATAAGAGGCAATTCATCTCCAACAGGAGAACATGGTCTCCCAAACTGAGCATTCTGGCGCCTCGTGTATAATGCACTTGTAACTTCATCTCAAGTTCAAAGAAACACAAAAACTGATCCAGTGTTGGGGAAGGTGTTGGACTGGTCCAAAAAGAAAAACGCTGTCAAATGTTCATAGGAACAATCCAGACCTCATACCTTACATCATACAAAGACTTGAGTTGACAGACTTGGTAGCACTGTGGTTAGCACTGTTGCCTCACAGTGCCAGGGTCCAGGTTCGATTCCCGGCTTGGGACACTGTGCGGAGTCTGCACGCTCTCCCGGTGACATGAGCAGATGGAATTTAGGAGCAGTGCATTTGAAATGTGACAGGGTGGATACCCAGAGAATGTTTCCTCTTATGGGGAGACTAAAATCACGGACCATAGTTTAAAAATGAGGCCTTCCTTTTAAAGCTGATGAAGAGAAACCTTTTCTCCCAAAGGGTCATTGGTGTGTGCAATTCTCTTTCCCAGAAGGTAGTGGAGGCTGCTCTTTGAATTTATTTAAGGCAGAGTGAGATGTTTGTTATGGGGGCAGACAGAAAGTGGAGCGGAGACCACAAACAGATCAGGCATGATCTGATTGAATGAACGGTGGAGCAGGCTTGAAGGGCTAAATGGCCTACTCTTAGTCCTGTGCTCCTATGGTATAGTTTGGTGATACTAGTATCCATAGGAGAATGCAAAATGCCATTAAACAATTTCCAAATGTTGGGGGGTCAGTATAAGAAAGATGTGATGCTGGTAGATTGCTGTCCAATGTGAA